>NW_009954020.1:990100-1004719 GCF_000747805.2 Chaetura pelagica
CCTACACACTTCTATTTACTTGAATTTCATCTGTTCGTTAATACATAGACTGGATCCTGAAATGTTATAAGCAGGTTTAGCTTCAGTGATTTCAGGGAAGGCACACCCATAGATTCCCCCTCACAAGCTAGCCTTTATATGTGAGAAATGGGCCATTCTTCTAAGATAGAAAGGGCCATTGTCCTGTCTTTGAAATATCTCCTGCTTGGTACTCAGTGAAGATAAATTTGAGTCTTTCCTTAAATTACTTTTCGCTCTGAACTGATGTGACATTTATCTCTTCTAGAGTGTTGACTATATGAAAAGCTGAAGCTTGTTTAAAGAATGCTGCCAAACAAGAAAGATGGTAATCCATCTAATTACTGAGCTAGAATGTGCCAGTGCTGCAAACTTCAATTACCACCATTAAAGCATCAATTGAAAGCTTCAGCTGATTCCCAGAGAGTCAGACACTTCCAGACATTTCATGCATTATACAGATGTTTTCCTACTCCTTCAGTCACTAATGGTTCACTGTTTTGAACATTTGGGACTCCTGTAACATGAGAAGTAAGCTCCAGATGTAGAGGGATTTCAAGTGAATTCTGCCTCTTTAAACCACATCTTGTCAATTGATCCCCCAGTAGGAACTGATGACCTCATGCTGGATGCCTTTTATTTTTCCCAAGTGTTCTAAGATAAATTTGCCCACAGGGTTACTTATAATTCTTTGGAATCCACATTTCCATGGATATCAAAGGCCTGGTACTACAGTGAGGTCTCTGGGACAGAATTCTGCAGGCACACAGCTCTCTTTGTAGCTTCAGCTGCTAATTCTTTATGTGTCAGTATTGCTGTCCACACACGTAAAGAATAGCTCTGAAATGTGCAAAAATGACCCCATATTTTGAGAAAAGCTCTGGAAATTTTGTAGGCAACACCTTCTGTGATAAGCTCACCTTTGTTTCACTTTGACACAACTGTTAATAACTCAATTTGATTGATTCCCTTCTGGCAATTTGCTCTTAAGTCAGAGGCTGGGTCAAAATAAAAAGAAAAAATCCTTCTGGAGTCTAACCTTTAAAAAAGCCCAGGGCTTTAATAGCTGAGCATTGAACAAAGTTTCAGGATTAGAAGTCAATTTCAATCAAAGAGTCAAATAATTTTATTTTGGAGACATTGAGACAAAACAGTTCTAGTTCAAAAAATGTCTCTTTGCAGATGCAAATCATGTGAGAGAGGCCACGGAAGTCATTGCTTCTGTGTCGCTTCAGTTGCTTATATTTGCCAAGGGCAAAATTTGCACCTGTGTAGGACAGCTATGTCTGGAATTAAATCAGCATTTATGGACCATTCCCAGTGACTTTGGGTACTGCTGGCCTGTACCCAGCTCTCTAGAGAATATCCCACAGGAAGATTACACTGCCTGGAAAAGGGATGTAGCTGCAGGCTGAACCCCTCAGTCTAAAATGTTGTGTGGATCTTTTATTCTTAATATTTCCTTCATTCAGAAAAAAACCAAAACAAACAAACCTTCATTGACAATCAGTTAACAACTGTGTTTTGTATCTATGCAGTTAATATCCTCACTTGATTTAATCCTTTACTGTATGTGCTTTTACTAGGTAGACCTGTGAATCTGATGCTCACTCTCAAATTATTATTGCTTTTTTAAAAAAGGAAAATGTCAGAAAGAGGTTTTTCCAGGAGGGTTCCCTAAATGAATAGCAGTGTTTCTGGAGGCATATTAAAAGTTCCATGCAACTTTATATTTACCAGGGGCTGGGAGTTTGTGGCTACAATTGTCACATATTTCTCTCTGCCAGTGCATCTTCCTGTCCCTCCCAGGTACTGCTGATACAGATTTGGAAAGTAAATAGAAAAGACAACCTGCTTTGAGGGGAGTTTTCAAGTATAGAGGCTTCATGTCGTGGACAGCTTTTACTCCTTTGGTGATGGCCCAAATCAGCAAGAAATACTAAAACACACAAGGCTGCCTTGAAGGAATTGCCTGTCGGTCTTTTACACAAAGTGATTTCATGAGGTGTTCACACGAGACCAATTAGGAGAAACTACAAGAGTGGATACCCTGATAGTCAAGTAGTAGAAAAAAGCCTTTTAACAGCAGAAGGACACAGGCAGAGGTATGTTGCAGGATTGCCTTTCAAAAATCCTTCTGTAAGGTGTGCTACACCAAAAAGGAAACCCAAACTGTCCCTTGCAAGTTTGATGAAACTGATCAGTTGAATTTCCCTGAAACTATCTTGTCATGTCAATGGAAGTATGAAACCCACTGAGTTCAGAAATATTGTGTATAATTAACTATATTCCGTAGATATTGGCATGACATACAAGGCATGACCATACATTTTCATTCAAACTTTCAATTTTTGTTAGGTGGAAATATAAAAATGAGGAATGGTAAAGGACAAGTGAGCCAACAATTCTGTTAAAGGCCTATTACTAAGTAAATAAAAATGGCAGCCACTTCTGGCAAATAGCAGGTTGGTAGCAACTGAGACTGCACCATATAAGAAACAAATGGAAAACTTTACCTAGTAAATACATCGTTCCTTGTTTTAAAGACAGGTGCTAGCAGAATTGCTCCAGGAAGAAATGGGTATTGATGGTGGCTGAGGGAAGGTAATGCCTTTTAAACAGAGAAATGTAAAAGCAGCTCTAGAGTTAAGATCCAGCTACACCAGGATTTCTGTCTTTAACATTGATTTGCTGTGAATGTTTAAAGATGAAGCATAAAAAAGAGCCAAGCCTCCAGTTTCACTTCCCACAACATCTCCTTCCAGCCACTTCTGGTAAAGGAGGCATATATTTATTTTTCATGGTTGCTAATGGATTTTCATTCAATACATTTGTCTAATTGCTTTTTAAATTCATCTAAACTCCTGGCACCTACAACATCCTGCAGCACTGCGTTCCATTTGTTTAGGTAAGCATTGCATGAAAAGGTACTTCCTTTTGACTTAAATCCTTTACCTGATAATTCATTGCTTGCCTTCTAGTTCTGGTTTTAGGGGAAAGAATGAATAATCATTCCCTAATCATCTGCTATCTGCCACTCAAGGTTTCATACACTGGCCTAATCATATAGAGAACTAAACATTCAGTTGGCCTCGACACCCATATATGGGAAGAAATTCACCAGTAGTTCTAATTCATCCTTCTGCCAATGGATGAAAGTATGAGATCCCTTAAAAAAGAAAAGCAGTAAAAAGAAAATTGGTTTCTTCCTGGCTCAAACCAGGACACCTTACCAGAGAAATAGTAAGCACAGGGTTTTGTATGCTCAGCAGCTTGTGGCAATCAATAAAGAAGACACTCAGCTTATGAAGTTTTCTGGAAATTCTCCTTGCTGTGGAAATGCAAGCAGGAGCACTGCAGCTGTTACAGAGTTCAAAACTTGAAATAATGCAAACCAGCAAGATACCTGTGGTGGTGAACTCCACGCTTTGGGTGGCTATGGTGCTCTTCCATGTGCTGTGAAGCACAGGGCTGAAAACCTGCTGGGCTTATTGAGCCTAACCCAAGAACACTCAAAATCCATGGATGTCTCTAGTAAGACAGAATTTAGTATGTGTGTTTCAGGAAACTGTGTTTCTCTGATCTACTGTATTGCCATCTCCAGGTTAGATTGAGCAAGGCTAGTGACGTATGTGTTGCAACAAGGATCTTTGTGCAGAGTAATTTCATGGGTATTTATGCAGCTTAGGCCAGTCTGAATCCTGAAATTAATTCCATGCTCTGTATCTCTGTGACGAATAATGACTGCAGCTGAGACATACCTTTTTGACTAATCCAGGAACCACATTCTTACTTATGGAATAGAAAGTGTAAGTGTTGGCAAGAGAAAAAGGCCTGTGGAGGAAGAAGAAGGTTCGTCTTGTGGATGTGTCGCACAAATGCTAAATTGCTAAGTCCCTGAAGAGACATCACCTCAAAGGGCCTATGGGTACTGCAGAAAGTGATGCAAGCTCTGTGCATCTTGCAACTTTTAGTCTAAAGGACAAGGTGATGCTCCAAGGTAATGACCTGTGTAAGGACTGGAGGCAAAGCAAATATTGGTCTGATTCAGTTGAAACTAGAGGTGATCCATGGGACGGAGGATGATGTAACAACATGGAGAAAAGTGATCTGTTTGCATAATCAGGTGACCTCATATCTTTAATCAACTGCAGACATATAGACCCAGTCAAAATTTGTTGACCAGAAAGATTCAACCAAAGATTCTCCAAAGGTTGTTTCTCTCTTCTATTAACAGGAAGAGGATGTTGGAAATATGAGCTGAACACTGGAACAATCAGTCCTCACAAGCAGAAAATACTGTCAGGTGTGAAACTTTTATCTGAGTTAGTCTTTTCATTTATAGCATCCTTGGACAAGTACAATTCAATAAACTGAACTCAGAGGCCAATCCCTATGCCCTGTGTTGAGGCACACTATAAGGACCTGGGTGGGAGAAGCACCCTATCTTCTTTAAGATTTATTAAAGGAATAATTGTTTTATTGGTGCTAGGAGTATCCTGAGGATCACAGATTTTTTTTTTTTTTTTTTCTCCCCCCCTATTTGCAGTCTTCAGGACAACATACTAAGAACAATAGGCATTAGGATCCTCTTCACAGCTGAGGCCCTGCTTCTGCCTCTGATATCATTTGTTAGTATCCGACTTTGCTGGAGAAGAAAGGAAAGCAAATGTCCATAAATCACTCATAATGGGCAAAATGACTATTTTCAGTAGCATCGGCTTGTAACACATGGGAAAGACCTCACTAATTTATTTGTTTGTAAAAACCCTGAATGGCTGCCTCTATTGCTGTGTGCTTCCTAACTTTATCAGAAGATAATTTCCCCTGGCTGTGGAATTAGCTTCCTGCACTGAAGGATGGGGTTGGCTTTCTCTGAGGCTCCTAACTGGGAGGAGCATTTATAAGTCTACTGTAGTGTGGAAGGTTATTCTGCTTAAGTATAATAAAAGGATAATGAGCAATTGTTGTCTCTTAGACTGTGAGGTGGTTTGTGCAGGGGGGCTTGTTTACTCATTTTGTTCTGTCAGTTTTAAGACTTGTGTGCCTGTCCTGGGGGCTCTGGTCTGTTTGCATGGGGCTCACAGCAGAGCATTCACACTTCTGTAAAACTGTGTGAACACTGCTTTAAGACTGCTTAAGAGTTATTATTAACAATGAAAACTGTTTTTTTGGTTTTTTTTAAAAAGCAACACCTTACTGCAAGTCATTAAGAAAACCAACTCATTGAGTAAAAAAAAAAAAAAAAAAAAAAAAAAAGCAGATTAGAAGACTAGAATTCATCAAAGCTAAATACAAAAACTTAAATACCTGTATTGTATTAACTTACATATTTGATCCTTCCCACGTGCAGGCTACTTGAGAATTGAACGACAGCCAAAAAAAAAAAAAAAGAATTATCTTTGGAAAAGGAAGCAGCCAATATAACTACAAACTACCGGTCTGACCGCTCATTTTTCATTCTTACAGCCACAGAACATACATGCCAAAAAAGTCCCCTATCTCAGAGATTAAAGTGAACTCAGGCTGGCGGCTTATTTAAATGAAGTCTCTTAAGTTGTTTAAGGCAGAAAATCACACCTGTGCCAAGAGCCAGGCACAGAGATGAAGGGCTGGGTCTGATAACAAGTGTAGGGCTCTGTAATCCCCTGGGTTTAGGTTCTGAAATAGAATTAAATATTGCAATATTGCTCAGCCATTTACCTCTCAGGATGAGTGGGGCACCCATTGACCATGTCCCATGGACCACAGCCCCATGCTGGGGACAGCCCTAACCTTGCAGTGCACAAGTCAAGCCTGGGACAGGGCTGGGTGTGTGTAGAAAAGCAAATGCATGTGTGTCTACAAACCTTTCCAGAAACCTAAAGAAAGGAAGGTGCTTGGCTTCTTCTCTCTGGTTGGGATTTTGGCACTGTTCAACTCCAGTCTCATGTTGGATTCCTAAATGCTGAACTGCTTCTAGGTGGTCAGTGATGATTCAAGGCACTGAAACCATTAAAAATTGTACAAAGTCTGAACTTCTGTCCTTGGCTGTCCTTCAGGACGGTTGCTCATGGTTCACTTTGGTGACTAACTTGTAAATCAGCTTGGTCCTGTCTCTCCATCCAGAGCAGAGCAACTCCCTGCTTACAGTAATAAACACTGACCACAGAGGACTGAAATCTACTGGCTCGTACAGCCCTACAAGTCAGGAGAAACCTCATTAGCTTCATCTGGGGCTGCTCCTGATTTGCATTGGTTTAACTGAATAACAGACTTTGACTGGAAATGGACACGAGCAGCAAATCAACCCCAGCCCAACAGTTTGAGATGGAGGAAGGTTTAGGAAGGCCTATTTTCATGCTAAAGAACAATATAAAGTTCCTTCTGCAGCAGCCCAGGAGTCACAGTACATCCTCTCTCATCTTTCTGTGCTAATTTTGCTGATTGGAACCAGGAGAGCAAATCAGGCCCAGGATGATGTTTCCTAGAGATCTTTGTTCCAAACTACCCTTTGCTGCACAAGCATACTGAAAGCTGATGCTACATGCAAGTGCAGCTAGAAGCAAAATGCAGCACATTCTTCTGCGGGTACCAAGCTTTGCTCATTTCAGGCAGCTCGTTTAAGTCATCTGTCCTCAGCCACTGACTATTAATTTCCAACACTCTCCCTGTGCAGCTAGCTAGGAAGACTGTATCCTGAAGATAATGCTCAGCTGTCCCTTGCTGCTGGAGGAATGTGCCCAAGAAACACTTCTGTCAGCTCCACGAGCCTTGAACTGCTGGTGATGAATTTGGTCCTTTGCTAATACTGTATGAAACTGCATTTCTTACAGCCACTGCCATCTACATAATGCAACATCCATATGGTGATTGTTGTATTTATGTTTCCCTAACTTCAAGGCAGAGGAAGTCAGCAGCTGGAGCTGTGAGATAGAGGCACCCACCAGTTACTGGGCTGTGTTGTTCATGGGGGTGATAAGCTTTTATCACCCACTAGGAGTTAGGATTTTGTCTGAGTGATAGCATCCATCCCTTGAAAACAGAACAGAGCTCTCACTGTTTGCCTGTCTGAAAGGAAAGAGTTTATAACCCCAGACTTTACAGTGACTGTGAGCTAAAACATGACATAGCTTGATTGTCTTAGTTTCTTGACTCATTCTGTTGTAAGTCACAATATGAGCATTTGCTTCCTTTGCATCAAAAGAGTTTAATTGTGTTTGCATTACCCCTTTGTCTGTATTTGCCACTGGAAGTCTTAAAAAAAACTTTTTTTTTTCAAGTGACTTTGCTTCTGCTAATGCCTACCCACCTTTTGAATCAACAAAAGAGCAGTTTATGGTTTGCAGAGAGAAAAAGTGCAAATGAGAAATGATTCCTTTGGCTATCATGTGTGTAACTGGAGGATATTTCAAACACAAAACAGGAAAAAGGTTTACTTCAGTGACTTATTTATTTTGCTCTGGATTTCATAGCAAGAGAGACAGGGAGTAATTGTTGATGTTTAGTATTTAAAATAAAAATAACACCAGAAGATTAGCTATACTGTTGCTGGACATTTCTGCAGTTTAGAAAAAAGTTTCAGAAGGTTTATTTAAATTATTCTACAGAAATATCCTCTTGTGTTATATGTGCATGTGGTTTCCCAGTAATTTCAACAGTCTCCACAGAAGGGGAGATTTGACCAATACCTCATATAAACCAAATAAGTTTATAAGATTACTCTGTTACTCTGTTTTGCACCTTTGTGATTCGACCTATTGAAGAAATGAGTTTATAGTGGCTCTGAAGTTAGGGGATCTGCATAAAGCACCACACTGCCAATTCACAGGGGAGACAGCTGCCATTTGCTTCAGTGAGTCTTTTTTTCTGAGTCTTAACAACCACAGTCTGAACACAGTGAGGCTCAGGATGCAAAAGTAAATGTGACCCCAGCCAGAGCTGAGCCCCAGCGGGAGCAGAAGGGCTCTGCTGCGAGGAATAGCAAAACTCTGACCTGCCTCAAGCTTCAACCACTGCCTTTGCAGGCACACACAGTGTCTTTTTGAGGGCAGGCTGTCTGCTTTGGTGTAGTTTCTGTTTTATTTTGTGTGGCTTCTCCCCTAGAAGGGTATCTGTTCCAGGTATGAGAGCAGATTGTGCAACAGCAGTGACACAGTAAGCCCTGGCCTGACTTAAATTGTATTGACTCCTCTCTGTAGTCAGGCATCCTACATCCTTAGGTCCTCACAGTAGTGCTATGCTCTGGCTGGATATGACAGTCTAAACTCTTCTGATGTCATTGCATGATTAGACATCCATAACTGATGTCTTCACAACACAAAAATCTTGACAACAATGAGGAGAAACCTTCACCCCACCCTCAACATCAATCCCAGCACTTTGTAATTGTGTTCCCATGGAATTATTTCTGTTGTGTAATTTCTTAAAATGGTTCATCTTACTTTTAATATTCTACATAGTCTTTTAATTATAATATGAATAACATGGCATGTAAAACATTTATATTTTTCTTTTTTTTTAAACAAACACATTTTAATGGTACTTGTTTGAGTTTATGAATCACCAAAGGAATAGAGCCAGTTTTGATCAAATATTCAGATGGCTCCAGCAGTTCAAGTATGCTTCATGATGTAAGTTGCCTTCAGAAGACTATTTATTCCTGTACATTTTTGGTCTGAAGTGAAATATCCTTGGGAATTCCTCACTCCTGCATACATTTTTCCAAGGAAATGCCTGTTACGTATCAAAGGAGACATTTGTATTTCCAGAGCACAGCAGGAAGGGAAGCATAGTGCTTTTTCCAACTTGATTCTGAGGGTTGTTTTTTCATAAATGCTTATCACTGGGATAGCTTCTCTCCCACTCAATGAATGGCCCACAGGGTTTTAAGGGCTCCAGCACAGGGTCCCTGAACTTGCCACAGTGACTCCTCTAAGTTGGTTAATTTTTGTTACTTCTGCTATTGCAACAGTTTTAACAGTTGAGGTGAAAAGGAAGAGTGGGATGGGAAGGAACTGGTGTGGAGAAGTAATTCCTATTTGTGCTCTTCTATGAATTAATTTATAAATTGGCAAACTGGGCCAGAACCATATGCAGAGAGTGTTGATTCAGTATGTGTCTTTGGGGTTTCCCATTTGATAGTGATACAGGAAAAGTCAGTAGGATATAGTAAGCCAAACATGATCTATGACTAATTTTTCATCTCTGCAAAAGGAGGAGTAGTCTTTCCTTAATGTTGTGAAGCCCTATGTTGGTAAATCCACAGGTACTGAGATGATGAAGCTCCAGATATCTGGACTTACTGTGTGGATGGGCAAGGCCATCAGGCATGATAGTGAGTGCTGGGTGACCAGATAACCCACCAGTGGTGGACCAGAGTGAGCCCTTTGGTCTTGAAGGTCACTTTGACCTCTGATGTGACCTCAGAATGTCCTTTTTGACCCTCTCTATCTCTGCCCTGGTGAGATCTCATCTGGAGTACTGCATCCAGCTCTGGAGCCCCCAACACAAGAAGGATGTGGACCTCTTGGAGCATGTCCAGAGGAGGGCAACAAAAATGATCAGAGGGCTGGAGCACCTCTCTTATGAAGACAGGCTGGGATTATTCAGTCTGAAAAAGAGGAGACTCCAGGGGGATCTTATAGTGACCTTCCAATACTGAAATGAGCCTATAAGAAGGCTGGGGAAGATCTGCTCACTAGGGCATGTAATGATATGACAAGGGGTAATGGTTTCAAGCTAGAGAAGGTTGGAAATTAGGAAAAAGTTCTTTAATATAAGGGTGGTGGATCACTTGAACAGGTGATCTGAATGTCTCCCTGGAGACATTCGAAGTCAGGCTTTATAGGACTCTGAGCAATCTGTTCAAGTGTGAGATGTCCCTGCTTATTGTAGGGGGGTTGGAGTAGATGACCTTTAGAGGTCCCTTCCAACCAAAGACATTCTATGATTCCATGTTCTCCTCAGGAGGAGGAAAGCAAGGAGCAGAAGCAGTGAGGGCAGAGAGGGGAGAGGGAGGGCAGGTGGGACTGACAGGCAACAGCACTGGCACAGCAGGGATGCTGAATTTAAAGAGGAAGGTGAGACAATAATGCCCTCTCTCTGCAAAGCAAGGTGACCTCTGAGGACCAGTCACACCTCCCACCACCTCCCACAGGGTTGTCTGCCTCTGATGTGACCAAATGCTGAAGTGAAAGAAAAGCCTTTCCACAGCAATGAAAGGAGAATGAACAATGACAAGAGTTAAAATGTAACGCAGGAAATGGGAGCAAAAAAGCCCCCCTCAGACCACTGCCAAACCCTGGCGATGAAGAGGAGATGGTGGCGAAGCCCTGATTGAAGTGGTGAGGGATGTGGGGATGGATACAGCTGTGGGGGCCCAGTACTGGCCTCAGCTGTGTGCACTGACTTGAAACTCAGATATTGTCAGGGTGTCTTCCTCTGACATGCAAACCCAGGGAGGTTCCTCTGCAAAGAGTTGCATTTCACTGGGCTGAATGACAAGCTGGAGAGCTGGCCTTTGTGTGCACTTGAAAGGCACCTCACCTTAAACACAAGATTGGCTCACCCAGGGTCAGGCTCATACCCACATTTGATGTTGACCTTTATGAGTTTGCCTTGAGGTAAAACTGAAATGCTTCAACTGTGCTGTGTTTTTACATCAGGATGGCTTGACTCAGTTTCTCCAAAGAAAAACACAAATTGTTATTAGTCACAGAGATGAGAAGATAAGCTGAACATTGTCCTCCACAAAAGGAGGAGCAAAGAAGTGACACATTGGGGATAAGAGATATGGTTTGTTTACAGAAAGTTTTTAGATTTCTCTCACACTCATCTGAAGAAATGACAAAGGGAGGGAAAAACATTATTCTTAATGTGCAAACATAATTGAATGTCATTTGTGATGGTAGTACTTGTAAGGAATAGAGGTGAATGTGAGTTTCTCCCACACAGAAATAGTCACACATGTTTTTGACTGCCTTTAATTGTGGAACATATTCAGTGGGTTCAGATGCACTGGTTATTTCTCAAAGGTCACAAATAATGTCTTTTTCAGTGGACCATTATTATACAACCCATTTCTAACTAAATTATTTTTATGTTTTAGGCTAAGCCAGTAATTCTAAGGGATTTGAGCTATCTACTTGTACTTCAGAGATCCATAAAGGCTTCAGCCTCTGGGTATTCCCCATCTCATCTCCCACTTCAAGCAGGACAATCACCAGTACTTAACGAGATCAAGGGTATTTGTGAAGTTTTTTTTAAGAGTAAATAATTTTTAAATTTTTTTTCAGGGTACTGGAAGTATCTTCAGTCCTTGAGATTAAACAAGCTCTGAGCTGAGACAGCCAAAATTTTTCCTATGTCAATATTGTCGCTGATCTACTAAGCAACAGCAAAATCTGGAGCCCTCTGGGGCAGTAATTTTTATGGTGCAGATATTGGCCACAGAAATTACTCTTGCAGTCCTATTGGTGCAATTTGCATAAAGCAATATTAATTATCATTAAACAGGAAGCTACTTTGGGCAGAAACCCTGCCCTGCCCCTGAAGCAACTGTCCTGCTTCCACCTCTCCTCTGAGTATACTGTCTCATTGTTGAACTCAGATTTCCCCATCTGCAGCATCTTGAGCCATTAGCACTGACTTTTGCACCTCCTAATCACCAGTCCCATGGGTTGTTGTGGCCTTCTCTGGGCACCAGATGTTAATTTCTCCAAGTCCTATGGAGCCTGTACAGTTTTGCATTCAGATGAAATAGCTCCCATACCTTGGGGGAGGTTGAGCTCAGTCCATGTCTGACAACTGTGAAATATTTGGGCTCTGTTTGGGTTCTGTGCTCATCTACCAGAGTAGTCTGGTATTGGACTTCAGTCTTTTCTCCCTTTTGGGATGGCCTGTGTGAAATTAATGTTACATTCTGGACAGTGAGGTGGATTGAGAGCTGGCTGCGTGACAGATCTCAGAGGGTGGTGATCAATGGATCAGGGTCAAATTGGAGGCCAGTAACCTGTGGTGTCCCCCAGGTATCAATACTCAGTCCAGTCTTGTCCAATATGTTCATCAATGATCTGGATGCGGCAACAGAGTGTGTCTTCAGCAAGTTTGCTGATGATAGAAAACTGGGAAGAGTGGCTGACACTCCAGAGGGCTGTGCTGCTGGAGAGTTGGGCAGAGAACAAACTCATGAAGTTCAATAAGAGCAAGTGTAGGGTCCTGCACCTGGGAAGAAAGAACCCCAAGCACCAATATAGGTTAGGAGTGGATCTGCTGGAAAGCAGTTCAGAGGAGAAAGATCCTGGAGTTCTGATAGACCCTATGAACCAGCAATGTGCCCTTGCTGCCAAGAAGGCCAATGGAATTCTAGGTTTCTAAAAGAGGAGTGTGGCCAGTAGGTCAAGGGAGGCCATTCTCTCCCTCTACTCTGCACTTGTGAAGCCACAGCTGGAGTGCTGTGTCCAGTTCTGGGCTCCACAGTTCAAGAGAGACAGGGAACTACTGGAGAGAGTCCAGAGAAGGGTGACAAAGGTGATAGGGGGATTGGAACATTTCTTTTTTAAGGAAAGGCTGAAAGAGCTGGGACTCTTTAGCCTGAAGATGAGAAGGCTGAGGGGAGACCTTGCCAATGTATATAAATATCTAAAGGATGAGTGCAAGATGGAGATGGAGACAGACTGTTCTCCATAGTTACCAGTGTCAGAAAGGGTACAAATTGGAACTTAGGAAGTAATTCTTTACAATGAGAGTGACAAAGCACTGGAACAGGCTGCCCAGGGAGGTTGTGGAGTCTCCCTCTCTGGAGATACTCAAAACCTGCCTGGATGCAGTCCATTGTAAAGTGCTCTAGGTTATCCTACTTCAGTGGGAAAGTTGGACTAGAGGATCTCTAGAGGTCCCTTCCAACTGCAGCAATTCTGTGATTCTATGAGTCTATGATTCATCTGTAGTCCCACCAAGTGATAACAATATATACTTGTATATACTCATATTGAGAAAATTAGATGTCCCTTCATCCCTAAAATGTGTAGTGATGGGGCAAGGCAAGAAAGTGATCTTTATAGAAAACTGTTTGTCTGTTGCTTAAACATGAAAATCAGATTTATTTTTTTTCAAAAGTGATGGAGATGAAGTGGGAAGTATTGTAACTGCAGGTAGAAACGGTCCAGATTTGGGCTTATTCCAGGAGAGGACTGGGAGTGTAATTTGATAATTTTGTTTTGGTAGACTTTATTAATTAGGCTATAGTTTGCAAACCTATTTTTTGAAGTCAGCTTCTCCAGATAAAGAGAATTCCAAGTGTCTGTGTTGAGCCTATCTTTAGAAAAATAAAAAGGAGAAATTCCAGAAGCTTCTGGTAGTTCCAGCACAAGGCCAAAGTTTTCATGATCTGAAGAGGTACATTTTGTTTGGTTCTGGCTAACACTGAGAACCCTAACCAAGAAAAACAGAAGGAACTTCTATCTTAGAAAAACATAAAATTATCTTGTAAAGTTTCAGGTGAACAGAATAAACAATAGAAACATGAGCTCAGGATGAGCAGGGGAATGTACTCCCTTGCTTTTACATGCTCATCTGAAATGTATTTCCAACCATTCTGAGGGTCATCCTTGCTGAGGAAAGAAAAATACCCATCTATTTAGGCAGTTATTACTCTGATTGGGAAACTGGAGAAGCCATAGTTGCTATTTTTACAAGTTTGCTTCCTTCAGGGGAGAGATATCTCAGAGTTGAGGGGGAGGTAATGTGATCTCTTTTTCTATTTTTATAAAGGGCCTGGGGATGCAGTGGAAGCTGCAGATCTGTGCAGTTGAAAGTCTTCAGTTCCTCTGTTGAGATACTAAGGGAGGAACAGTTAGAAAAGCATGGCCTAATTAAGGATATCTAATATGGTTTCAGGAAGGGAAGGGCATGCCTCATTAGCTGGCTGGAATTCTTTGAGGATATTGCTGCTGAGGGAGACCAAAACAAAAAAAAAGAAGGCAACTCACTGTGAGCATTTTGTACCTTGGTGGGCTGGGAGAGAATAAAACAGTTAGAAAACTCTGGGGTTGATACCCATATTATGGTGTGGGTAAAACCATAATATGAAGTTAACTGGCATTTAAATCTTCAGGGAGTGGAACTATATCTTAGTTCTTGAAATCCTGAGTGCATTCTTGCCTTAAATATTTTCCTTTAAAATAAATAAATAAATCCAATTACTATTATTGATATAATTGACTTTTGTGATTCAGCCAAATCAAAAGCTGCAGCATTTCCAGATGATACTGTGCTAAATTTGGATGGCAATGAGGAAAATTGCAATTAGACACAGAGAGAGTTAAATGCTTTTTGAAGTTTCTAGCATGGCAGATGGCATATCTGATAAAGGTCAGATCATTATAATAAGCCAAAGACCCTAGAATCAGGAGAGAGAGAAGGTGGAGTTGATGGAGAGTTGCTCTCTGTATTGACTGCTCTAATGTGGGAGTTGTGGGAGATGCAGTTTCCCCAGATCCTTACAGAAATAGTATCTAAAATGCTTCAAGTTATGCTTGGGAGAGAGAAATTACTCAGGAAGGAAAATCATGCACATTTTGACTGGAGAAAAGTAGAGTTTCACATGAACCTCTTAAGCCC
>NW_009954020.1:1005036-1041276 GCF_000747805.2 Chaetura pelagica
CAGGAATGGGGCTTTCAGATGAAGGAGACCAAGAGCTCATGGGGGAGGTAGGGTTGAGTTGTGGTGTGAGACTGGGGTTGGTGGGGATGTGGAGGCAAAGAAG
Source organism: Chaetura pelagica (assembly GCF_000747805.2). Classification (NCBI taxonomy): domain Eukaryota; kingdom Metazoa; phylum Chordata; class Aves; order Apodiformes; family Apodidae; genus Chaetura; species Chaetura pelagica. Next base: position 1,005,140 of record NW_009954020.1, read on the forward strand.
TCATTCAAGGTCCTCTCACCCTGGGGTTGGCATAAGGCCAGTTTGGTCTCTCACCCAGCTGCTTGGCCATCCCAGGGGCTGCAGGACCAGCTGAGTGCATTGTTCTCCACTTGCAGTTCCTGGGAACCCTGTTGCATACCTGTCTGCTGAGAGGAATGGAGTTGTCCTCGCAGGCTTTCCACGACCTGGAGATTTCTTCAGAGCTGGGGGGCAATAGCATGGTTTTGACCTAACTGTGCTCTTCAGAACTTGCAAAAGATCATTCCCCTTGATTTGCTATGTAACTAGTCCTTCTGTGTTGATTGCATGGAAAAGCCAGGTTCTTTCTTGTGGTAATGAGAGATAACTTAGCCCTGAGAGCTCATATGAGGGGTTTGAGAAACAATCCTGTTACACACAGGAGGTTTTGTTCCCTGTAGAGCAAAGGGACCTTTACTAGAACAAGGAAAGCAGGTGTTAAAGGGGAAGAAAAAGGGGAAATCCTTCTGTTTCTTTTAATACCTATGACATTTTAATTCTGAAAGTCTCATCTATATGTCTCTGTTAACAATGCCTTTTTGCTATTTGGCATGAGACTGGGCACACATCTCTCTTCACTTAGATTAAAGAGGATGGACACTTAGAGTTGGAGGGACAGAGAAAGAAGAGCATAGTGAAAACCTGCCTGTGAAGGCAACACCAGGCAGGAGGCACAAGAAGGAGCATAGCCCTGTGGAAGGGAGGTCTCTCATGGATCAAGTGATGGGTCAAATGCACCTTGAACATCATCCCTTCCTCTCACCTCTGCATATCTGGTCCCAGTTAGAGTCCAGATCACTCCTGGGGGAGTGTCTCTGCCCCTCAAGACCTGGTATGAGTATCTCTCTCCACTCTGCTAATCCCCAAATCCATCTGCCAGCAGAGGCTTAGAAGAGCCACTCTTTTGCCTTGCCTGAGGGAAAAACAGCACGAGTGTCATTGCTTGCAAAAGGTGCCAGACTAGTGTTCCTGTGTTCAGCCACAGGTTACAGCAAACACACTGTGAGGGAGGTGCTTCCAAGATATTCCCTGAGTATTTCTCCTTGTTTTCTGATTTGTGCTGTGGTAAGGGCTCTTTTTCTAGGACCAGACTTTTTTTATGATCCTAAGGTCTCTACAGGCACCAAAACCAAAAAGAGCTGCCTCCTACAGAGCCTAGTTGCTGTGACAGACCACGTTCAAAGACCACTACTTGGCTCTCAACCACATTTTTAAATTCTTGCATTTACCTCCAAAGCATTTAGTTTTCAGAAGTTATTTAGTTATTGATCTCTGGTTTAATATGACCAGTGAGGATATTACCCTCAATGACTGTTTTGCGAAGAACACATCTGGCTTTGGGGAACTGGAATATTCAGTTCATTTTGCCTAACTCACTGACTAACCTTCAGCGGGGAGAATTAAGGCAAATTTTGTGTGAGATGAGTTTTGAGGTGGAAAAGTTTGAATTTTTGTCTGTACTGACAAATGTGTATCGATGTCCCCTAAGCATTGTCCTTCTAGCACCAAATTGCCCATGGGGAAAACCCTACTTTCTAATTGATTGAGATATATTTGAGTGAGTCAGTAACCAGCAAAAGGCTTTAGAGACTAATATCTGCTCTTGATAGGACTTGGGCTAGGACTCCAAAGTGTTATTTGGCTGGGTGCTCTACGAATACAGGGAAAAAATAGTACTCTGTAGGCCTATAACCTGGAAAACAAAGAAAAAGTTTGAGATTCTGGCTCCATTATAGTTAAAAAGAGTTTTAATACTGACTTAAAAAAGGTGAACTTTTCATCCAAATATGCAGAAATTATAAGATGCATGCAATAGACTGTTCAGTGCCTCAGAAGAAGCAAAAGGAGGTGGAAAAAACTGTAATCTTCCTAGACTGATTTGATTTATCATGTTTTCAGACTCTTACACCAAAAAAAACTGTTAAGGAAATACATATATGCATATGCATTTGGGCTGTGAAATATCATATGGGGTGTACAAACAAACAAGATGTTAGGCATCCACTCCTCCACCTGCATGCAGGATATTTCCTGGTCTTACAGCACAGCACTCCCTGCACACTGAAATACGTAAGAAAATACACACACACCTCTGGGTTAAAATCCCAGAGTCCCCATCTGTGTTCAACAGCCACTAAGACCTTCAGTGCAGAATGTCTGCTGATGAGTGAGCTTTAGCCCTGGGCTCCCCCCATGACGCTGGCAGGTCATCTTCCAAGTGTGCAGCCCCCTGGCCCTCAGACATGGTCCTCCAGCTCTGTGGTGCCAGGGCAGCACCAGCTGTTTGTACAGCACCTGGCACAATAAGCTGCCACTCAGATTTGCAGGCTGCTGTGTGATCTTGTGATATTAATAATATAATGATAGCATTATAACTGGACCATTCAACTCTGTAGTTTGTTCTTCTATAAATGATTTATAAGTTTTATGCATTTTATATGCCTCTCATTAAAAATGCATTGAAAAATACTATCAAAATACCATTTTGTGAGGCTCAGGCTCTCTTTATTCTTGTTACAGCCATCTGCCATTAAGCTTTAATAACTGACTGATTATAATTTATTAATTTATCACCTGTTCTTTATACAGTTGGATAAAATAATTGTCAACCAATGTGAAATGGCCTCCTATTGTGTTATTAATCCCCAAAGCAATTAGAAAACCCACTGATTGCACAAGCAATTGAAAATGGGCAGTAACTCACATTAGAAACGATCTGCAGTGCTCACATCAGCACACTTGGTGCATGATTGGTAATAAGGTTTCTGTTACCAGTGAGAATTTGAAAGGGGCAGTTTAACTAGGCAGGCTTTTATTTATGTTTTATTTTATTTTATAGGAAGCTTGGATTTTTAAGGCTCAGTATAGATGTGCAGGCTCCAGCTTGTCTTATGGATTTTGTGAGCATAGTTGGAGAAAACCAAGACCAACTTTATATAACATCATTTTGTGTCTCAGACCTGCCTGGGAGTGATTTCTGTCCCTGTTACCTTTCCCAAGAATGAAAGGGTAATTTAGGGATAGCTATAAATGCCAAATCATGTAGGAGGCTGACTTCAGTCGGTTTTGGATGAAGACATCAAACTTCAGTATCTCTCCTTTGATTTTTATCATTCTGCCAAGGTTTCAGTGTGGGTTAGCTGTGGGCTTTCTGATATGGATATTTACAGTATGCGAAAAGGGACAGAGCCAACGGTTTGCTGAATCCAACAGCCATCATTTAGCAAAGCTGTTTGCTTACTTTGCCAGTGTGAAGGAGATATGCAGGCCACCCCAGATGTGAAGTTCCTTATCTCCCCTCCTCTTTGCAGTGCAGACTTTCAGCTACCCGTATTACAATGCCTCTGACACAAAAACGTCACATTCCGGTAATGCTGTTCCTGATGCAGATATTTAACTCCTTTTCTGGTGAAAGGAAAATAAAATAAATAGATAAAGATGCCACTGACATCAGAAAGTGAAGCTACACCACTGAGGAAAGAAGCTGTAAATGTTTCTTTGTTCTAAAGTTGGCAAAACTGTTTTGACAAAAGGACCTAGGAAAAGTGATGCTGAACTGAGCACATTGGGAGATTTGTACTTCCTCCTTCTACAGGGAACTCAAAGCAGAAGAGGTCATTCTTGATATTCTATTTCTGGCTTTTCTGGAAGTAAAAATCAGAAGACACTTCATGCAAATGTTTGTCCTTCCGAGACATCCAAATCAAATGTGCAGATCTAAGGATTTTAGATAAAGCATATGCAAGTACAGTGAGTTCTTTTTCTCTAATCTTGTGAAACTTTCCCATCTCACCCCTCTTGTGTGGCCACAGATAAAATACAGACTACAGAAGGTCCTCAGAAATGGTGCAGTCACCGCAATTGTCTCGCATTGAAGGGACACACCTTTTGCCTAAACAGTCCTCAGCCTGGGTGGGTGAGCATGGAGTGGATCTTCCACTTCTTCCCACCTCTGTAGACATGCACAAGACTACTCTGCACTCTTAAGCTAGCAGAGTCACTACAACCTCTTAATCTAAGCTTACAACAGAGTGTTTGATCTCTGTTATAACCCACAGACAGATTTGGATGTCATAGTTCTTCTTGAATCAGGCTCTCAGCACTGGCTGGAGACCTCATGGCTAGGGAAGCTGATTGTGGCATGCTGTCCAACACAGGCTACTGGGTAGGTAATTTTTCAAATGGTAGGTTGATGACTGTTACTGTTTGTATTTTCACTACGGATAGGAGGTCTCCAATTAAGGTTAATTTTGCAATATTAATTGAGTAAAAATGCATATACTTCTTGAATATAAAAGCATCACAGAAGGAAATCCACTTTCAAAACAAGACTCAGAGCAATTATCCATGTAATACACCTTCCTGACTTCTGGTGTCTGCAGAGTCTATATAAAGCACTAGAATAAAACTTTACAGATGAAGAAAAGTATCACAAAACCTCTGATTCATGAGGGAGAACCAAATTCCTTTCTCCTCAGCAAAATAATCATCTAAGGAATCAGTCACATTTTTACTCATAGCAAAGTTCCAACCTGGGGGCACTGAATCCTCTAAAAGGAACAGTATCAATCACACAAGAACACCTTTTATGAAGAAGTGTGGTTGAATTCCATGAGTCCAAACTCAAGTAAGCAAACTGGGAGATACTGCATACTCAATATCTCCACAAAGGGACTGCATGCACCTGTGTGCATCTCTGAACCAATCAAAATACTATCCCATAATTTTTTTTACTGCATTAAATGGTGTTGCTCTGGCTACATCTACCCTGATGAACACATCCACTGGTGGTTGCATCCACACTAGGCAGGCTGGCCTCCTTGACAGCAAGGTACCTCTGTCCTCTCATTACCATACTTGGCCCTATGTCTCCTGCAAGTCCTTCTTCCCATAAGACATAGCTGTCATCCTGGATCCATTCTTTTCAGTTCAAAGTGCAAGATGTTCTGTAATCCTGCTGCTTGGTGTTTTCATGGAATGAAGCTGAGATTCTACATTTTGGTTTTGTGTGTACGATGTGACAAAACTGGAATCCTTGAGTTTGCAAAGCCTACAGGGAATATGCTGGAAGACTGAAGAGCAGAAAAAAAAAAGCCTGGTGGATAGTTCTCCGTAATGTCTGCTGGAAGATATTGCTAGAGTAGAATATCTAACAGAAAACACTTTGATTTTCCTTTCAAAGGGGCTACCCAGTACTTTCAAAATATAGCTGAAGAGTGACTTAATATTTATGCAATATGGAGGAATCAAGTGAATCAAGACGAGGGGTGAGGTGGGGAGTCAGATGATGGTGTGGACATATCCCCTCCCATGTCAGTGTTTGTAAAATTGGAGTGATTTTCTGGGCAAAGAGGCATATGGATAAAACACTGAGGAACTCAGTGTTCAAAGACTGTGACTGCATCCTCTGTACTGAGGATGCCAGCTCTTGTGAAAACAGATCCTGAGCTTCAAGTGCTAATCCTGCTCTGAATGGAAAACCTACCCCTGGATTTGGGTTTTCTCTATGAACTAGGAGGAGGAAGAGACAACAGCTTCACCTGAGTTAATTCTGAAGTGAAGACATAACCTCTGACACACAGGATCATTTACCCTTTTATGTGGGAAAACCTGTTATTAAGCTTGACTGAAATGTTTAAGAGACTGACAATAATTGCACGTACCTTCAGCTTTCTAATATTGAGTACTAAAATTTGGTACTGGCCTCTCTTCCTTGTGGAGACTCTCCTTCTTAGGAAAGTCTTGTGAAGGTAGCCTGTTTCTTTAACAAAGCTGTGCTGCAGTGTGGATGATGGGGATAGTGAACATCCTCTGGATATCCTCTGCAAAACACCCTGGAGCCATTTGCATCAATTAGCTCCACCACTAGTATGTAGCTGCCTGTAGGCCAGGCTGTTGCCTGTTATCTCTTGAAGTGGAGATCATTTTTGATAGGGGAAGTGGGAGGGTTTTAAGAGAATGAGTTAATACAAGGGCACTCAAGGGTTCCTCCGTAGTCTCATAATCAGATAGCGCAACTTATAACCAAGTGCTTAAAAAAAAGATTTCCTTTTCATTTAGCCTGTTGAATTTTGCTTAATACTGCAGTTTGTTGTTAGGACTGCCCAGTTCTGATGGGCACATACGGTGTCACATTCCCAGGATGTGGTCCAAGGCAGTATCACAGCAGGGTAACTGCTGTCAAATGGTGTCAGTGGTCCAACTCTGACTTGAAAAGAGCATTGCTGACACCTCTTACTACAGCTTTTTGGCTTTCTTCCAAGGTTTCCTGCTTAGCAGATGCTGAGATCCCAGCAGAAAGCAAGGATGAATATAACACAACAAATGCACAGCATAGCTAATTAGTAATGAAAATCTTTTAAAGCAGGTAGCATCAAAAAAAGGAGGAAGGTTTATTGGATCTCTAATCTCAAGTGATTTTTCTATTGCACCTACCCCAGCATTTCATCATGACTGGTTTCTAAAGAGTGGAAAGGGGAGGATGCCCTGTTGTCAGTTACCAAGAGTGTAAATCCAGAGTAGTTCTGCTGTCTCCAATAAAACAATCTGGTTTGCTGTGATGGTAGCAAAAGGTAAGTTTGCAGCCAGGCTACTGCTTTTGTGAGAGAAACAGCAAGAGAACCAGAAGGAAAGAGAGAAAGAGAGAAAAAGTATCATTAAAGGACTGAAAGACCTTTTTAAAAGGTAGATCCTGGGGGAGGGTCTCATTACGTTTCTACAGCACCTGATCCAACAGAACCCTTCTGAATTCAGTTTCTGGAAGCTGCAGACGTATCCAGTGAAATGACAGCACTAAGTACCAAGGCTTAAAATAAAAATTTATGATAGAAGTATTAAGAGCAGAGTTTGGAGAGGAAGAGGATCAAGGTTGGTGGACTCTGACAGTGAGTCACATTTTAATTGAAAAAGAATAAAAGAAAGCAAGGGTGGGGAAAAGACATGGGTGAAAATCAGAGGTCACCTGCCGTTGTGTTAACTTAACTGAAGTTTCTTAAATGAATCATCACAGCAGGCAGTGGAAGGTTTCACCTTGGGCAGTGACAGGAAATGCAGGGCTGTAGCTGTGTGCAGAGTGTTTGGGGCTCTCAATTGGCTTTTATTGATTGGGAAAGTACAGCGGCACTCAGAAAGTCTTAGCTTTTCTCTCATTTTCAGTTCGACAGCAAGGAAAATCTCGAGCAGCCATTTTCAACTTCTCTTTCTCAGAAGCAAAGGGGTAAGTGGGCGGGGAGTTCACAGGAGGAAGACACAAGCTCACAATTTTACTCACGTATCTAATGAAATCACATGTTGACAGTGGCCTAATAAAAGAAAACAAAACCAAAAACCAAAACAAAACACCCACAACCCACACCTTTGCTTGAAAGAAGAGATGCAAACAGCTGCCCAAGAGACCTTATTGAGAGATCCTTCAGAAAGGTTCTCTTCTGTTTGTGAGCACACAGCTATCTAGAACATCTAGAAGTTTTTGCTAGATCTTGATCAGAATATGACCTTAATGCCAGTATTTGAAAGCCAGAAGTTTCCAAACTTCTGCTGCCTGTTGTGGGTGATACTGCTTGGGGCATCTCCTTGTTATGGGCCAGGCAGCATTTCACCTCAAAATAGTTCAGATCTCAGCAGTAGTAAACTTGCTTTGGAAAGCCATGGCCATATGGATGTGTTCACTCTTGGGGTGAGAAGGGAATGTGCAAAGATCAACCCAACATTCACTTGGTGTGGTACAACTCTGTGGCTGCTCCACAGAATGGATTCAATGTAAACACCTCAGTGCCTCTGGATCTGGTTGCAAGTGTCCTCAATATCAAGCCTATTATGACTTGTGAACTGGTTTTATCTACAAGTAAACAGGTGAACCCTTTATTGTGTCTTTACTGGTTCAGGTGTTTACACTGTAGTTCATCTCATTCAGTGTCAAATACAGCAGGCTCTTTTAAAAATCTTTCCAACCATTAGGTACCAAATCAGATGAGCCAGGAGTTAGACCCAAAGACCCTTGACATCTCTGAGGTCTCTTCACGGACCTTTGCTTTGGCCTAACGTAGCTTTGGCTTCGTTCTTGTGCAGGTGTGGCCTGTTTGAACATTGCCTCCTGAGGAAGTGACAGGTGACTGAATGGCAAAGAAGTGACAGTGCACAGGAAGAGGAAACATTTCCCTTTGCATTTCCCAGCATTTCCATTTTACTGGGAAAGCACCCAACATTGCATGGTGCTTAAGCATGCTTAGATGGTTAAATATGGGTCTGTGCATGTGCTGCTCCACTGAACTAGTGCATGGTGCATATTTATCTCATGTGAGCTTTACCCTCCCCATATATGGGTGCAAATTGGAGCATAGGAGGTTCAAGGTGAATATCCGAAAATTTTTTTTTACTGTGAGGGTGACAGAGCACTGGAACAGGCTGCCCAGGGAGGTTGTGGAGTCTCCTTTCCTGGAGACATTCAAAACCCACCTGGATGTGTTCCTATGTGATGTACTCTAGGTGACCCTGCTCTGGCAGGGGGGGTGGACTAGATGATCTTTCGAGGTCCCTTCCAACCCCTAGGATTCTATGATTCTATGATTCTATGATATGAGGGATGCCAGGCTGAGGAGATGCACAGGGAGAAGATTATCCACAGAGTTTGTACAGAATAAAGGCTTCGAAAAGTGTGAGAATAGATAAAATTCAGCCACTGCAGCAGAGTTTCTTGTTTCCTTATTTTGTGCCTAAAAATACTTACGAAATTTTATGCAAAACAAGAATGAACAAATCATCACCTCAAAAGAAGAGGCCAAAATAAAACCAGAACTCCTCACCTCCTGTCACCCTTAAAATCCCCCAGTATTTGCACAGTCTGACGCATGTGAGATGAAGCATTGAAAAGTTAGGAAACTCCAAAAGTTACAATATCTCACGAAAGTTTTCATGGCCATAGGGGAGACGTATTTTCCTTTTGAAATGTAACTCAGAATATCTGATTATTATTATTACTATTAATGAACACTATAAAATATGAAGACTATGAAGTGCAGCAGTTAATGATGCCAGAGTGATTTCTAAGTATAACGTAGCTTTCCTAATTTGGAAAATATTTTACACATACTTTGCCCAGCTATCAATGACTTCATGAGGTCCAAAAAACTGAAAAGTAATGGCCAAATAATTCTAAAAACCTTTGGTAATTTTATTGATAGTAATAATTTATCGTAATTCTGTGTTTGTTGTGCACATGTGGAGGGGAAATGTGTACCAGAAGATATTCCCCAAGAGAGTCTCATGGCTCCAAGCATCAGAGCAAGCTGCCTGTAGATGTGTGACACTGAGTGTTTGTTTTGGTTTCCGAAGCTTAGCCTGGCTTGGAGAAGAGCAAGATGAAGTGCTGCCTGTCCTATGATGCCTTTGTGCTCCAGGAAAGCAAGTGGTGATGTGTAAGATGGAGCCAGTGGTAGGATGTTGGAGAGGTGTTTTCTGTGATGATTGGGGGCACTAGCAGAGAGACAACATGTTTAGAAGAAAATCTCTAAGCACATGATATGACCCTCCTCTGGCAGGGGGGTTGGACTAGATGATCTCTCGAGGTCCCTTCCAGCCCCTAAGATTCTATGATTCTATGATTCTATGTTTTCTCTGCAGGCTTTTGGCATTTCTGGGAAAAAAAAAATAAAATTGCCAGAAATTGGTATGTAAATTATGCAAATGAATGCTTTTCAGATGAATTCTTCCATTACCTTGAGGCTACCCAAAGGTCATAGATGAACATCCAGTTAGCATGGGGGTAAACCTTAAGTGTGTGAGTGTTGAATGGGGACTTGTGGTGGTGAAAACAGAAAGTACTAAATCACTGAGAGTGCTTTTGTGACCCTCATCAATAGTGTTGCTGAGCACTTGTTCCTCCTCACATATCCCAGTGGAGAGTGGAACATAATCATTATCAGGACTTTAGATATAGGTGCTCTGTGCTGCAGAGCCTGTGACATGGGAGGGACTAGAACTGACATCTCCAAAATCCTGTGTTAGAGTCCTGCCAAATCAGCCTCCTGCTTATCTATAGTTAGTCTTGATGACAATGTTGCTACAAACTTGTGTAATGCAACGTGAACTTCAGACTGGGTCTGCCTTGTTGGAGTGGATTGATGAGATGAGTATTAGCTGAGCTGGATGAGTGTGGCTCTGTGCATGGGTGATGGGCTCTGATACACAGAGTGCAGAAATGTATGGATGATGTATACCTATTATATTACATATATACATAGCACATTAACAGCCATTAACTTGTAAGTGGTCAGGCTTGTAACTGCTATGGTTGGAATTTGGAGTTTTAATTGGCTTTTGTAGATATTATTATAATATAGATTATACAACATTTCCAGTTTTACTGGTGTGAATATTAAAGAAACACTTATAAAATTATTATTTTATGATAATTATTTTTTTATTGAGCTCTTTCTGAAAGCTGGGAGCTAAGTAAAATAACAAATAACAGCAGTGTTGCTCTTTTTTGTACAAAATTAATTTTGGGTCATTCTTACATTATGAATAACATTATCATTTGAAATGGTTTCATTACATTACATTAATACATCTTAATAGGCATCGATCATGTCACACACAGTTGTTAGCTTTATTGTTAATCAAATCTTTCTCATTAACATACTGTAGTTAAAAGTGAAGTGCCCTAAAACGGACTATGTAATATTAAGTGTAATTTCTGCAACTACCATATTATGCTGTCCTAAGTACCTTGGAATTGCTTAGTTAATGGAATATTCAGCCCTTAACATAAATTCTTTGCTTTCTACCGTTAACTTCACAAAATGCTTTAAGGACAAACACAGTCACACTGTCCTTTTGGGAGAAGGTTGAAGTTATTAGACATTTGAGAGATCCTGATCAGAGAATGCCAAGTCTAAACTTGTCACAGCTGTACTTATATTAGCTGAACTTTCCACCTCTCCTTGAGTGGCCTGTCTTGTCACACTTATTCTACCTGACCTACTTTCCAGCTCTGCACCTAAAGATGTTAAAAAAATTTATGCATCTCTCAAATTAGGACAGAAATAGTTTTCGTAGTGCTGAATCAGCACAAAACCAGTTTATGGCTGGGGACCTCTGCCTCCTGCTTCCCACAGAAGGGATTTTCCTTTTGGAGCCCTGGGCTCTTTCCACCTGCATCATTCACTGGCTGAGCAGTTTTGTGATGAGTTAGAGAAGCTGCCAACATGAAGGGTCAGAGCATGGGGTAAAGCTCAGTCACACCATCATGGACAGCTCTCCTGGACAGTTTTCTGGCATGGTTTGGGGGCAGCCAGGGCTGATGGCTCTGCAACTGGCAGCCTGAGCAAGGATTGAAGGGATAATCCAGCTGTCTGGGTAGCCACTGTTCCATCAGGGACAGGCTCTGGCCTTTTTTACTTTCTACACACATAACCACAGTGACTTGGCATCAGAGAACTTAATGATAGCACCATCCTGTGCATTTATTTATATGTCTGACTATGACAATGATAAATACAGTTTTAAAACCACTAACAAATTGCCTTGCTCTTCCCTCTCTCATAACTGAAATATATGTCCAGGCAAGTAACTGTACCGAGGGCCATTCTCTGGCACTGGGCCCAAGTGCTCCATCTCCTACAGCTTATCTGTTTCTTCATACCAGATGGGTTGGCTGCATCCGTACTGCCTGTTGGGAATGGCCTCTGGTCTATGCAAGCTTCTAAATTGTGCCTGGGGATTTTTTTTTCACAAAATACTACCTGGCATAGACCCAAGCTGTGCTAAAGACCATCAGTGGTGGTGATGATAAAATCCTTTGCCTGGGAATGACCCTGGGTTTATTTAATTTATTGGAATGGATCTTACCTGAACATTTCCCAGTGAGTTCTTGGTGCTATGTAATTAATAATATCACATTAAGGAATAAATCATAATGCTCAAGTGAGGAAGGGAAAGATTAGCAACAGCAACTAGCAACAAGACAAGAGGGCATGTCCTGAAGCTGCTCCAAGGGAGGTTTAAATTGGATATTAAGAAGTACTTCTTCATGGAGAAGGGTGATTAGACATTGGAATGGACTTCCCAGGGAAGTGGTGGAGGCACCGTCCCTGGAGGTGTTCAAGGAAAGGCTGAATGTGGCACTTAGTGCCACGGTCTGGCCAATGTGATGGTGTTGGTCATAGGCTGGACTTGATGATCTTAAATGTCTTTTCCAGCCTTGGTAATTCTGTGATTTTGTGATTCTGTGATTAAAATTTCTGACTTACATGTTGCTAAGCGGAAGCCCATAGGAATAAATCCTCAAAGTTTAGTGGGAGTTATGCCTATAAGCAGCCAAGATTATAAATATTTACTGAGATTCACAAAAAAAAAAAATAAATAAAAAAAAATCCCTATAATGTAGATGGAATTTTTGGACTGGATACAATAGTAGCTTCTCTCACTGAAAGTGCACTTGGCAGGTTTTAAAGCATACTTTTGTTCATCCCAAAGAAATAAGCTTTGTCAAATGCAAGGTTGTGGCAGAAGAAGAGTGCTCATGCTGATGTGGAACATGGGGCTGGTAACAAAGGACTGTGCTGCAAGATAGCACAGAGCAGCACGGGTCTCTTGTGTTGACTTCATCTACCTGGATTTGTGCAAGGCATTTGACACTGTCCCACATGACATCCTGGTCTCCAAACTGACAAGACATGGATTTGACAGCTGGACCACTTGGTGGATAAGAGATTGGCTGGATGGCCAGACCCAGAGAGTTGTGGTCAAAGGCTCAATGTCCAAATGGGTGTCCGTCAGGGGTCAGTACTGGAACCAGTGCTGTTTAACATCTTTGTTGGAGACATGGACAGTGGAACTGAGTGTAGCTGTGTGGTGTGGTTGAGGCTGTTCAGCCTAGAGAAGAGAAGGCTCTGGGGAGACCTTCCAGTACTTGAAAGTGGCTACAGGAAAGCTGGGGAAGGGCTTTTCATCAGAAAAGATAGTGATAGGGCAAGGGGGAATGGTTTTAAACTGAGAGAGATATTAGGAAGAAATTCTTCACTTGAAGGGTGGTGAGGAACTGGAATGGGTTGCCCAAGGAGGTTGTTGATGCCCCATCCCTGGAGGATTTTTAGGCCAGGTTGGATGAGGTTTTGTGCAACCTGATCTAGTGGTAGGATTGTTCCCTGCTCATGGCAGGGGGGTTGGAACTTGATGATCTTTAAGGTCCCTTCCAACCTTAATGATTCTATGATTCTATGACTTCACCTCATGACAATGTTGTTGCCAAATTATTCTCATGTTGCCAAATCTCTTAGTCTCTCCAGTTCTTTGGTACACTTATTGCATAAAGGTTATAATACTCATGACATGAAGGATAGCCATGGACCTCATGTTCTAAAGATAACACTTTTTTTTCCATCAAGTACACAGATTATAGACAGCTTTTCATCCTACCTAGAGCTGCTTAATTTTTAGAAGCTTCTATAAGTGTTTTATCTAGTGCACATGTGTAATTCTGCTAAATCAGAGCCACAAAGGTGAGAAATAGTGAGGAAAGAATTCTGTCCTCCAGGAGCAGAATTCCAGTACCATCTGCTGGTAGGAGAATAATGGGTTTAGCCTGGACCTCCCCCCTCAAATTTGTATTCTGTCTGTGTGAAGTATTTCTGTGTATTTTTTAATTAATTACTTATGTCAGTCAGAGGCAGTCTGCTAACATCAGTCATATCTTAACAAATGAGCTCCTCACACCTTTCATAAATATTTTATCTGTCAGATTCAGCAAGAGTGGCCCAGTTTTCCATAAGGGAACACTTGATTCAGACATCAAGGTCCCATCTGACTAATGGCATATGCATGGTGAGCTTATGTGTGTGTCTGGCAAAGGACAAGTAGCTCTCCAACATGAATATTTGGGGCAATATGGTTCCCGTCTGGCAGATGCAAAACTCAGATTCATTACCTAACTGGAGTTTCTTTGGCCATGGAGCTGTGAATGCAGACAGATCCTCAAGGGATCAGTTCCCAAACTATTGATGGACTTCTGGTTGTCTGCAGAGTATTTGTTAGTGCTAGTTCATCTTAGGAGGTGTGATTCTGTAAAGCACGTCTTAAGTTTTACACTTTTGCATTCACCCCAGTGAATTCAAGGTTTGCAGAGTTTAGTGTCGAGCTGAGGTCATGTTTCTTTTCTTCAAAAGTCATTCTGGTTTAGTCTAGAGTGCAGCAGTGGGTATCTGAAGAGACACTCAAGCTGTCTTTAATAGGCAGGAATTATTAGCCTGTTTAAGCATAAGCTTCAATATCGATACCTGAACTAATTGCTAAATTTAGTTCAAACTCTCTGTGTGTGCTGCAACTCTGTTTCTGACAGATCTAGCCAATAAAGCACATTATCCTCTTAGCTATTTTCTGAGCTGACATATATAAGAATCCTTTTTGAAAATGCGTATCATGCCTCAACCTTATATTCCATCAAATTTATCAGTAATGCTGTCTATATGACTAAAATACTTTCAAAGTCCTACTTTATATTGTGTATTGTATATAAAGATGGAGAAAAAATTAGGCCATTTAAATGTACGTTCTTTAGTAAGGTTCAGTTTTCTACAATTGTATAAAAGATCTTCAGAATTCAGCACAAAAGATGAGTTTCAAGACAAATACCCTTTATTATGCTTCATTGCAACCTTCACACATGGAGATTATAATTATTTTAGACATTTTTTTAACCTTTTCCTCTAACAGAAATGCAAATATTCATTTTCTTTTAAATCTCGTAATCATCCAAACGTGCTGCATGAACTACAGCTGTAGGCTGGGTATTCTAGGTAACAGTTGGTACATTTCATGTAGCAGGTAAAAACAGTACTTTATTACAGTATTATAGAGTTGTCAATCATTAACTTTGCAAGTTTAATGAAAAACAAATCCTACCGATAGGAATAACTTACAAGGACTATTGGTGATAAAATGTCCTTACTCTCAATTTTAACACCATTTCAGTCACTAAATATTAAGATACTGCAGGTTGACTACCATTACGCTTGGAATTAAATGATCTTTGCTATATTCAAATAAACCATTAAACATTAATTTAACTTTTGTGCTTACAGCCTTCATTCTCTGATGTCTGATATGGAGTCTGAAACTTCTAGCTAAAACTCCTCAAACTTTCAGGTTTCTCTTTGTATGGTGAAAAGCCTCCATGGACTCTCACATAATTCATCATCCCATTCATACTTCTGATGACTGCATTGATAGATTTAGAAGTGCCACTGGGGATCTGGGGTGCAGTTTGATGTTCAGTTTAACCTGATGTAACCGACTTTCCCCTCACTGCCCCCACTCACATATTCCTGACCCTCCTTCACATAACATGTGCAGAACATGAGAATGTGTGGTGAGTTGACATGGAAACTAACCACACACAAGAAAAAAAATAATGTTGTTTTCTGCTGGTTTGGCAAATAGGCCCGATTCTTCAAGGTGATTGTTAGATCTGATGCAAGGGGTGGCCAGGGGTCAGAACAGGGTAGACCTGGACATCTTCCTTCTGCTGTGACATTAGGGTAAGTGTAATGTGATGTTACATCTCTTTTTGACTTTTACATCACCACTTTCTCCCAGATCTGCTGCTTCATTATACCTGACACAGGATACAAAAGACACAGAATGCCAAAAGGGACCAAAATCCTAGAAATTATGCTGAAATACTAAATTAAGGGAAAAAAAAAAAAAGTTCTGTTTCTCATCCACATCCATGGTAGAAGCTACAAGAGAGCCAGCCCCCTTGACAACCACAGTGATATAAAGAGGGGCTGCTAGGTGAAGAAATAAGATCTAAAATTTGAAACCTACACACACATGACTCCTTCCATTGACTGGATTTCAAGGTAGCTGCTCACAGAGAGGAATACCCAATATGAGGCCATGTCCAGCCTTTCCAATCCCTTCCGTCAACATTAGTGTACTGAATGTAAGCTTCATGTGCAGCTCAGATGCATACACATGTATAGCTATTAGTTGGCCTTTAACCAAGATGAGGATTGGTAAGAAACAAGTGTCCTGAGGATTGTAAACATCTAAGCTTTGAAAATACTTATGTCCTATTTTCTTTATTAATTTTGAAAGCAAGTGCAATTTTTGCTCAGTCTGCATGAGAACTTGATAGAAGAAAACTTATTTTGTGGCTGTTAAAGCTGTCATCTGGCAAAGAAATCATTAACTCAAGAGGCTGAAAAGATAGCAAATATCTGCTGAGATTCATTAACTAGGAATTTTCAATCACTATGGCACAGCTTGGGTTGTTTTTTTAAATGCTCTCAGTCTTGAAGATGACATCCATCTACTCTCAGATATCTGTTCCAGTGGCAGGAGTGTCATGATGCATTCAGAACCCCCTGGCAGTACTTCCAGAAGCTTTTTCTTTTTCTGTGGGATGCAGGTCTAGGTTTTGTCCCCAAAGCATTGTGGCACTGAGACCTAGACAAATAAGAATTAGGTCCTCAAAATTATTTACACAACTAATTCTCATGGGCTTTAATTTACCTTTTGCTCTCCTATATGTCTGCCTTTGAAAGTGGCTCATCTTCCAGAAATACTTGACAATTTACAGCTTTCTGGAAGTGGAGGGTTTCTCAGGCATCTCTTAATGAGCTGAAATTAGTAGTTACTTACAAACCTTGAGGCCCATACTAGTGACTCTGTTTCTTAATCCTTCCTGCAGGCCTGTTCCAGTTGCAATACATTTTTGTGAACTGCTTGCTTGATTTAATTTGCCTCTTCATTTCCATTTGCTGAGTTATTTCATCAAATACATGCTGCTGAAAAGCACCAGAAGTGTGACTTGCTTTGGTAAAAAATCAAAGTTTGTGTTTATTTTATGTGCCGGGTTATTTTCTTTTTTCCTTTCTTTTTTTTTACTCTTTTTCTTTCTTTCTTCTCACCATGTTTGGTTTCCCATTCACTGGCAACCCAAAGAACATTTGCACATAAATTAAACCCTCACCAGAGAACAAAAGGTATTTCCCTCCCTCTTTCTCAATAGAATACCAAGAGAAATGCCCACTCCAGTGTATGCAATTTCATACACTGGGTCAACCTGCAGTTGTAAAGACTTGTAGGATTTGTAGGACACATGCAACCTACTCTTACTTTCTGCAAACCACATTAAATCACACCTGACAGTTTTGAGTTACACACCAAAAGAAACACTCTGTGGGAAAATATACTCACGAAACCCACATAAAAATAACGTTGGCAGCAATCAATTACCTATAAGCCCAGCACTGCAATGCTCAACTCGTGGGATCAACTTCTCATGTGGTACTTTATGTTATCCAAATGTTTTAAAAATGGTAACTTAGACATCCTCATGATTTGCAGAAACTTAGGCAAGGTAGTGATATTTTATCTGCCCAAGGCCACAGAGAAAGTCAATAGTGGAGGCAGGGTTTCACCTTATATTCCCAGCATTTTGGTCTGGATTTTCCTTTGGATTCAAATGAGTACAAACTTAGTCCTTGCTTCCTCCAGGTCTTCACAGGCTCCTCAGGAAGAAAAACAGGACAAATGGTCAACTGCAATTAGATATTTACTTCAGAGGCTTTGACCAAGGAGACTTCTGTCAAAACATGCAGTTTCTTCTCTTGTTGCTGAATGATAGTAGGAGTGCAAGTTTCCAGAAAATACAGTTCTAGAGCCCATATCTCATGCAGTCAGTCCAAAGGGTCATGGTTTCTAGAACTTACAGAATCTTTGATACCACACCACCACAGATGAAGTGAAATGGTGAAATGAAGCTGATGTGCCACCATGTCATGGAACAACTGCTCATCCCATCACTATAATCTTGGGAGTCTGGAAAATCTGACCATCTTGGCTTACGCTGGGGCACTGACACTTCCAGGCTTCACTTCCAGGCTCAAAAGTCAGCAGCTGCTATTCTCAAACTCTGAGATTCCTTCAAAGATTATGGAATTTCCATATGAAGAAGCACTAGAAACCACTATAGATAGTGGGAAATATTAAAATATTTGCTTATTTCACTGTTTCTTTTTTCCTCCTTTCTGTACCTCAACAAATTTTTTTATGTTTCTACTTCTCTTCTAAAATGGAACACTGTAATTGTTTCCCCTATATTGTGAGATTTCCCCAGATCATTATTAGGTCTTAGCCTATTGTAACTGTACCATTGGACTCTGACTAGCTAAGCCACTAACACTTCTGCTCTCACTGCTACTTTACTCATACCCAGTTGGAAACAGTCCCAGTGAGCAGCCCAGAAGGGGAGACCTGTGATACTGATCACTGAAGTGAAGACCAGGGCAAGCTACTGGTTTAATGAGTTTCCACAGAGTTTTCATCTTGCTGCCCAGCATAGAGGTGAGCTGCCAGCATCCTTCCAGCTACAGCAGCTACGGGCTGCAGATGGTTTAGCTCATGAATACCCTTTGCCTGATTGTCATTTCCTGCCAAAGACAGCCTTAAACAAGGACTGCTGGTGGACATGTCTGTAGGAAATATGCTGCCTAGTTTGTACCAGCTTACTCAAAACAGTCCAAGTACTTGGTTTCTAACAGACCTGCTGATGGTTCTGAGTTAGAGGAGGGAGAACCAACATATTCTGCTGCAGCAGTGAAGTTGAGAGATTGTCACCTGTAGCTCTTGAGCAGAGCCAGATCCAGATGAAGAAGGACTTTCTGTAGGAAGTCCACATCATGCTGCACACAGCTTGTGTGGAGAGGACAGGGAGGTCACTGGCAGTCTCACCTACCTTGGGTTTCTTGCCCACATGCAGGACAGTTGAGTTAAGCCTCAAGAAATCTGTTGAGAGGAGAAATAACAAAACTGCAGAGTAAAATTTACATTTAAAATTATACTAATGTATTTACATCTATAGAACTCCCCATAGAAAGGCAGAATCTGGCCACAAACACACCCCAGACCTTTGTCATGGTGTCTGGATATATGATGAGAAATATGATTAAAACTCAGGTGATGCCTGCCTGATTTTGTTTGTCTGGTACGAAAGGCTAGACAGAAAAAAGTGAAGTTTTCCTGGTCTGAGCTAGAAGTGATAAATAATTACCTTCTCCCAGATGCAGTTGAGTGTGCTGAAGAGGTTGCCCAGCTCATCAGGAAGTTACTGATCCTGCAGCAGAGCATCCCACGGCCAATTTCCCTTGCTCCACACACCAGCCAACATTGCAGGAGCGACTGTGGATGATTTTTCCTGCAGGGAATCCGGCACTACCTGTGAACACACAAAGCACTCTGCCAGCAGACCTGCTGGTCAGGAACAATTTTTGTGGAGGCAACGACTTGCAACTGTATCTTACGGTGTTGCAACTGTTTACTGAGCCAAGGACCCCACCTCACCCTTAAATCTTTTTTAATGCTAGTAGTATCACAGCAGCTACTCTCCCTCCCTGTGAAACCAGCAGCAGGAAAATCACACCAACAATCCTTCTGATAGCTGATGAGTGGGTTTTGCCAGTATAATTCACACCAGTACAAGTTAGTTTTAGCAGCACAATTTTGTTCAGGAACATGATGTTTTCACACATGTAATCAAATAGCTATATTTGATGATCTTTGGATTGATTTGATGAGGTTGGATTCAAAGCATACAATAATTTGCCCTAGGAAATAAAAATATAGTTTAAAATTCATTTTCAAAAGCAGTACTATTTTCATCAAAACCCCCATGAGCCCGGAAACCTTCCCTGGCACAATAATGTGAGTAAGAGAGATGTGTGGTCCACTTTCTTACACTTGTGCATACTGAGAGTAGCACTTTGGGCTATTGACAAGCATGAGGGGGCTTTTCTTTGTAAAGTGTTTAATTTTGTAGGTCAGGTGAAAACATTTCCTGTATTGCCTTTATTGAAAAAATGCTCTCAACTTTGTTTGAGGGTAACACTTGCCCGTGACAGGGTGGGGGCTACAAGGGAGTGAAGGAGGGCAGAGGTGGGGCTTGCTGCTCCCTGAGGCCTGCAGAGTGACAGGGGATGAGATGCTATCACACCTTGCTGCAGCAGCTGCCTACACTCAGATGCTTTCCCCAGTGTGGATCCAGAACCTGGCAAAGCCATGATGCTTGTGCAGCACCATCAGGGCTGGTCATGCTCTGGAGATGTGGGTAGAAACTCCTCGGGGTGAAAAGAACCGCGTTACACTTCAAGTTCTTTTATTTGAAGCTTTGTTGAGTACTTGATGCTTATCAGGTTTTCACTGCAACATGTGGTGTCAGCCACTTCTCCTGGAGACACTTCAAAGTAGTATCACCAGTATCTGATCTTCTCACTCTGTCAAGATCTGGCCAAGATCACTTTTGCTTTCACTGCAGAGTGAAAGAACTGGAGAGCGTCAAGGGTCTCTTCACCTTATCAATCTCTACCACTCCCTCTTAAAATGCATTTGCAAACTTTTTATATGAGCAGCTATTTGGAGTGGGGAAATTCGTAGTGCAAGGACTTCTTCACTCTCTGCCCATCCAGTTGAGACAGATGCTTAAACCTCTGAATTGCCCTAATTATCTGCCCCTTTCACTCACTGAGGACAGGACTTGTTGGACTTGATTTGTGCCCTTGCACAGTGCCCATCCTTGTCATATCTGAGCTTCCTCTCAGTTCCTCCTTCTCTAAGATACCCACTCAGTGTTCAGAGGCAACTGTGACTTGCATTCCTAATTAGACAAAAAATGGAAGAGCTGTTTATAAAACATCATTTGTGTGTGTCGTGTGGATACTTCTGTGTTGCAAATCTCCAAATCATTGGACAGCAGTTGATTATTGATTCTGCTGTTTGAAAGTCAAACCTCTGCTCTTCTCAGAAGGGCTGACAGAATTGGACAAAAAGTGATTATTTAGCTATGGATTTTTAATTATTATTATTATTTTTTAAAACTAACCCACGGAGTTTAATAAAATATTGAAAAATTATTGCACAGGTGGTTTCCAGAACCTGAAAGGGGAGGAGGAAACTTCCTTCAGTAGCTTGTGTAGGATTTAGATGATTTCTGGATTAGCCTGCTAAATTTGATTTAGGTCCTGATTCAGCAGAGCATTTTAGTACTGCTTACTTTGCTAAAATGGACAGGGATGGATCTGAACACAGACTTGGAGATCATTACATGTTGGTGGATGAGATCTTTAAAGGTATTTAAATGTTTAACTCTCTAAGTACCTTTAAAAATCTGCCTTTAAATTTGCTGATTTAGGGCCCTAATTCCCATTAAGTTTCCCGTGGCCTGGATTCTCCAGTTTGCCGAGTTCATTTATTCCCTTTAGACTTCCTCCTGAGGTTTCCCTTGATCAGCTAACGTGTTGAAATACACCTTGTTCTGTCTGCAGTTGGCATTTAAAATACATTCATTAAACACATTGGCTAATGCGTTATTAAAGAAACACCTTTTATCCTTCTCTAATCATATTCTTGGTACATCTCTCATGATGCAATAGGTGCTGGGTGCATTTCAAAGGTGTGTAATTGTGTCTCACAGCATTGTGATGTAACAGGCTTCTCAAGTATCCTTCTGTGCGTGTGACAGGGCTGGGTTGGTTTATGGGATGAGCGCATATTTGATATTTTGGCAATGGGTGGAGGAAGAGGTTGGTGGTAACCTTGCTGGGAGGTCATGCTTGGTTATGGTTCAGTGCTCTTTCCAGAGCAGCCACCTCTCTGCTGGAACATTATGCAGAACAAGATTGACCAGGCACTTGTGTCTCATGGGCTTGCAAGGCTGTAAAGACTGAGACACAGACCTAGGGGTTAAGGAATGAGGGGACCACACGGTGGTATCTCAGTGCAGAGGCAAGAGCATTGTTTTTTCTGCACGGTCCCTGAAGCAGCAGCTCCATGCTGGAACAGTACATACCACCAGAAGGTCTGGTGACCCTCATCCAAAACAGAGGGAGGTGTGCTGTGGTCCTGGGTGACATGAAAGAGCACACCCATCACCCCATAGTGCCAGTGGGGTGTCACAGCTTGTACATCCCCCACCCCCCTGGACATCTCTGCCTGACAATCTCACCCCTCACTGCCTACGCCTTATTGCTGAGCTTCAGGAGGAATGTAAGTGCTTCATTGACCACGGGGTTGAATTTCACCCAGATTAAATCCCTTTGAAAACCTAAACTGGCTTGCTGATGAGCTACACAGAAATGCTTCCTGTCTACTGCATTACCATCTCTAGGTTTTGCCCTTTCTGAAACACAAAGTGGTCATGGAGGGATTTCAGACCTGGCAGTAGATGGTAGTGAAAGAAACATTATCCTTCTACAACGCAGGAACAGCTCAGTTTATTTAAGTCGGGTTTGGCTGAAGGAATCTGCATCAGCTTTAGTCTCTCATGCTAAAACCTAGTATAAATGTGATAGAACATTTTTGAAACTAGGGCAAAAAGGATCTGTGAGAGAAATCTTCATTAGAGCAGCAAATGCACAGAATCTACCACCTTTCTGTTTGTGGCATTTATCAGTATTTAATACAAATACATACATTGGAGCTTAAGGAAAGAAGAGAACCCCACAGGACATGACTTCCAATTAGCAGGGGGTCACTTCCCCTGCTGTGATTTACTATTGGAAAAACATGCAAAAGATAATTGAACATTACACTCTCATCTCCCCCTGCTGCTGGCAGCATGATGGGGAGGGCTGCTCTGGACCCCTTGGGGAGATGGGGAGAAGGGATCAGGCAATTACATGCAGCGCCACATAATAACGGTGATTCATAACCTCATGGCACTAAACTCACTGGGCCAGATCTTTAGCTAGTGCCCGCTGGTGTAGCTTCATTGACTCCAGGAGGGAGATGCTGATTTACGTCAGCTGCAGATCTGGCCCATTTACTTTTTCTCTTTAAGAAAGCAATAAACTATCCAGAGGGAAAGCAGGATGTGCAGCGCTCCACGCAGCAGCCTGATGGGTTTCTGCAGAGGAATGCTAAATGTCTGAGAGGTACCGACTGCTTTTGCTAAATGAAGTCAGGTTGCATCGCTCCTTGTGCCTCTAAAAGGTGGCTTAAACTGTGCAATTTGCTTTTTTGGACTTGGGATACCCAAAAAAGCTGGAATGATGTTAGTTATAGTTAAGCTCCACAGAGCAGTCAGGGACAAATCACTTTCTCTACAGCTTTAGGAACACGTTCTGACCAGCAGCAGCAACAGCTGGACATGCTGGCATCCCAAATATTGGAGAAAGTTTCCTTTCTTTTTTTTTTATCCTGGTATGCCTTGTTCTGAGTTGGTTTAAGGGAAGAGAGCATAGTACAGCCTAGGGAACGAGAGTCTTTGTGTCTCAGTCCAGCTCCAGCAGTAACTTGCAGTGTGACATTGGACAAGTCCTTCCATGGTCCTGTGTATATGACTCTTTTTCTGCTCTTGGGTAGATTTTCTTTCCTTCATGTGATTGCCTGGGAATTTTCCAGCTTCCTAGGAAGAACAGACAGCCCCTCTCTGATGAGACCCAGGCCAGACACAGCTGTCCTTCCTTTCAGGCTGAGACCACACACAATTCACCCCAGCGCTGGGGTAGAAGAGTTAGCAAGAGGGTCTTGGCACTTGTGGAGTACAGGGGTTTGGGATGGGCTGGGGTCTGTGCAGCTGTGCCAGGACTACGGCTGCTGTTGGGAGAAGGCAGCTTGTGATGGGAGCACCAGGGCCTTGGGACCTGCAGACTTTACTCGCTCTGCTTGGCACAGGCTGGAGCGAGGAATTTTTAATGAGAGGGTTTGAAAATGTTAGCAGAGTGTAAATAGCTCATGCCTGCTTTCACTAGCTGAACCAGCCAGTAATTTAATGACATGTGTGGCTTACAGCTAACTTATGCATGCCTATCTGTTGCACACCATGCAGAAGGGTGGGCTGGCTCTGGGAACAGGCACTGGGAAGCCATGCTGAACACCAACCCGTGCGTGACTTCCAGGGCTGGGATTCCTGAGTGGGAATTGCATTCAAGGACACAATAATTTCCTCCCTTTGACCAGCCTTGATGTGGTTGCAGGAATACATAACCAACATGTCTGCTTAATTCTTTTTCTTTTTATGTGGCTTCCTGTTCTAGTCCTTCTGTCTGTAATGCAGTGCTATAAGCTCCTTGGGGCAGGGACCTCAGCTTTATATACCTTAGCTAAATGTTAATACACTTGTGATATTGCTGCCTAGTGAGTAATATTGCCATAAGTGTGAGCTGCCTGCAGAACTCGGCCCTGAGCTTTGTCTCACTTTCTCAAAGACTCAGGCAGTTCTGAGGCTGTGATTGAGTTGCTTGGTGTACTGCAGGAAACTGTGCTGATCTGATCTGTACTGCAACAGACCCTGAAGGGGAAAAGCCAGGAAAAGCAAAACTTGGTATTGGCAGCTCTGCCCTTACAAATCCTTCTTTTTATCCTTAATCAAACCTCTATTGCCTAGAAGTCTTGATACTTCATAATAAATAATGTTGGGCTGTTTCAATTGCTCCCAATTTGCAGTCATGCTTTCAGGCTTTCATTTATTTCCTCTGCCACCTCATGTGCTGCAATCTCTGGCTATGAAACTTTAGGCTTTATTTTAGTGAAGACAGAGATTATCTGGAATCACATGACTCCATGAGCTGTGTGATCAAGGAAAAAGCGCACAAAACACCACAAAAATACACCACAACCCCCTCCCCCCCTCCCCCCAAGAGAAGTCCTAGGAAAGAACCAGACCCAAGCTAGAGTTGGAGCCTGGAAAACAGTGGTTCCAAGATTTTTATTAGCATCATACACCAAGTGCCTTAAAATTTAACTTTTTAATGCCATTTTGCAGCATGGAAGTGCTGTTATTTCCATTTCACAGATGGAGAACTGGGACACAGGTACAATTAACAACTTGCCCAAAGTCACTCAGGTAGTTAAAAGAGAGAGAGAAAAATAATACCTGAATCATGGTGCAGAGTCATCATCAGTGGGCCATTCCCTCTCACTGGTAAAACGAGCTGGAGAAGGTTAGTAACACCAGGTTAACCTCTGCAGGCTCAGTTAGGGTTCAGTGTAACGAAGCAGTGAAATGTGTGGCTGTCTGTCTGGAGGGTATTTGCACTAATAAAACTGCTGAGTCTGGAAAGTTGAGCATTTTCCCGTGTGATTGCTGCTGTTTCATTTTCTGGTTATGGTGGGAACAGCCTTTCTGGTTCTTAATGGAATTAGTAAAACATCCAAACATTTCATAACTTTAATGGCTGTAGAAGTGGGAGAAATTCCAGCTGGTAGGAATAGAGATGGCTTCTGGTTTTCCTAGTCAGTTTGCCTTTTCTTTAGTAATATGTTTCATTTTATTTAAGTAACCTGCTGTTTTCTCTCTATTTAAGTCTGGACAGAGGAAATGGCAAGAGCAAATAAGTATAGGTGCAAAATCATCACTGCAAGAAGCATCCAAGAAATGAGTAGAGATAAGGCAAATTGCAGGTTCTTAGTCTCCTGGGACAGGGCTCTGTTCAATGTTGACCTGTGCTGAATCTTCCCTTTGTGCTTTTCCTCAGGCAGTAGAGACAGAGAGTCCCTCAGACAAACTGAGACTTATTCCTGCCTCCTAATCTGCGTTTGTTGCCTGGTTCTTCCATGGCACTTGCTCACAGACCTGCAGTCTGAACAGAGGACAGCTGCCCTGCACAGTTGTTTATGGAGAGGCATATCTCCTTCTATCCACATCTGCCTTTGAAGAAAACACTACATTTTAAAATTACTTAGCACATGCACACAGCAAACCTCCTTTCCTGCAGAATGAGCACTCAGAGCAACATGTGCCTGATTTTTTTCTCTCCCATCTTTGCACATGCATTAAACACACCTATAAAAACTGTGTATCTGCTGCATCTGTGTCTGTGCACACAGATTGGATGAGTATCCTATATGTTTGGATAATGAAAAATTCAAATTTTATGTTTTTAATAAAAAGACTTTTAATATATATTTTTTTATTTTCAGTCAATAAATATATAGCTAATGAATCCATGGGGTAATGACAGATTGGAAGTTGTAGTGACTAGACATTGAAAAGGAATTTAGGAACGCTGTGATCTGTGTTGGCTCCCACACTGAGTCATCTGCATCCTCTTTGCTACATCACATGGAGGACTGAAGGAAGATGCTGCTTAAATCACCTGTAAGTGCAGTGTATTCCACAATGCAATTACCTCCCATCCACATGACTCCCTCACACGCTGTCTGCAAGAAGCTTGTATGACTAAGTCTGTATTTTGGGCTCAAAAACATCCTTTGTGGGGATATTTAGATCCCGCCTGAGGCAACGTTGCAGGCACCCAGTGTGGGAGACAAGCAAGCCTGGTCTCAGGGGCAGCTTTCAACCACCATTAGCAGATCAGCAGGAACACAGCCATTGAGTTTTTCCCTTTGTAAAATGGGAACATGACTTATCTCTCAAAAGCACTCTGGAACTTTTTGTTGTTGTTGTTGTATTTTGCTCTACAAGTAGCTCCATGGCACATTTTTGGAAGGGGAGAGGATTGCTGTACAATATAACCCAGTGTGGTGATGGGTAGCAGAAATGGACTCTTGAGTATTTGCAAAGTGCCTTGGGAGCCTGTGATGAAAGGTGAGATGCAAGTGCAAAGTATTACTCTCAGTGAGCTGTGCCTTGCGGAAGTGTGTGAACTTTGGAGAGTGCCCTGATGAATGTGAACCATGACAGCTCTCAGGAGATGCAGAGGATGCTGGCAATAGCTTAATCAATTATGACAGCGATGGTAAGATCTGTCCAGATTAGAGCACTTCAAAAACTACAAAGCCTCAGGCTTCTCTGTCTAGGTTTTTGCGAGAGTGGGACAATGAAGAAAATGAATTGATTTGGTTCCTTTGAAATGTAGTGATACTAGCATCTGCTGGTTTAAATGCAGGACCAGACAGATAGATGCAGGATGGTAGAGGAGGCAGCACTCTTGAATCTTACAGTTATGCCTGGCTGAGAATGGACTGGATAAGATGTTTCCCTGGGAGAAGAATGGGTTATCTCAAATGTGTTATTGTAAAATAAAACAGGGATGAATGAAAACAAAAGGAAAACATCACACAGAAAAGATCAATTGGGGAATGGGTAACTCTGCAGAAATTGTGGCTCAAAGGAGGATATTTTGTTAGGAATCAAATTGTCCTCTTCCTTTCCAAGTCAAATGGACCCAATTTGAGGGCAAGATAAAGCCTCTCAGACAGAGTGATTTTTATCTTTCTCTCAAGTGTGTGTGCGCGTGTGTGTATGAATCTCAAATAAACACAGAAGCAGAACACAGAGTCATGTGAGCACAGTGAATTACATGACCAACGTGTCTTTTCATAAGAGAAATGAGCAAACTAAAACAGGTGAGGCTCAAAACTGCCAAATCGGTGAGTAGGAAAAAATACATTATTATTGCAACAACATTCCCCAAATATTGTCCTCAAAAGCAAGTCACAGACTAGCTACTCAGCTGAATGTGGTATTTGGATATGTGAATATTTCAGGGTATGTTAAGATGATCAGCTCACTCAAAGCCATTTGTCCTTTTTAAAGGGCTTCACAGGTAGCTGCTCAAGGAGTTTCTGAGACATTGTGCAGAGCTTCTCATTTTGCACTGTCAGGAGTGTCTATGTGCAGGGACATGTCCTACGCAGTTGCTCTGCTGCACAAGGATGAGCCAAACCACCAGGGTCCCTTTGCTCCCAGAGCCCACCCCTATTTTCTGTACCTGCTCCTGGTGGCCACTATCCCTCCCTGCTGCCAGTGCATGGCCTGGTCTGGTTCTTAGCAATAGGAAATGTGAATCAAGCCTGCAGGAATGATCCCAAGCCATGAAGTGTGTTGCCACCCTTTGCCTGGTGGCCCTGCTGTGCCACTTACGTCTTCAGTGATGCACAGCAGCTGTTTTGCCCCACAGTGACTCACTCTCTGCTGCTGTCACCTGCAGTGTTTCTCCATCCCTGCCTGACGTACGGGACACAGAGGCAGGAGTGAAGCATGCAGGTCTCATGCCTGGTGTGTGGAGCCTGGCAGGTCTTACACAGCCTGGTGACAAGAGTGAGAGCTGGAAATGAACCTGTAGCTGTGCAATTAAGAGAACAAACAGGGCTGGGCTTGTTCAGGAAGCAATGCGCTCCAGCTCCTGAGGGAAGAGCTGCTTTGCCAAAACACTTCCACCTGCTCCCTCTGATCCAGGGCTAATGCCTTGTCTGAACTTAGAGGATGACTGTGGTTTTGACAGCCCTGCATACACTGCAGGAGAGTTCATGCAACAAAGGAATGCTAATTGCCTGCTACTGTACTTTGGGGTGGATTATGCATGGCATTAGTAGTTCTGTCCTCTTTTAAATGCTTTTTGGAGGTTGGTGACAGGCCAGGTTACTGCTCCTCCTCCTCATGTTAAGTGGGACTCTGGGGAGCAGCCACTTGGGTTTGACTGTCATTGAGCAACCTCAGTGATGTTACAATGTTTCTGTTTCCTTTGGAAAATGGGGATCAATAACTCACTCCTTCCTGCAAAGCACCTTGAGATCAGACCATGAGAGGTGTTGGGAGAGTAGGGAATGTCGTGTGTTGCTGTGGGCTTGCAGCCCACTGCCCACTCCATGAAACCTAAGCCACAGCAGGTGAACACAGCACCAAATGTGGTTTCTTCACCATTCTCCTGCAAACACATTGCCAGCCTTCCTTCATATACCGTTTGCAGTGAACTTCAGTGCCTTGGTCAGGTCACAGCACAGATAGGGCTGGTTTTACTGCAGAGCAGGGCCCCTGGGATGAACACAAGCACCTAGAATAGTGCTGATGTTTTGTAGAAGATCAGAGGATGAGAGTACTCCATAGCAGACCCTGATCCACATACAATAAAGGGAGGTAAGTCAAAGTGTGAGGCAGATGGCCGACTGTGAGTACCCGACTTTGATGTTGCAACTCCTTTTCCCTCTTTAATTGCCTAGAGAAGCACAGTCTGGCAGCCCTAAATGCTAGGCAATGAATCACCTACTTAATGACTGTAATAGGCAGCCAGAACACAGTCCACAGCCTTTTGGGGTCTGTCCAGTGTCTACTTGCCCGTCTGTAAGAACACATTTAAAAGTAATAATTGACCTCTGATTCATAGGGTCAGTACTTTCACGTACTTACATTTTTATGATGAAAAGGGAAAAGTGTTTTCTTCGCGGCCTTTAATTTAAAAAAAGGAGAGTTGGACAATTTTTGAACTGGCATTATTTGAGTTAGAAGGGTGCAATTTAAAAAAAAGTTATTAATCCTGAAAGAGTTATTTTCTTCTCCCCCCACCCCCCCTTGCCCTTTTACAATTTGTTGCCAGTGTGAGAGAGAGTTTAGTTGTTTACCCAAAGACCAGCTACCACCCAGCTGATTAGTGAAAAAGAGCAGATAGTTTTTAATTTCCACCATAACTAGAGATCTGTCCTGAGCACCCAAGTGAAGCATCTTTTGCAACCTACGATCAGTCATTAATGAAGTGCAGAGTCCACTATTGCATGTGGTTTATCACCATGCAGGATGACTGGAGGTTATCTCCAGAGACATGTCGCCACAGATATCCTTACCATCTATCAAATAATTGTATCTTCTCTTTGTCTTAATATAACATAATGACTTCCTAAAGGTTTCTTAAAGTAGCTGCTGCCATTGTTACCTGAGCTGCACTCTGTCTCCAAAGCGATCATCAAGTCTTTCTCCTTCCTTCCTGAGAGTCCAGAGAGATTACTGGACTAACAGCTTTTCTTCCTCTGCAATCAGGGTCTCCTGGACAGGGCTAAAAATGCAGTTAGAGGAACCTGTTTGCAACTCCCTCCTGGCCCTTGCACCCCATTTTCCCTCCCATTCATACCATGGAGTGGGGAGCAGGGAAGGGAGCTGTAATACTTGGTTTGCTGTTTTTGCTCTTAGAATCAGAGAGTTGTTTTGGTTGGAAAAGACTTTAAAGATCAGCCAGTGACCTAACCCTGCCATGTTCACCACTAAACCATGTCCCTGAGCACCACATCTATACATCTTTTAAATACATTCAGGGATGGTAACTCCACAGCTTCCCTGGGCAGCCTGTTCCTGTGCTTGACAACACTTCTGGTGAATGTTTTTTCTAAAATCTTATGCCTCTTGATGGCCACACTCATTGCCTGAATGCTGAGTTGAGAGAGTGGTACAGTGTCCTTTCCCCCTTCTGAGTTATTTCTGTCATTCGCTACATGGTCTGTCTCTCACAGCCGTAATTACAGGCCTGACTTTGTACATGGCTCTGGAAACTAGATGGCTTTGGAAAGATCACTGGGTTTGGGATCTCTGGGGAGATATGATGTTGTGGACATATATTTATAAACTCTCATTTAAAAAATGACTGAGCCAAACCATCCTCTCAGTGTTCACAAATCCTGCCCCCCCACCCCAGGGTGCCTCTGAGCAACAGGTACAAGGCTGTGGTTGAGAAGGAACAGCTAAATGAGGATGAAGGCAATAGACAAACTACACCAGAGTTGTAGCCAGTTGATAGGCTGAGGGAGTTGGGGTTGTTCAGCCTGGAGAAGACTCTGGGGGGACCTTTAGCCACTTTCCAATACCTGAAATCAGTCTGTAAGAAGGCTGGGGAAGACCTGCTGACTAGGTCATGTAACAATAGGAGAAGGGGTAATGGTTTCAAGCTAGAGAAGGGTAGATTTAGGTTGGACAATAGGAAAAAGTTCTTTAATATGAGGGTGGTGGATCACTGGAACAGGTTGCCTCAAGAAGTGGTGGAGGCTCCATCCCTGGAGACATTAAAGGTCAGGCTTGATAGATCTCTGAGCAATCTGTGTTAGTTGGAGATGCCCCTACTTATTCTAGGGGGGTTGGAGTAGATGACTTTTAGAGGTCCCTTCCAACCCAAGACACTCTATGATTCTATGATTCTATGCTGTAGCCTCAAGAAGAACTGCAGATACCCCATTTTTGCCCAGCAGTATTGCAGCATTCTTTCTTCTTTCCTTTTTTTTCCTCCCAGATTTCCATCAGTTCCCAAGAAAAAAAAAATTGTTCCAAAAAGAACAAGGGGAATGCAGGAGGATCAGCAGGGTTTGATGAGCATTTTGAAGCCCATCTTTCTTGTATCAGTGTAAAAAAGGTATCTATATCAGCTCAAAAAGATTTTAAACAACAGGTCTGACAACCCAGAGCTGCAGTCACAATGGAAATGGTGAGCTGAAGAAGAAATTTGAACTGGTTCAGGCAGGTCTGTGTGGTGAAAAATGGTCTTTGTTTAAGAGCACTGTTTTTTTGTATTTGATTTGTTGTTTTTTTTTTCCTGGTTAGTGCTTTGGAAGGTGCTTTTTTTTTTCATTAAAATAATTCACAGACTTTTAAATTTGGAACTGTCATGACATTTTTTTTCTTTTCCCAGCCACTGGTGTGCTAAGTTTTTCCAAAAGAAAGAAGCACCAAAGAGAGGTGATAAACCCCAGAAATTTTTCAGGGGAAATTTTAGTTTGTAAAAGGAACAATTAAAAAATTATCTCTTTCCTGAAAACAAGACCCCCTAGAAGAAGAGAACAAGCTGTCTGCAGGTTCCTAGAAAACAAAAAATAGCTTTAGCTTGCTGGTGTCTACTGGGGAATCAGCATTTTTCAACAAATGGAGATTTATGAATGATATCAGAGCTAGCAGCCCACAGAAAGCTGTCTGTAGGTTTAATGTACCTGAAGAAGCAAGGATTGCACTTTGCTTTTGTGATTAATCTAAAAACCAGCATTTCTGGTGGCTCTGTACCCCTCTGACATGATCTAGCCTTATTTATTTAGATCTGACTCAGATGTGTGGACTATCTGCCACAAAATTGTTGGCGCCAGTTTTGCAGCACAAACCATAACCTACAGCTTCTAATTTATTTCTGGGCAAGATCCAGATCCAGAGCAGTTCAGCTTCCTGAAAACTTACAGGGTTGGAGCTTAAAACAACCCATCCACTGGCTAGCAGGAATAAAGGCTGAGCAACTCTTCACAAAGTTCATCCACTGAGAGAAAGGGTCAGGAGGACACACTAGATTCAGTCTTGCCTCTCTGTGCTAAGTAATAAGCAGGAAAGCTTAGATTGAAAAATAGGATTGTCCTCATTGGTATGGGAATAATTACATCTATAGACAAACACCAAGCAAGCTGTTTCTCTTTCCTGAACAAGCCTGTTAATTACTGGAATTTGTGTGAGCCTGAGGTTTGTTGGTGGCAAGAAGGGGAAACCCCTAATATGTGACAGATTGATGCTGTGATATTTCAGAGGGCAAGTGAAGTTTTACTGTTTGAGGGTGGGATGTTCACTCATGGAGATCCCAGCAGAGGTGGTTAATTTATTTTTTTTCACTCACTGAAGTCACCACTGCAAAGGTTTTGCAGTGACAGGAGGAGGTCCCTTACTCTTTTCTCATGTTAATGTTTAACTACATCACAGTCTATAAGTGACCTATTAATCGATTAGTTGCAAACTGCTGAAATGCCAGGTTTTTATGTGTGAGTGTAGAGAAAACAGGGAACCATATTCAGGTCAGGTCTTAAGGTTGTGCAGAGATCTACAGAGGTAGATTATCTGCAGACAATATCTAGGGCAATTCTATATATTGCGCTTTGTGATAATTATCAGTCCTAGAAAAATACAATTCATAAAATGATGTGGCCTGTTGCAGCTGTGCAATTGGGTTTTGGTAAAGATGAATACACTTTTCTAATAACCATTATCTCACTTGATACTTTTTACCTCATTAGAAGATGAATCTGAATTGTGAGGGAGAAAAACTAGGAGATAAGTTTAACTGTGTTGATGCTGTAAGATGAATCTTAATGAAGTGTAGCATCTTACATACAAGAAATAGCTGAAATTTCGTAAATAATACAATAGATTTACATATGGAATAGATACATATGGAATCACTAAGTGATTATTCAAGTTAAATTCATTGGAGTCTAACAGTCAAGTGAAAGAGAAAGAAATAGAGACTGGAATTATATGTTAAGGTGAAATATCCAAAGATGTGAAAAAATTGAAAGAAGCTATAAACTAATTCACTTACACATGAATGTAAAGGACATATTTTTAACAGTGTTGGCAGGACCTGGCAGGAGCTAGATGCCAGATGAGAAGACAAAATAAGACAATGTGGGTCCATCACCCTCAGAGTTGCATATGATGGTGTAAATATGAGGAAAATTTTTCACCTAAGGATAATAATTTGGAGTCGAGTATAGAAAAAGTAACATTTGAACTTGTGTCCTCTCTGTATTTTTAGCCGCATGCTGAACAGCGATTTCAATATACTGAGACTTGCGCAAATGATTTGCAGCTCAGCTCTCCTGAAAGCAGTTCCGTGTTTGTGATGGATAAGTGACATTTCAGCAAGTCAGGGTTATTTTATGGAAGGTGTCTGCAAGGCTGATGAGCAGGAAAGATTTTCCGTATGTGGATTGTTGAAGAAAGCCTAAGGAGTGCTTCCAATGGATTGGTAGAAGAAAGCTAAGAAAAGTGAGGTTACTATTTACGGAGTCACATTTGCTATGTAGGGATTTGCTCTTTGATCAATCAAGATCTTTTAAGCCAGTACATCAAAAAAAGATTGAACAGAAAGGTCGAAAGAGACAAAAACTTGGCTGAAGCATGTGATGTTTCAAAGACAATGAAGGTCTATGCCATGACAAGGTTGTCCTTTCTCTTTTTCACAGGGACCTATTGAAACACACTCTGCTTGACTATGGTGAGCAGTTGTTTCAGCAGCTGGAATAAAAGATCACATCCACGCAAGGAGTTTGCATTGCCATGCAAACAAAGCCAAATAAAAACTTTGTTTAAGAAAAGTGTGTGTGGGAATATCCTCCTGTCCTGAGAATGACTGGATAAGACAACCTGGGTATGGAAAGAAAATATTTACCTAGGCCTAGTACTGTTGCCACTGGTGGGAGTTTTGCTCACTGTAGAGAACAGAATCAGGTTTTGTGATGGCTCCCTGGGGGTGGGACAGGCTGGGCACTGTGGGACTTAGGAATTCTGGTAATGTGCCATGTTGTTTTAATCAAGGGACTTGCATCATTCTAGGAATGGAGATGTTTAGTGAAGGGTGGAGTGCCTCAGATAAATAAGCAACTGTAACTTGGGGTGTTCATCCACCACTTATCTGAACTAGCCAGATCTCTTTGTTGTGTAAAATGGGGCTGGAAAGCTTTTGAGGATAAACTTCCTTCTGACATTTGATGTTTTCTACTTCAGCTGCAGGCACAAAATCGGCTTCACACCAGTGTCCACTTTTCTGCTCTTTGGTGAGGCCCTTCACCTCCTTTTTCCCCACGTGCCAGCTGCTACAGGACACAGGCAGCAGCTGCAGCTGCTGATGGAACCAAATCCCTTCACATCCACAGCACCTTCCCTTTTACTTCTGAGTGGGCTCACTGGCTCATAAGTAAAATGTAGGAAATTTAAGCAAGATTACCTTTGTGAAAACAGGGAATTTCATCTATATGTAAGGTCTGTTAAGATGCTGTTGGTTAAGATGCTGCAGAAAGTGAAGCAGGATGAGTTCCATTCTGTCCAGGAGCTGCTGCATAATCACAAGACACCATTTTTCTGTACTCAATATTTCTAAAAACATTTTCTTTCAATTAAACTTAGATGTGGCATTACTAGTAAGCAAGATAAGCAGTTCAGCATAAGATAATATAGTTCTTTTAGGCTAATCTCTCTTTACCTCTGTAGGTATCAGTTGTAAAATTGATGTTCTGAGACAGATTTTCTATTGTTTAGTGTTTCCAAAATATTGAAGAGACAGGTCTGGATATGCAATCCTATTCTTAAATATAACAGGGTTTTTACATGTATAGATAGTTGATTTATGTGATCAAACAGTTCTCAGAGGATCAAATGAGCTAAGTTAAAGCAAAAAAAGGAAGTCCAGTTATGACAGACTTAAAAATATGGCCCTGGAAAATATCTGTATGAAATTTATTTCCACAATTTGCAGAGCGTTCACTAAGTGTCACTTTTTCACTGAAAGGTCAGCTGCTTTTACAAATGTTTTCATCTTTAGTGTCTGAAAACTGAACTTTTTTAGCAGGTGTACTTTTGTTAGGATGAAAACTTTTATCTATTAGATTTTGCATTTTCTGATGAAAATACACTATCTTTCACAGAAAGTTGATTCCTTTCATAAGAATAGGTTGTTTATTTGGAAAAAAAAAATAAATTAAAAATATTTGATGCACCCAAGGTCAAGATCTGCTATAAGATCTAGTCCTTACTGTGCTTGACTGTAGCAATGAGCTTCTGGGTCTCCAAAAGCAGCAAAAACTGTGGGGCCACTTTTTATGGTTGTTTGGAGAGGGGTTTACTTAGTTCTTTACACTATCAAGTGACTCAAAAATCACCATATGTCAGATTAGATCAGCTTAAAAATTGCAGCCAGGAAACCACTGATAGCTTTTCTGGAGTTCCATGAAAGTTTACATAATTGTCATTGCATGTCATTGGGTTTAGCAGCTGCAGGAAGATCCTGGTCTCCAATAAACAGAGATAATTGATTAATAAACTGTATCTGTGGCCACCACAATTTATTCTATGCACTGAGATCTGTGCACTGGCTCATGCTGCCGAAGATATAGTTTATGCCTTCAGTTAGTTTAAAGTCCATATCTGGTCTGAAAAAATGTGATTAATCATTTGAAGACCCATAATTGATTAGGCCACATGCACATGCTGATAGGATTAACATTTTAGTGTGAGCCCAATCAAATCCGTGACAAAATTCCCTTTGGCTCTTGTATGATGTAGAGATGGAAGGGATAGGAAGGCTTGCTGAGTTCAGTCCCTCTGCTCAAGTAATACCATGACTTTCCATGGCTTATTTGACTGGATCTCATGGTAAAATTTCACAGCTTTTCTTATGTTTTCAAAAAGTTCTTGCTCTGACAGTTAGAAAAACCCCATTCTCCATTAAGTGCTTTCACAGGCAGCTCCTGTTGTTATGCCAACAATCATCTGTAGCTTACATAGTTCTTTCATGGTGTTTATCAGAATGGAATATTTAGATACAGCAACTGTATTCTGTGTCAGTCTTTGTCTGGTGAAGCTAAGCTAAGCTTGTATATCTTGGTTCCTCTAGTAAAACAGGTTTTCCATGTGCCTTCTCAGTTCAGTACCCTTCCCTACA
>NW_009954020.1:1041295-1047249 GCF_000747805.2 Chaetura pelagica
CCTACACCTATTTCCCTGTGAATTCAGCTTTCTTCAAAAGGGATGACCAGAATGTCACTCAGCAAGTATTTACAGGACTATGCATGATATGTTACCATTGCCCTCATCTGACAAGCTCCTTTAAGCACAGATCGTTGAGCTGCCCCAGTCGTTTCCAAGAGCTAATTTCGGGGCTGGATACATTCCAGAGGTAGGCAGCCCCACCAAGAGGGCTCTGCATCTTCCTCCACGGGAGGGGCCTGGGATTACTTCAGTGAATATCTTTGTTTTATGACTTTTTAGAAGTGAGAGGCAGGATCTTGAAGGCCGTGACCCTGGGGGAAAGGAGTGTCCTATCTCCTGCCTGTGACTGGCCCAGGGTGGTGGTGTTTGCAAAACCCAGTTTTTATGAGGCTTTTGTGACATGACAGAGAGCAGGCAGGGGAGTGGGTTCATATATGGTGCTGTGTTGTTGTGGCCTCTGTACACCCAGTGAAGAGAGGGATCCTGAAATAAATCAACTGGCTCCAGTGAAGCCAATATAGCCACTTGTATCAGCTAATGATTTGGACCCTGGGCTTGGGGCTGCTTGGTAGAAGTAACATATTTTCCTGGTGTCCTAGGGAGTCTGTCCTGCTTATGCTGCTGTTGGAACAGGGACAGATGGCTGGGAACAGAGTGGAGTTGTCAGTAGAGCTGCCATGGTTTTGGGACAGTCAGCCTTTTTCCTGGACTTTATGCATAAAGGAGAACCCATAGTGTAACTTCAGAAATCTACCTGGAATTGTGCAAGGCATTTGACACTGTCCTACATGACATCCTGGTCTCCAAACTGACAAGGCATGGATTTGACAGACCACTCAGTGGATAAGAGATTGGCTGGATGGCCACACCCAGAGAGTTGTGGTCAATGGCTCAATGTCCAAGTGGAGGCAGGTGACAAGTCGTGTCCCTCAGGGGTCAGTATTGGGACCAGTGCTGTTTAACATCTTTGTTGGAGACATGGACAGTGGGATTGAGTGTATCCTCAGCAAGTTTGCTGATGATACCAAGCTGTGTGACGTGGTTGACACCCTAGAGGGAAGGGATGCCATCCAGAGAGACCTTGACAGGCTGGAGAGGTGGGCCAGTTCCAACCTCATGAAATTCACCAAGGCCAAGTGCAGAGTCCTGCACCTGGGTTAGGGCAACCCCAGGCACAAATACAGGCTGGGGGAAGAATGGCTGGAGAGCAGTCCTGAGGAGAAGGACTTGGGGGTGGTAGTTGATGAGAAGCTCAACGTGACCCACCAGTGTGTGCTGGAGCCCCGAGAGCCGGTTGTGTCCTGGGCTGCATCAAAAGAAGTGTGGCCAGCAGGACCAGGGAGGGGATCCTGCCCCTCTGCTCTGCTCTGGTGAGACCCCATCTGGAATACTGTGTACAGTTCTGGTGCCCTCAGCACAAGAAAGATACAGACCTGTTGGAGAGAGTCCAGAGAAGGGCCACCAAGATGATCAAAGGGCTGGAGCAGCTCTGCTGTGAAGACAGGCTGAAGGAGTTGGGGCTGTTCAGCCTAGAGAAGAGAAGGCTCCAGGGAGACCTTACAGCAGCCTTCCAGTACTTGAAAGGGGCTACAGGAAAGCTGGGGAGGGGCTTTTCATCAGACAAGATAGTGATAGGACAAGGGGGAATGGTTTTAAACTGAGAGAGGGGAGATTTAGGTTGGATATTAGGAAGAAATTATTCACTGTAAGGGTGGTGAGGAACTGGAATGGGTTGCCGGGGGAGGTTGTTGATGCCCCATCCCTGGAGGATTTTAAGGCCAGGTGGGATGAGGTTTTGTGCAACCTGATCTAGTGGTAGGGTTCCCTGCTCATGGCAGGGGGGTTGGAACTTGATGATCTTTAAGGTCCCTTCCAACCTCAACAATTCTATGATTCTATGAAATAAAAATATTTCATGCTATAAATATAATATGCATGTAATATTTATATAATTTCTATATAATATAAAAATATTTCCCCCCCTGTTTTTCTCAGTTTTCTCTTTGTTGTAGATACCTCTGTTTGACAGCAAACAAGATGGTCATCAGGCTACTTGGCTTGCTCTCTTGGTTTACCATGTCCAGGATAGCTCAGGGTGTCTGTGATTCTAAACCCACCAGTCTCTAATCACCTTGCTGAACTTGCATGTCCTTTGGAGTCCTCTGCTCCCAGGCCTGGCTGGTAATGTTTGAAGGACAAAAAAACATTCTCTCAACTCAGCTAAGCAGTACAACACGTTGCACCTTCATGAATAAAGCCTTTATTTTATGTAGCAGCAAAGCCCCCAAATCTAGGCAGTTGTAATGAAATTCTCTGATGTACCCTTCATATCTCAACATTTTTGCAATTTTGCAGGGACATTAATAGTAACAATAAACAAATCTTCAAAGCCATCTCCTTACAGTAATTTTGGTACATTTAAGATGTGCAGTAAAACATTCACTATGACCCATGAACTGAACAGTTTAGAGGTTTATATATGCCTGCAGGAGTACATATTACATTGGTAATTGAAATACCCTTTTCTTTCATATAAATTTTATAGGAAATAAACAAATTATTCAAAAGCTCATTTAAAAATGCATCTGCATGTATATAAGTATATATGATGAAAACCTATTTATATATAGAGGTGGATCAAGAACTGGTTGAAGGGAAGAATTCAGAGAGTTGTAGTCAATGGGGCAGAATCTGGTTGGAGGTCTGTGACTAGTGCAGTCCCTCAGGAGTCAGTACTGGGACTGGTGTTGGTCAACATCTTCATCAACGACCTGCAAGTTTGCTGATGACACTAAACTGAGAGGATTGGCTGACACCCCAGAAGGCTGTGCTACCATTCAGTAAGACCTGGACAGGCTGGAGAGTGGGCGGGGAGAAACTTAATGAAATTCAACAAGGGCAAGTGTAGAGTTTTGCATTTGGGGAAGAACAAGCCCATGCAGCAGTACAGGCTGGGGGCTGACCTGCTGGAGAGCAGTGTAGGTGAAAGGGACCTGGGAGTCCTGGTGGACAGAAGGATGACCATGAGCCAGCAATGTGCCCTTGTGGCCAAGAAGGCCAATGGCATCCTGGGGTGCATATGAAAGGGTGTGGTTAGTAGGTCAAGAGAGGTTCTCCTCCCCCTCTATTCTGCCTTGGTGAGGCCCCATCTGGAATATTGTGTCCAGTTCTGGGCCCCTCAGTTCAAGAAGGACAGGGATCTGCTTGAAAGAGTCCAGCGCAGAGCTACAAAGATGATGAAGGGAGTGGAACATCTCCCTGATGAGGAAAGGCTGAGGGAGCTGGGTCTCTTTAGCTTGGAGGAAAGGAGACTGAGGGGTGACCTCATCAATGTTTACAAATATGTAAGGGGTGAGTGTCAGGGGGACGGAGTTAGGCTTTTCTCAGTGATGACCAGTGATAGGACAAGGGGTAATGGGTGCAAATTGGATGAAGGGAGTGGAACATCTCCCTGATGAGGAAAGGCTGAGGGAGCTGGGTCTCTTTAGCTTGGAGGAAAGGAGACTGAGGGGTGACCTCATCAATGTTTACAAATATGTAAGGGGTGAGTGTCAGGAAGATGGAGTTAGGCTTTTCTCAGTGTTGACCAGTGACAGGACAAGGGGCACTGTGTGCAAACTGGAGCATAGGAGGTTCCATGTGAATATCTGGAAGAACTTCTTTACTGTGAGAGTGACAAAGCCCTGGAACAGGCTGCCCAGAGAGGTTGTGGATGGAGTCTCCTTCACTGGAGACATTCAAAACCCACCTGGACACGTTCCTATGTGATGTGCTCTAGGTGACCCTGCTCTGGCAGGGAGGTTGGACTAGACGGTCTTTTGAGGTCCCTTCCAACCCCTAAGATTCTGTGATTCTGTGATTCTGTGATATTTTCTTCACTGGAAGGATTCTGCACAGGCAGTGGTAGCAGTTAGTGTAAATCTGTGCCCAGAAATCCCTTTTGATAACATACTGAATCACTGCAGATTTAGATGAGACATCCAGTTATTTAGTTTGCTGTGTTAAGGGCTTTTCTTTTACTCCCTTGTTCTGCCAAGTTTTTCAGTTATAAAAGATGGCCATTCAATAAACATAAAAACTGAGCAACGGATAATTTTCTCTTTTGGAAACAGAAGATCTGCTAAAAATGTCAGTCAGTATAGAACTGTTTAAAAACTTCAGTCAAATTTATTAAATATTTTAATTGAGAAAAAGCAGCAAAGAATTTACTTTAAATATTGCAACATTTCTTTTTAGTGGTTATCTATTGCAAATATTTTGACTTTTCAAAGTGGTTTTTCAGTTTAGAAAATTAACCCTGAAAATAACTC
The DNA here is from genome assembly GCF_000747805.2 of Chaetura pelagica. Lineage (NCBI taxonomy): Eukaryota > Metazoa > Chordata > Aves > Apodiformes > Apodidae > Chaetura > Chaetura pelagica. The sequence goes on from NW_009954020.1 coordinate 1,045,609, forward strand.
TGAAAGGGGGAAGATATTGAAAAGAAAATCAGTTTAAATAAAGTTTTTCTGATTAATGCAAAGTAATTTTTTTCAGAGGGGTTTGGTTTTTCTTTTCCTTTTTGATTGGTTGAAATGGGAATTATTTTAGCCACTGATCTGGAAAAGGGAAAAAAATGTTTGGGTTTAATGACTAATACTTTTTTGACTAAAAGCCTGGAAGATGAAACTTCAGAGCTGTCCTTAATATTATTAAATAGAATGTAGTCCTATGTTACTCCCAAAGCAGCTAACGAGATATTTAAGAAGTCCTTGTGAAAAATTCAAATGGTGGGTGCCTACCAAATTCTAAATCCCAGCTGTCTGCACTTTGGGGAGGGGGCAACATAAAAATAAATGAGCAATAAAATAGCATCCACTGCCCTGCAGAGGAGCTAGAAATCATCTGGCATTGATGATGGGGGTCCAAGTGCCATCACACTGACTGCCCTTCTGGTAGGATGGGCCTGCACTGAGATGTTGGTAACAGAGTCTGGTCTCTCTATGGATACACAGGGAACACAGGACTCAAAGGTCATTTATTTGCCTGGTGCAAGGCCCCACTGTTCTCTCGTCCTGATGTGACCTTCTGATTATTGTGTCGCATGCTTTGAAGCTTATTAACTTCTTCATTCACCCTGTGCCCATGTGCATGCAAGTACGTGTGTGTGAGGACTGTTCCTGCAGCCAGGCTGGCACAGACAGTAAAGAAACACCAGCATGAGAGAGATGTAAAGACCACATGGTTGAGAACATATAGGTTGGTGTAACAGCATCTCACAGGCTGGGCTGGGGAAGATATCTAAAGAGCTGTTATAACACAACAAGGCAGGAGAAGGAATTACTTTCCTATTCACACCTGAATACTTTCGCTTTGGGAGCTCTCATCTCCTAATCCTGTACAGATGGGAGGGGAGGTAGCTCTTGCACCCAGCACAAGAACTGAGGTTTCCTTGCTGTGCCCCCGAGCCTGGGCATAGCATGAGGGCAGGCACGTCTCAGCCACAGCTCCTTTCCCTGCCGCCAGTTACTCCATCCCATAAGGGATGCCTCAGACTCTCTTGTAGGTACAAGAACACTTTGGCTTTAGCCTACAGCCCTGTGCAAAGACTGTCTCTTTGTGCCATCTCCAGAGAAAGACCAGGGCAGGCTGTGCCTCTGAGGAAAGCCTGGCTCTCTGTTGTCCTCTCGCTCTGCCTACGTGGGAAAGCTTTAGTGTAATGTCAGCTAATGCTGCCCACAAACTGCACTGGCTGAGCTGCACCAGCTGGTACCCCAAAGGAGCAGCAGATGCCTTCAATACTCTTCCCACTCACCTTCCCTGTAAAGCTTTTGCTTGTGAGATCAGAAACTCAGTGACCTTGGCAGAGTGAAAACTGGGAAATGGCTTTAGTTGGAAGGTATGACTCAAAAGCACTGTTCAGAGCTCAGAGATCTTCCCCTGGAGATTACAGAGTGAGCAATACTAAAAGCAGTGTGTCAAGGTGTCACCAAGCACAGACTTGAAGAAACTTTACCAGGTGCGATGAGAGTGCTGCTGTCAGGGTTCTGAGTTCAAAGAAATGTTCAGATTCAATCAATGTCCCTTCGTTTATCCTGCTGTCTACTCCTCCATTCAGCAGG
>NW_009954020.1:1047422-1080560 GCF_000747805.2 Chaetura pelagica
AAGCCTATTTCACTCCTTTTTACTGCTGCTCTTTACTGCTTCCCTCTCCATGAGCATCTATCACAGAGCAGTTCTCATCCTCTGCCTCCAATAGTTAATGGGCGCCTGTCACCAGACTGGTCTTTGACGTTGCTCCATCGATCACCCAGAAGGAAATGGTTATTGAGTGGGTGGCAATCAACTTCTTACCTCTCCCTGAAGCAGGAGTGCATCAGTACTTTGCAGCATTAGGCAGAAGCCTCCTCGGAAGGTATTTTTTGTGCTGTGTTTCCTCATGTGGAGGGCTGGCCAAGTCGTAGGGCTTGAGGGACATAGCTGCAGTTTCTTGCTAAGTTTTGCTTTGAAGGTGGAAAAGAGAGCTGGAGCTGGGGGCCAATGTCTTCTGGCTGACAGGTCCTGCTTTCCAAGTTCAGAGCTTCTATTGGATCAGGGGAGAAATGTCCTGCTGATGACAAATGTTTCATCCGGGCCCCACCTTTGCAAAACATGAGCCTAAACTGAGACAGGCTATGGAAACATGTTAGCCAGCATGACTGGAGGAAGGAAGCCCAAATGCAGATGTTCAGTGGAAAAGTAATAGGATTGAATTTCAGTCTGAAAGAAGAGAAGGACAGAGCACTAAGAGAGACAAATCCTCAGTGTTTCCTTACAGAAGCAGGCTGCAGACCATGGCCTGGATGTCCTTATCCTTGATGGCATTTCCATAGCTATCACCTGTAATTCCCATTAACACTAGCAGATAATTGCACTTGAAGTGGTAGACTTTAACCAGCAGGACTCAGAAGGACTCGGGAGGCTAGAGAGTTGGTGGGCACAAGATACACTCAACAAATATGTTTGAAGATCAACTGAAATTTGGACTCCAAGTACAGCAGCAAATTGTGTGATTTGTGTGAATTGTATGATTCTGGGATATGGACACATGATGCTTCATATCTACCCATACATTCACATCTGAAGTACTTTGCAGAGGTTTAATGACCTTGTGAGTTTTCTAATTGATGCATAATCAAACTCTGCCTTTGGTTGATATGGTGAGGTAATGGGTTGATCCACACTTCACTCTTGAAGGCATTACACCCAGATCCACCAAAGTTTTTCTGTGTCAGAGCTCTGTGATTTGTGAACAGCAAACCAAGCTGGCTGATAAGGCCCCAGGTCTTAGCACCATTATTGCTCCCTGGCTGATTTGCTGCAGCTCATAGAAAGGCTCTTGGGGCAAAGTGTGATGGCTCACTTCAAAATGCCACATCACAAACTGTGAAGGTTCATGATGAACAGCTGGAATGTAACAGCTGTCTGGACAGTGAGGGCAGCTGGCTGTGTCACCTCGTCAGCCAGATAGCGTGAAGCCCTTCCCACTCATCAGTTGGAGCTTGAGGTTCTGGAGGACAGCAGGTTCTCTGTGGGCTTGACAGCCAACCTTGTCCTATGACTTGACTCTGCAGAAATCCTCAGCCTGTTACCTCTGACTGCATGTGACAGTTTATTTTCTCCTGGTTATGTTTGTTTGCACTTTTCATGCTGGCTTTGATTTGTGCTATCTGTTTGGGCCAACTGGCTAAGTGCACTGGGATGTGGGTGGGTGTTGCTTTTGAATTTAGTGCTGCTCCTAGTGAGAGCATGGCAAACAACTCAAAATGAGAGACTTGTTTGATGCCCTTAATTTTCTGTTCATAAATGGTCCATGAATAGAGTGCAAAATTCTTTGATGTGACCATTAGAAAAAGTAATTTGCAAATTTCTTTTGGAATGTAGCTCTTGATTTGCAGGGTATCATTCAAATCATCTTTTGTGTTAGTGTTGCAGATATGATTTATGCAGTAATGTGTGTAGCTTATCAACATATGTAACTAATCAAAGCATTTGAATTCCAAGTACTACAGCTGATTTCAGCCTAAGAACCCATGCAGTGTTGGTCATCTGGTTGACTGCTCGGTCTGAGGAAAGAAACTGTGACAGAGAAGTGAATCCTTGGTTTATCAGCACTTGGTGTCTTCTCTACCCCTGAGCAATGACCTGTCACCCTTGGCTTGGTTCCCCCAAGGGGAGGGAGGTTATGCAGTGCTAGCAGCAGCAAGAAGCAGCAGTCTTGGCTTCTGTACTACATGCTTGAACGGAGCTCAGCAGCAGATGGAAGGAATCAGAACTGGGTTAGCTGCCTCTGTTTTTTGTTGGAAGATGAAATTATGTCCTTCTTCATGCTTCTCCTGCAGAAAGCCTCTAGTAGGCTACCCCAAATGTAACACATATTAAAAATCCTTAATATTTTTTTCCAGGGATCAGGTGAACAAAAGGATTTCAGTCCTCCAGTAAAGGGAGGTAAGTGTGTGTGCCAGTCAAACTTGTGTTTGTGGTCAGGGACCATGAGAGTTTATCCAGTTTATCAGACTGAAGTTCACATAATTTCTGCTGAAAATTTTCTCCTCTCTCCCTGAGTTCCTATGGGAATAATGCTGGAGTGTATGGAGTTTTGTGCATCAATCCACTGCTATAGATAAGCACACTTCGAAATACAGGAAAATAGTCAAGTCACAAATGCTGGTGACATGTCAGGATTACAAATTTCCTCTTCCTCAATTTGCAAGTGCTGGCATATTTTTTTTCTCTAACAAGAAATAAGTAGCATCACAAAAGCATTCTGTGTCAAAAAGCCTTTCACTCTGCCTTGGCTTTTAGATGGCTTCCGATCCAGATCTACTATAGATATCTCCTTTTGGCTACTATTGGAAGCTCCCTGCAGCGTGCAATAAACATTCACTTCATATCACACATCTCACCCTGACAAGCAAATCCCTTGCATATCAATGTGGCCCTGTGAAGAGATTTTGCTTTTTTACATTCCTTCCACTCCCAGCTGTTAATTTGCACTGACTAGATAGCAGGGGGTCTCACTCTGCCCCAGAGACATGCTTGTGACTTCCACCAGCTTTAATAGGATTTACATGAATATACACAGAGTCAGCTCCTCAGCAGAACTCAGATGAGCTGGCTGAGAGTTTCCAAGTCATCGAAGGGTTTTAAACACTCGGTTTCTCTTACCTTTAATGGCAATGAAGTGTTTAAATCTCAGGTAATCGTTAAAACCCACAGAGTTCATAATAACTAACTAGGTCTAAGCTTTATTGTCTCTTACATAAAGCAAACCTACTGCCCATAATTACTCTGCGCAAGAAAAAAAAGAGAGCAGGAGTAAGCCTTTCACTTACAGAGATTTAATTTGAAGTAAATAGAAAACCTTTCAAAGGTTCAGTTCCTGCAAGTGTGAATTACTTCTACAAACATTTTGACAGACCTTTGGAGGACTGAAAAGACCTCTCCTTGCCACTACTCTTTGTAGAAAATGATTTACAGGTGCTACTGATAACTATTATTTCAGATTAAAACTGAGCTACGTTAGGTTAAAAGTATAGGAGAGTACTAAACAGTTCAGGAAACCTATAAATGGAAATATTAGGTATACTTACAACATTCTGTGGCTGATTTCCTTTATCTGCTTGAGGCATAATCAGCAGTTATTAAATCAGGAGAGCTTTACCAAGTTATTTAAATTTTATTTAAATACAGAGGAGCTGCCGAAGGTATCTAACAACTAGATGCTCAATTCTGCAACTTTTAGGGAATAGATGTGCCAAAAATAAATGTGAAGAATTGGTTAGGGTTTGAGAGTGTTTTAGACACAAATTTATTGCAAAAAAAGGAAGGCACTTATATATACTTTAAAAGTCCATTTTTTCAAAGATACCCTTTGGTGCCTCAGTTCTAGTTTGACCATCCCTCTAGAACAGCATACTGTTTCTGATGGAGCTGATACACACAGGCAGTGCAAAAGAACATGATTAACTGTTTGTTTTTTAAATATTAACCAAGTCTTCACTTTTCCAATTAAAATCTATCAAATTACGCAAATTGCATGGGGAATTGGAAAGAAAAAAAACCCTTAACTTAATTATTTAGCCAATATTTACTAGGCAGGAGTGTATTATTAACACAGCAAAGGAGGCTATTAATTACTATTCACAGCATTTCTAATAAAAAAATTGGCATCTGCTATTTCTAGAAAAGGAATATTGTCACTAACAATCCATCCTAAATTGTAAATGTGGCATAATAAACTGGCTGTGTCACTTCTCTGTTCTGTACTGACAGTGCTACATGAAGGGTCTCAGATTTTTGGGGGCTGTGTCAAAAGGCTTTTTCTGGTGACCTTTAATGAACTAGTATCCAATTATGCAGAAGTCTAATTATTCATTTATATTTAAAATGTAATTTACACTAGAATACTCTCCTTTGGCATCATCTCCTTTCGCTTAGGTGCTGATAACAGAGACAGCAAAAATAGAAATGAAAAAAACCAACCTGAATGTTATTTCCTTTACCATACAAAAATGTTAATGGGTTATTTGTTGCACAGAGACTCTACATGTGTAATCTATTTATTAAGACACAGGAAGTGAAAGGAAAGATATTCTGAGGTAAAGACATTTGAACTAGTGTTGCTAAGGTCAGGCTTCAATTTTCTGCTTGATTTTAGATGCCCCATGTGAACTTTGGTTAATCATCCATGACCTGTGTCCCTGAACTCCACAGTGTGTCATGGAAGGAAAAGTTGAGAAAAAGGAACATTTTGAAATCTTTTAGGCCCTCTATCTAGTTAGTGTTAGGATCACCTCTACGTTAACTACTTCTGACAGGTGCTTGTAAAATTAATTTTTTAAGGTTGGATTTCTTGCTAAAATTAAAATCCATATATTTTATCCTAGCCTCGGCTTATAAGAAGAGCTTATTCCTTTTCTGTCTCAAGTACCTGAAGGCTGTTTTCATATCTCCTCTCACACTTCCCCTAGTCCAAGACAATCCCAGTTCTTTCCTCCTGGGTCATTTCTTTCTCTACATTTCCTTCTCACTGTACAGTCAGTCCTTCCTGAAGTAGAATGCAACATTGCAGGGCTGAGCAGAGCAGGAGGGATGTTTCACATGTCTTAAAGGTGATGTTTTTGTTTGCAAGCACCTGTGTCAGTATTTATCTTTGTAACAACATTGGTGACTCATGTTCAGTTTGTGATTCACCATAATTCCCAAATCACTTTCTTTGTCTCTCCTGCAGTTCTTTGTCCTCTATTTGAGAAAATTATTTTCATCTAAGTGAATATATACCACCTGACCTTACTGAATTTGGCCTCATTTTTCCAGGTCACCTCTCTAATTTGTCACATTTTTTTCTGATTCCTGTCCTGTCTTTCAGTGTGTTTACAATTTGCCTGCCTGTGTTTGATTTTGTCTGTAAATGCAACAAACACACACTTCTCTCTCCTTCCTTGTCATTCATGAAAACATCAAAATTTATCAGATGTAGGACAGACCTCTGTAATTCTCATATGACGTAATTCTACCATTTTCATACCAAAAAAAAAGAGATAAATTACTCTTAAAATGCAGATTTCCATCCAGCTTTGCATGCCTTTTGTCTATAGTTTAATCTTGACCATATTTTCTTAGCTTACTTAAGATACTATTATGTAATATGGTGTAAAAAGCCTCACTAAAGTCAAAATGTGTGACATTTTCTTTTCCTCCTCTACACACAAGGCTTGTTACCATGTTGCCGAATGGAAGTAGATTGGTTTGGCATGATTTATTCCTGACAAATCCATGTTGGCTGCTACTTCTCTCGTTACTACTGCCTAGATGATTACAAGTATTTAGATTATTTGTTCCAATATTTTTTTCAGGAATCAAGTTAGACAGCCAGACTGATAATTCCCTGGCTTCTCCTTTACTCCTTCATACAGATAGGTGATCTGCTGCCTCCTGTTCCGTTTTCTGACCCTAGTCATCTTGCATAAGTTCTCCAAGAGATTTCTTAAAGCCTGGGAGATTGTTTCTGCCCGTTGTATCTTGGGATAAATGTCCTAAATCACCACTGAATTGGAAACATCTACCTTATCTAAGTGTTATCTAATCTGATCTTCCCCTGTTTTAACCTGAGTTATTGCCCCTTGGTTGTATAAACTGTCTAGTCCTAGTTGACGTTCCCAGTGAAGGCTGAAATAGAAAAGGCACAAAATATTTCACTTTTCTGGTACTCATCTGGCAGGAACTTGTTCTGTCCATTTAGCAGTGAACCACTGTTTTTTCTTGGAGTTCTTTTTACTGCAAATGTGCTTACAGAAAGCTTTTTGCTTCCTTTGCTAATTTCCTCTCTTTTTATACCTTCGACTTTCTGAATTTTTCCCCACATATTTATGCTATTCATTCGTACTTGTCTTTAGTATTTCAATGTAGTTTTCACTTCCTGTACATTTTATTTAGCTCCAGGTCATTGAAGAGCTCATGGTTTAGCCAAATTGTTTTCTGATTACACTTCCTATCCTTCCTTCATGTTGGCATGGCTTCTGATTGTACCCTCACTGTCATTTCTTTAAAGAATTGCCAACTCTTCTGGACTCCTTTGTCACTTCAGCTTGTTTCCGAGGAGATCTCACCCACCAATTTACAGTCTTAATTGAAGTCTGCCCTCTTGAAATACATTGCTTTTAGTTTTCTGTTTTCTCTCCTTCCTTTGCTAAAGATAGTGAATTAAGTAATTTCTTGTTAATTATAACTCAAGTTTCCTTATGCATAAACTGCGATAACATTTGTTTGTCTCTGTAGATTATAAATCCCCTGGGAAAGAAAAATTATCTTGTATATATATATATGCATTTATATATTTACGTTTATATATATATCTCTATATATTTTTTATTTTATTTTATTTTATTTTTTTTTTGGTCCAGGCTTCCCTAGGGGCTAAGAGTACCTTTCCTTTCCTACAGTACCATGTCTCTGTCTTGGACAGAGAACACTGATAGTTCTTTGCTCTATCATTCTGCTGTAGTATCTCACATCTCTGATGTTGTCAGCTTCCTAATTGGCTGCTATTAAACAGGTTGAAGATCACAGGTGGCTGTACTGACAAATACATCCCAATAGCAATACCAATACTGGCAGTGGCAGGAGAAGTAGTGGTATTTTAAAATTTATATCTATTGTGGGCATGAAGCCAAATTAGAGCAAGACCCAGGTGCACAGAAGCATATGTGTGGATTTCCCCTAAATTTGTGCTCTAGATTCCATGTGAAGCAATGTGGACTTGCAGGTTACAAAACAGCTCTGGTACAATCCAGCCAGCACCTCAACTTGGACACTCAGGGGACCATGTGGAGCCTACATGTACTCCAGAGACCAGACACAGCATTATATTCTTTCTGCTGTTCAGGGAAGGGCTAAGGCTGCCACGATGCCTACAGGAATGAAAAGAATTTCCAGACACAGATACTTGATTGCAACCCTTCCATTAACTCCAACTAGAAAGAGAATAAATGTAGGTCACTTGGTCATCCACTCTGCATTGGTCTAAGTGTAGTCTGGGAGTGAAGAGGAGTCAGTAATTATCCACAGTGTAGTCCTTTCACAGTCTTCCTGTGCAAGGCTCTTCCATTGCACTAAACTGTACACACTGGGCATAGACATAAAAAGAAGCAGAAGTGGTTGGTAGTTAACTCCAACCCCACGGATCACATCTGAGCACCAGGGGTGCGGTCAGAAAGTGGCCTTGCAATGTTGGCCAGTGAAGATGGTCAGAGTCAGACCTGCAATCCCCTCTTTGTTTCCTTGTTTGAGAGTGTGCTGGTGGCACTGCATCTTGAATGGCAGCTGCTGAATCCATCTAGATGTGACACATTTGCTGCCAACTTGAGTTTGCTGGAAATCATCTAACAAATTAGGTTTCCACTGTGAAATGTCAAGCTCTTTATATCCATTAATTAGGGTAAACATTTTTTTAAAAAAGAGGTTTACCAGAGAAAGTGTCTCAGGTTCAGTATAATATTTCAGGAGCTAAAGAAAGGCAAGCAGGAGATACAGGCTGGAGGATGATCTTCCCCAGAAAAATCATTAGCTCAGTAGATATTCCTCAAGGATGTAAGTAGTTGGGACTGAGATTTCAAATCCTAGCGACTCTGAATTGGGTTTTTCTGCCTTTCCACTTACAACTGTTTCCGTTTGTGTAAAAAAGGCAATATATTAGATCAAGGATTTGAATATAGGTTTTCCTTATTCATAGTTGTGTTAGAGCAATCAAAGAAAACTCACCCAGAAGTGTTTTGTAATGAGCAAAAATTGTGTTAAAATTCTCATTTCTGATCATAGTATTGTCTGTGGGTGGTTCTTCTCAATTTTTTTATAGTACTCTCTAAAGGTCTTCAGTTCATCTGAAGTAAAAGTATGGACAGAAACAGAAGGAATTGCAATAATTAACATTTCTTCAGGAAAATTAATCCCTGCCATACTCTACAAACAACCACTTGAGAAATGCACGGAGGAATTGACACTTGTAAACAGAGAAAAATTAAAATGAATCCAGGCTTTTATCATCTGAATGCAGGGCTGTTTCAGATGCCAGGATTAGGAGATTTCTGTTTCAGAAAGTGCAGGAACGTTAGTCTGTGGATTAGAGCTAAAACACTTTGTGAGCCAGATATGATGTGTATGAGTAGCTTTTCACTGCCTTCCTCCAGAAAATGCCTGAGTATTACACAAAACACAATGTGACTCCAATACAAATGTTTTCTATTTAGCAACTGCTACTGAGGCATCATAGAAAAAACACTGCCACGCTCGTGGCAGTGTCTGATTTAAGTTTATGATGTCATTCATTCATTAACTGCAATCTGAGGTATTTTATTTTGTGCAGCCATTGTATGTCAGAAGATAAAATATTCACTTTTCTTGACAGCATACACTATCAAGAACATATTTTTTTCCCTGTAATTTCTGTAAGCAGCAGAGTAGCAACAAAAAGAGTATGATTTGGCAATGATGATTCTCAGAATAAATCTTAAACATGTAAATTTCATTTTTGTCATTTACCTATTCTTATTCTATCATTTGGATGGACTAAATACTGTACATTCTGAAACTACCCACTGCTGAGGCTTCCTTTATTGTACAGATGTAAAGAAATACAGTTATAATACCGATGCAAAGAAGTGTATTTATTGTATAGATATAAAGGAAGCTGAGGCTTCCATTATTGTAGAGATGTGTCAGTGATGACTCTGATGATTTTCATCTTGTAGATTATTTTGAAAGCTTAACACTGGTGAGATAGGGGCAGTTGTCTTGCACAACCCTTATGATGAAACTGTAAGCTGTTACATGCTGCAAAGTGGACCAGATTCTGATATTCTGACATATATATATATATATTGGGAACTGAAATAAGAAAACTTCAGAAAGATCTCTGAGATGGTTACTGGTTTACAAGACCTGCTTACTTTCTGATTTGGAAAACAAAATAAAATCAACATGGTCCGCATCCAAGTCCAAATGGATTTCTTTAGGTTTTGGCTGATTAAAAATGTATATTAGCAATTATGACATTAAAAACCTTAGAAACAAACATTGTTTTCAAGTATCATGAAGCTTGGTTATATGAAAAACTATTTCCTCTTCTGAAAACTATATGTAAAAATATGCAGTATTTCAGTTGTCCTGAAACTAAATGTGTTTGACAAAGGTGATGCTTAAAATGGAACTAATGCGACAGGTATACATTCCTCTCATGGTCATTATTTACATGCAATCTAATCCTTGAAGTTGCTACCTAATTTCTTTTTTTTTTTAATATGTTTTTAAATATTGTTAGAACATTTAGCTTCTAAGAATAAATCTTCTAATATTTTGCAGTTGAAATAAGCAACTTTAAGTGCATCAGTATAAGGTCTAAAGCTACATGTTTTTTTACCTTTACTACTAAATTCTTTTTTATGTAACCTTATTTATAACTGGCTGGTTTATGCTGCTAGCGAGCATGTAGACGGAAACAAGCAGATATTTACCAAATTATTTTTGTTAGAATGATTTAAAGCATTTCTAGTGCTCTGTCACTGCTCCAGATAATTTTTTACCCTTGCAGTGAAAAAAATGCTAAGGGGACTTCAGGCTTCCTAGAACCCCCTTCACAAGAACAAGTTTTTTTACCAAGTCCCCTCTACTGACCTGGCATTCTTAGTATTGTATGGCTGGTTACTTATTTTTTTGGTCTTAGCAGATGTCACGAGAACATTGTTTCTCCGTTTCTAACTGTAATTCTCTTCTGAGCTGCATCTGAAAGGCCCACAATCCTCTTGTTCTGAATGACAAATAATTTAAGATTGAGGATTGCATTTGAATAGAATGTTGCAATATGGAGTCACCTCTGAGCTATGGTCTGGAATTGCAGTAATGTGTTACAGAACAGTTTTCTACAGTAAGGTAGAGATAAAAGAAAAACAGCTAATGAATTTTCCATGAACAATAAAGCTTCAAATGTCCTATGACTTGTTAAGACCTCTGAAAACTTAGTGAGTCTTTTACTGCTTTTTAACTTCACCATTTCTAACATGCTTTCACCACTGATAGCTCCATATGCTCCATGGATGTCACAAGGTCTAATGATAGCCACATATACATACCATTCCCTCTTTTCCCTCTTGCAATGCTGGCATCACCTTAAACACTCCGAGGGGCTGAGGAAGCCTCTGCTTCACTTAACTTACAGTATTATCTCCACAAGAACCACTGAGAGGACATAAATCTGCTTCATGAATATCAAATGGGCTTCAGTTGAAGCACGTGTTTATGCAGTGTAAATGGCTTGTATTTTACAGATGCGTTCATGCAATTTGGAGTGTCAGCCTGGTGAAATGTGGCTGACACTGGAAGTCTTGATGAAGTAACCAAGAGAAAATCAGTAAAAATGCATGTGGTTTATATGCCACTGGAGGCCTCCTACACAAGTGCAAACAGGTGGGAGTTATTTTTATTACAGTTTTGATCAGCTTTGGTTGGAGTAAACATGCTAGATTTTAAATTACTCTGATCTATGCATTATGAGCTTGACTGTGATTATTGTGAGTCTTTTCAGTGGAACAGCGAAGAAAATCCATGGATATTCTGAGGTGGGATTCATCCAAGGGAATGTGTGTTTTGAGAGTACAGAGATCTACGACTAAGCTGCTTAACTCAGTCTCCCTTTGTAGCCAGGGGAGATTCAGGGTCAGGCAGTGTAGCACATTCATTTTAGCCCAAAAATGGATGTTTCAGTTGGGTGTGAAGTGTTTCTCTCAAACCTCACTGGCTCTGTTGGGTAGTGCCAAACCTCTCCATTGGCTACAGCAGGCATCTCAGCAGATGATTACACTGTAGGGACCTTGAAAGAGAAACTCTAAGCCTTAGGTAAGCATGGCTGAATCTAGATTAAGGTTAACTTCGTTGGATAAGACTCTGTCCATCCCACTGTGAATTCTGTTTTAAGTAGCTATGAATTAATTTGGCCGCTCAGACTTCACTAAGGGACTTATCATGTTTTTAAAAGAAAAATGCTTCAGGAGGGCAAAGGAGACCAGGGGTAAGGGAATGAATTGTATCCAGATGAAGAATGGTCAGGGGTCCATTTCATGGACACAGGCAGGGACAATGCCTGTTGTTGGCTCTGATAGCAAGCTGACACATCATCTGAATGTGTGTGTAGGGATTGCTGACCCTCAGAAGTGACCTTCACTTTGATAGCTAGAGAAAAACAGGAATGATCAGTGATACTACCTGATCTCTCACAGAAGACTACTACAAGAGTTACTGATGGCAGTTGACTACTAATTACAGCTTTCCCCAAGGGTTCTGCTGTCAAAAATGGCAATGGTGATCAAAACTACTTTTGCAGGTTTGGGTTCTGGGATGCTGCATTTTTCAATAAGCTACTCAACTGCCTGCTGTTGTGCTTGGCTGATACCATGGCAGAGAGACAAAAATCCCATTTAAAGAGCAGAGGTTCCCTTCTTTCTGATGACTAATCAGTGCCAAACCAGAAAGCACTGCATTAAATTGAGATTGTTCCTTGCCTAACCATGGATGCAGGGAAGAAGCTGAAGATAGCCTTGGTGAGAATACAGTAGAGGACTTTGGTGATATTCCTATGGATCTGTAACACAGGTATATTTTCATGGTATATATTAGTGGGCTAATAAACTCTTGTGAGACATCTGGGCTAAACAAGGAGTGAAGAAACTACTTATTAACCAACACTCAAAGGGACACAAATAGGGGAGAGGAAAGGCAAAGTATGCATAAATAAATATCATTTCAGTATTTGGTTCAGAGAGCTAAGCATCTGGGTTATGGAGGCAGATTCTTATCAGATTCCACAGGGAAGATACATTTGAATGTGATAGAAACAAGGCCTGACTGCTTGTCTTGAAGGCTGGTGAGATGCAGGAGTTGATACCCATTATTTTTTACAAACTGTCAACCCTCTTTTTACTGTTGTAGCATGAGGCAGCTATACCAAACTCTAGTTCAGCACTGAGTTGTACTTTCTTTCAAAGAATGAGTGTGTGTTTTCATTTGGGTTCACAGAGCTGTTTCTCTCTTTACTGAAATGCAAGGAAAAGTCTAGAGATGAGACATGAGCCTGGTTCTGCTACCTCTGCCAGCCCTGCAAGGTGGTAGGGTCAGCATGCCTGAGAGTCAGTTACACTGGGCTTATCATGTCTCAGAGTGGCAAAGGGATTGCTCAGGGTTACATCTCTTCTCTCTGATCTGCTCCAGAGTAGATCTTATAGTCATACTATGGACTAACCCAAGAAGAGCTGTCAGTGCTGCAGTATTTACTACCATAAGGTGGATATTACCTCAATGCTGGGAAATATCTGTGCACCACTTTGGCTGTCACACTAAGAGATTTTCCCTAAGCAGAGATGAGGCTGTAATAGAGTCCTCATGCTGCTGTCTATGGAAGCTGCCCTAGTTTTGGATTTGAGCCTCAGGCTGTCTCAAATCTCTACTGAGACTGCTTAACCCAGAGTCCAAACAGGAGCCATCAGATGGGAACTCTGTTCAGGATCCTGGTTTGCATTTGAACTTGAAATCTAGGAGTGAAAGGCTTTATCCCAGCAACATCCAGTCCTTCACTGTTCAGACCTGCTTACACCAAGGGGGAGATGGATGTTTAACCACCCAGAGAAACAATCCCTGTGCTTCTTTCCACTCCTCAGTATTTTTCCCCTCTTTGCATAGTTTCCTTGCTTAGAATAATTAATGAGTCTGAAGCAGCTTTCTCAGTGGATGGTTTATCTGGTTATTAATGGTGTGAAGCACTTCAGGACCCTTAGGACCTCTGCATTGTTGCTTTAATAAACGTCTTTCAAAATGATGAGGCCACTGGCACCCTTTCTGTGCTTTTATGCTACAATGATCTTAAAGTGGCATGGTGCATTTTATTTATTAAACAGCCCATTAATCACACAGGTATCAGTTGGCTTCAGGGAAATTTTTAATTAGAGATATTTAAGGTTGCAAGAAAGTGCTTCTGTGACAGACAATGAGAGCAAGCAGAAGCAGGAGGCAGGCTATCTTTGTGACTCTGTGATTAATACAGGATTTCAGTAAAATATTAATGAAAGGAAATTGAAGTTATAGCCAAATCCAAACGTTAAACCTCCTTTAAAACTTAAATCTAAATTATTTGGAGATTCATTCTTCTCTGTATTCATTAGTGGGGAATGAATCTGATGAACATGAGAGAAAAGGGAATTTGTTCCCTAATGTAATAATTTAGGAACGTTTTTAATGCTTCTATTGAATCTTCTTGAACCACAGTTGAATGCCATTGATAAAATCCATGTACTTATTTGAAATGGCTCACAAGTCACAGGGACAGGTACAAAGGAAAGATTAGGGGTGGAACTTGGAACATCTCTGACAGCACACTGGTGTGCATGAAACAGAAAGAAGAGATCATGTGGAGGGCAACAGTGCTCCTTTGGCAGTGTCAGATGGGTGGTTGCTGACAAGGCCTGCATTGTCGCATGAAAAATGAATGGTACTGGCTGTGCAAACATCTCCCTTGTTAGATAATTAATCAGGTGTACTTTGTTTTGATATAGCACCTCTCTGGTGTGCTTGCAGGCATCTTCTGAAATAGCCCTGTAAAATGGATTGTTGAAAAGGGAGGAAAAAAAGCCAAACAATCCCTGTAGCAAATACTGTGTGTGACTCAGTCTGCCTGCACAAATGGCAAAATGCAACATTACATTCTCCTGCTTGCACAGAGCAACAATTTTAGTCTTGGTTGCCCACATTTGACAATTAAAATGTGTAGGGAAATTAATTTTTCAAAGCTGTTGACCTCCTTCAGCTTAATTTCTCTGTTTCCCTTATCCTTCTTGTGTGTCACAGTGGTTCTTCCTAAAACACAGAATATGCAGAGGGTTTTTGGCCTTTTGGTGCTACAAGCTTCAGAGGTCTCACTGGAGCAGTTCTGGATTCCTAACGTGGAAAGAAAAGCTGCAAATTAGTCACTCCTTACAATACAGTGACTTGAGCTTGTTGGCAAGGAAGGAACATGGTTGATGCTGTCTCTAACATAAGTCAAGCTACCTCTGACCAGAGACAGAAGAAGATTAGGAGTCTCAAAAGCTCTCATGAGCAGGTGTGACAAGGTGAAGCAGCAGCCAAAAAAACACCAGCAGGGTCCTGCCTACAATAGCACAGGGACCAAGAAAAAAGAATCATATCCCTTTCCTACTTGCTTGTAGAGGAAGAGGGGAAACTATTACTGTCTGTTCTCATTAGCTGCATTACACAGTGGTGGTCTTGTTGGGAAACTGGTTCATAGACTTGCAAACTTTGTCAGCTTTGAGAGGATCTGTACAAGATTTTTGTATGAGAAAAAATCTCCTGGGATATTTCTGCGTTCTCATCAGAAGGAGACATGTAGGCACATGGAAGGAGCTCACAGAGGCTTATAAATCACTTAAGCCCTTCAAGTACAGGTAAAATACTTTGTTTGCATAGAATTCACATTAACAGAACTGCATTAAGACAACCCAAGGCTCCAGGCAAGTCCACAAGTGGTTCCTTCTTGTTCAAGCCCAAGTATTTCTTGTGCACTCTACTTTGCCTTGTGTATGAGTGGGACTGGTTCTCTTCCCTTAAGTACTGAGACTTTTTTCCCATTGTACTTTGTCTGCAAGGGCCGTTTTTAATGATAAAATAATTCAGCTCTTGCCTTCCCTTTACCTTCTGCGTGCACACACATAGAAAACCAATGTGCATTGGTTTTACTGCTGATCACAAGATCAATTGGTTGCAGACTTAAAAGCAGATGTTCACACCTTCCAGGAGTGTAATTTTACATGCCTCCCGATTTTGGTAAGCAACATTTTTTCATTTACAGTTTCACTAATTTTCTTTTTGAGTAAAGAGGCTACAAATAAAAGGATCAAGATATTTTATTTTATTTTTTTGAAAAAAAAGAACAAAAAAAAGCTGAGACTCTGAATCCATGGCTTGACACCAAGAGTCAGGTTTCATGTGCTGGGACTTTAGTCCAGTGGCTTTTGAATGGGATGAACATGGGGTATACTGTTGTCTGAGAGTATAGACAGAGAATCCTTCTATTTGACCAAGAAAATACAGGTAATACATTTTCCCAAAGCTTTGTGGAATATTTCTAATTCTCTTAGTTCTCTTGGAGAAACAAGACTAGCATGAGGATTTGCTATTTAAAATCTCTTCCATTTGTCATGAAATAAGCTGTTAAATTTGGTAACAAGCCCATCTGAAATGTCACGTCTATCACTTTAGAGTTCTAATTAACACTAAGGCTTATTAGCCTAAGTTGCCTGAGAATTTGAATAAGGGCAAAGCTATTCATAGGACTATATGCAGCTTATGCCTCCAGTAGCTTTAAAAATGAACTTTCCAGCTTAACCAGAAGAAAAATTATTCACTCCTCCATGTACAACTTAAGCTTCACCCATTCTAGTATTAAATTCTCATTACCAAAGTTTTTAACTTAAGGATTTTTCATCATTCACAGACAGAGTTGGGAAGAAGATACCATTGGAAGGGAATAGAAGTAAGAGAATAGAAGAGAACAGAAGTGAGACCCAAGTCAGTGTCGTAGGGACAAATGAAAATGTTATTAAATTGCTTATAACTAATTTTTCCCCTAAAGAACAGTCCCTCTTCCCCACCCCCTGCTATAAGTGGCATCCAGAAATCGTTTTCTCCTCTATTGGAATGAATGTGTCACATTGAAACATATTTCCCCCTACTCTAATTTCTCACCAGGCATTTGGTAATCCATCTTTTCAGGCCATGTTGTGCAGGTGTATGATTGCATTTGAAATTCCTGCAGCCATTAATCACTGCTCTATGACCTGCTTTACTCTATACTTACTAAGCTCCTTTCCTTCAGTTCTGGACTGCCAGTGCTGTGTAAACTGTTTACTTTTCTGGTGCAGCATTTTCTCAGCATTTTGGCAAGCTACCACACAATGTTCCCAGTTGACTTTTGGCCAACAAATGCATAGACTTTTCTTACATGGAATTTGATGCCTATATATGTTTTTCCTTGTTCGCTGCTTCAGGAAGCTCTTCTAATTTTGTTATTACTTGGTCTCACCTTGTCTCTGTTCTAACTGTAGAATGGAAACAATTGTCACACAGGACTGAAAACTGTTGCCAGCTCCTGCATTATTGTTTTTGTTCTCCACCCTACATCTTTCAGTTCTCAGGAGGCTCATTTAACTCTTGTATTGCTTGCACTGAAACAGAAGAACATGTTGCTTTCATGGAAGAATGAGAAAAAAAGGTACAGACTGCAGATGGGAAAACAGCAGATGAATTAGATTTTCCATTCTACATTTTCTAGAAACAATAAATTAGATGTGATGCTTTACATATTTGCATTCCAATAACACCCAGACTTATGTGAGGTTATTCTGGAAATACACTGAGCACAAGCACCTTTTTAGCCTGAACATATAATGTGTGTAGGCAGAAGAAAGATGGAAAGAAGGGGAAAAGGACAGAAAATGATATTACTTTCACAAAACTTAAGCTGTTTGGGAACTATAGTAACTGGAGGGTGATAAGACAGTACCCAGTGGATCCCATCTATCTTAGGTATCTATCTTGTATAGGGAAGACCAGAGAGGATGATTACAAATGAAGTCTCTATACTTAACATTGACAAGACAAAGAGCTGTGGAATGGCTTAAAAAAAACAATTAGTTTTTTAGAATGGCTGCAATGAAGTGGGAAAAGTCCTGCCTTAAAGTGTCCCATTCAAAGTCAAACGTCAAGTCCATGTCCCAGCTAAGAGGGAAGACCCTGGTTCCTGAGTTGCAGTGCAATGCATGGTTCATTCTGCCCCTGTTGACCTGAACTTTTGAGCCTGCCCATCTAGGATAGACCTAGACAAAGCCCCCTGGCACAAAAAACTTGTTAGAATTTCCATTTCTCATCATTGTCAGAAATGCCTACAGAACAGCCAATCTGCCTATTCTATGATCTGATTTATATTTAGCCCACTGCTGTCCTTTTGTATCCGTGTCTTGTACAGTTTTTGGCTCTTCTGCTTTGCATCTTAGTCAGAATAAGGCTAAAATAATAAAAAAAACCTTGAAACCCAAAACACATTGTGTAAATATTTGAGAACATTAAAGAAGGCTTAATCCTGTTCTAAAGAAAAGGACTTCAAGGGTCTTATTAGAGTTAGTGTTTTTATTATTGTTATTCTGCACTGGTTGCTCATATGACCTGCTGGAGCATAAAACACCTTTTGCATGCCATGTGCTGGTAGATATCTCAATGCTTCATCTTCACACAGCAGAATGTAACTGGGTCATTTGAGGACAGCATGTGGGTGGTGTTTCACAGTTTTTATAAACAAATCAAAATACCTCTGCTGTCCCTAGTGCTTAGTTAGCTGTGGGCTTTCAAAATCCTTGATGCTGAAAGCATGGAAAGTTAGATCCTCTCCCCAAGAAGAAACAAAGGTATGTGTAAGTTTGATGCATTTCATCTGGCTTCTGACTTCCTAATGATCTAACTCTTAGAACTTGCTCACCTCTACTCTATCGCTGCTCAAAGAAGTGCAAAATAAATATAACTTCTACCTTGAGAAGACAGCAGATAATCCATGAGACCACAAATGACAGAGTTGTTTCCAGACAGCTTCTGCCTACACTCCTTTTTGAAACCGTGATATTTAAATTGCTGCCATTTAGGCTCCCTTGTGCATTGACGGAGTAGGTGGTAGCAGGCCAACTGGAGATGGACTAATGATAGAAAGGTTCAGGTCAGAAGAAGGGAATTTAGTTTTCTTCACTTTTGCATCAGCTCTGAATTTGGCACTTAATGGGTTTGTCAGACACTGTTTCTAGCTTATCCCATTGAACGTCACACAAGGTATCATTCTTTGTGAGAAGAATTTTTGTCTAGCTGTGTCTCAGTAGGAGTATTGGTGTCAATCGCAGTGTCTTGGACACTTTCTGCATCTCACAGACCCACCTGAATAACACATGTTGGTATAATGAGTAATTATTTCTTTACTCTCTATCTTTGTACTCCTCTGCAGGCTTCTTTACATGATCTACTAAGAGGTACATTTCACTGCTGTGAATTTTTCAGTGGTAGGATCTTCTTAAATTGACTCACTTAACTACTTCAGTGATTGTCTTGTAGGATGCGTTGATTGCACATTTATGAAAGCACATACCAGCAACTGCAGATACGCGATAAACTGATATAATTGCTCTCAATGCTACTAATGAAGAACTTGACTTATTTGATTGCTTAAATTTTTAATTGAATTGCATTTTTTTTTTTCCCTACGAAATTTGTTTCATTGATATAAAAGCAGGGCCAGAAGAGGCATTTTGGGATTTTTTTTGGTGTGATTATTTTGTTTTGGTGATTTGTAAGGAGATATTTTTAAAGGATATGAGGACAATTAGAGTTGCAGTCAAGTCTATTACTTGTATGAAAGGGTGATCACCATTTAGAGAACGTATTAGATGTGGCCTTAGAAGTAGTAGCAGAAGTTCTTGTGATAAGTCTTTCCCCAGAGGCCATGTGAGCTTTAGAGCCTGATTTATTCACAGATGTAAGAAATTACCCATGCCCATGAGTTAGTCAAGTGAGAGAGCTGTTAAACTGCCACTAGCATTTCCTCCACTTCAGAAATAGCACTTCTTTCAAACCTCCATTTTCTCCACACACAAGTCTTACTTTTTAAGTCAAACAACCTGCTTCACCTCAACAGTACCCATCTGTGGGCTCCTGCAGCATCAGCTCTTCATGAATGGGGCTGTAGCAACTAAACCAGAAGGTTTTTAGTCACTCTGAAGTTAAGGAGGGAATTTTTCATTTCTGTTCACTGAACAAATAGTAAATAGTAGGAGAGAAAAGAAGAAAGCATCTGATTTTGAATCTCCCCATGGTGGTTCTCAGTAGGACTATGTAGTTGGAATAACGTAGGACAGTTCCTCTAAGCTCTCAGTCATTTCAGAGAGAACGGCATGTCCAGGCTGCATCTAAGCAGTAGAGAAGCCCTATGATCACTCAGTGTCTATCCAGTTTTCCTGCCTTGAGTAGTTCTTAAGAGAAAATTTAACCTTCTTGTCCTTCAGAGCTTTTCCCCTCAGGAAGCTGACTGTGTGTACAGCTGAAAAGGAGAGTAATCCTATAAAAAGCGTTGAAAGCAGGGAAGGAAAAACGTCATTGAGCCAAGTGACCAAGCCACCCCCCAGCATCTCTTTGCACTGACTTCACTGGCATTTTCTTTATTCAAAGCTTTCAGCATTTGAACCCTGTTTAACACCTCTCTCTATTGAGCAATTTTGCTGCTCAACAGTTGATGCCTAGTCAACAAATTGTGCCTGTGATTTTGCAGTAGGATAACAATGCAGATAAGACACACCTACTGGGCACTTTCAAGTTATAATATTGTGTTAGTCATTGCTTTTATGTATGTTTATACACAATATCTGCCCGAGGGACAAAACTGATTTCCAGCCATCAAGAACACATTTAAAATTGCCTGGGTCCTTAACCTTTGTTCACAGAAAGCATATTTTATTTTTTTTTCTATTGAGAATTATGAGTTTGATATGGCTATAATCATAATCATCACTATTGACTTAAACTAAAATTCTTCTAGTGATTTTATTCCTTTTATAAAGTTGAGTTATATTTGTAATTTAACTTTTGTCTTTTAATGGGTGTATTCCCTTAACATGTATTGATTCAAGTGGATTCAACTGTATTTCAGGTAAAGATTTTCTGACAACTAAAAATAAAAATCTAATAGTGTGTTACTTTGGTCGTATCTGGTAATTTTGAGAGTTTCTGTAGTTAAAATACGAGAAAAAAAAAAAAAAAAAAAGAGGGAAAAAAAAAAAAAGGGGAAAAAAAAAAAAAGAAAAAAAAAAAAGAGGAAAAAAAAAAAAGAGGAAAAAAAAAAAAGAGGAAAAAAAAAAAAGAGGAAAAAAAAAAAAGAGGAAAAAAAAAAAAGAGGAAAAAAAAAAAAGAGGAAAAAAAAAAAAGAGGAAAAAAAAAAAAGAGGAAAAAAAAAAAAGAGGAAAAAAAAAAAAGAGGAAAAAAAAAAAAGAGGAAAAAAAAAAAAGAGGAAAAAAAAAAAAGAGGAAAAAAAAAAAAGAGGAAAAAAAAAAAAGAGGAAAAAAAAAAAAGAGGAAAAAAAAAAAAGAGGAAAAAAAAAAAAGAGGAAAAAAAAAAAAGAGGAAAAAAAAAAAAGAGGAAAAAAAAAAAAGAGGAAAAAAAAAAAAGAGGAAAAAAAAAAAAGAGGAAAAAAAAAAAAGAGGAAAAAAAAAAAAGAGGAAAAAAAAAAAAGAGGAAAAAAAAAAAAGAGGAAAAAAAAAAAAGAGGAAAAAAAAAAAAGAGGAAAAAAAAAAAAGAGGAAAAAAAAAAAAGAGGAAAAAAAAAAAAAGAGGAAAAAAAAAAGAGGGAATACAGGCTGAGATTCACATTACAGGATCAAACACTTAAATCCAGGAGAACAATTCTGACAACCTCCACTCCAGTACGAGCTAACCTCTGAAACACCTAAAATCAATCAGAGCTTCAATTTTCTCTCTACTTCTCCAGCTGTCAAAACCAAAGTTTGCTCGCAGCATCATGGGTTGAACAGCCAAGTACCTGGTTTCTTCCTGCACTCAGCTGTCAATTCAGAGATGTGCAGAGTGAAATTCAGACTCCCTCCCAATCCCTGGAGGTGAAGAAACCATAGGGAGGGTCCCACAACAGCTGTGATGCACCTGCAGCTGCAGCATGAAGCCCAGCAGCTGTCTGCCCCTTTCTTAAGGAACACAGTGGGATGCAGGTGAAAGGATGCTGTTGTCTTCTGTCCTTTGAGTATTTTCCTCATGGGAAATCCATCCAGGTTGTGGCAGATGGTTGTGACTGTGATCACCTTGCCAGGGTTCAAACTAGTTGTATCGATAGGCCACGGGAGCACTGGAATAGGGCTATTTCGTATCCCTCCTGTTAGAGCTCTGCATGAAAGGATGAGGCTGCAGGAGGGGAGCCCATTGGTGAAGAACCTTGAGTCCTGATCCCTGATTTCCTCTGCATTTTATCACAAGCTCATTCATTTGCTCTGTGGAGTTGGAAGTGTGACTCATGTCATATTCCAGTGCCCTGTTGTAGAGGAGCCTGTCTGAGATGTAGGCTCGGTTTTAAATACCTTTTCTGTTCAGTTAATCTAATCTGACCATGTCCAAATCACCACGATAAATGGACATTTGTCATTCAGCTTTGGAAGAGAAAGACTCATACATTTTACATAAAGCTGAGCTGGATTAGGAACTGAATGTTAATAATAGAATCATGGAATGGTTTGGGTTGGAAGGGACCTTAAAGATCATCTAGTTCCAACCCCCCACATGGGCAGGGACACCTCCCACTAGACCAGGTTGCTCAAAGCCCCATCCAACCTGGCCTTGAACACTTCCAGGGAGGATACATCCAAAAGTTCTCTGAGAAAGCTGTTATGGAGCAGTCCTAGCTACTTGGGGTGATGCCTTAGTTGTTGGCTGGGTGTGAGTCTTTCTCTAAATCCAGGCCTCTGTCTCCAGTTTTTTTGGTGCTTCTTCATCCCAAAATTTTGTATGTGTTCCTCTGTCTTTTGTTTATCATTGCACATCTGGGAAGATTTTATAGACTCGAAAGGGTATCCCACTTGGAACAATCCCAGGTAATTTAATTGATTTAAAGCAAAAAATTTTACTGCTGTGGAAGAACATTTTTGCACAGATTACTCTTGAGACTTATTTAGTAGATGTAAAGACCTTCCTGTGGATTTCCAGGCTACCAACTGCATTCAGTGGTGCTGGGATCATAGTTTTCACTTGAAAATCTCTGATATACACATGAAGCAGTTGACCTCAATTCCCATTTTACCCAAACAAGTTTTCTCTGCAGTCATATAGGAAGTCACTGGTAGAGTTAAGAAGAGATAATATTATTCCTGATTCCTTAACCTGAGCTTTGGCTTTCCTTTTCCTCTTCATTTTCATATTCTCCAGAGCTTTATAACTCTCAAATGCAGATGGTATCAATTTTGTTGTCCCATGAGGTGAAAGAAAGCTAAAAAGAATTTACGAGTTGTTTTATATCCATGGTAGAACCAGGCAGTCAATTATTTCCTTCTTCAAAACAACTCTGCCCATGTTCAAACATGGATTGTTGATGTATTTCAGAAGCTGTGTGGCAGCATGAAGGAATGCTATGATTCATGCCCCACGCCTGCATCTCAGGATTGATTCAAATGGCTATTATCGTGTTTCAGAATGTGGTGGCGGTAAACACAGGAAGATGTGCTATATCTAAGAGCCTCCCATGTCAAAATACACATCAGCTTTGATTGATACCTACTGACTCATGGCCATACAAGAGAGATGTGAGATTTGTCAACTAGGATTACTATGGTGTAATTATTTACACTCCCAAAATGTTCAGAATGATAGAGTGTTTATGTGAAGTATCATGTTAATGGAACTACTAGAAAATCAATAGCAGGATTGGGAATGGATGCCATTTAATATATCTTTTTCTGGTCATACTTCATAGTAGAGTTTTCTTTATCCTGCATACTCATACAACTCTAGTTTATGTCAAGCTCATTGCACTAATTACAATGACACTGGTAATTACCAAAAGTGCCAAGTATTCACTTCTGTTCTTCATAGGCACATACCCTCATCTCTGAAAATATTGTCTGATTTTTGATTTGCCATCTTTCTGTCTTCAGCACATTCTAATGTGCTGGGCCAAACCCCAATAATCTCCTTTTTATAGACATCAGAATTTTACCCGATTGAGAAGTAGTTATGACAATCACTGAAGTGGCCTGAATTACAAGTCCTACCTCTGAAAACCAGTGTGCTCCTGAAATCTTCCCTATATGCCAAAAAGGATAAATAATGCTTTTTATTGTGATCTATATATTTCTATTGAAACATTTGATATCTCTGCTGTCTATTGCTAAATGCTGTTACACTGTTTTTCTTTGCAACCACAGATCTCTGACAGTGTTAAGATTGTTATAAATAATAAACAGACACTGTAGGATTTAGGTCATGGTTAAAATACTGTATCAACCACCTCTGCAAATACATCCTTGTATCATATCATTTCATGTATGTGGTAGGAGAATTTGCCCACTATCCTCTAAACTCATCAAGGCTGGAGTCCTCTGGTTTGTCTGACACACCTGATAGATTATTAAGGTCCTACACAAAAGCAATAGCCCTCTATAAATCAGTCTGAATAACAGTAACAATTATACTAATGATTTATATATGAACATTTATTTGTGTTCCTCTCAGTCATACTAATGGGATTTCAATGCATAAATCTCTTTGCATTGTAACAAGATGACATAGTCTGGAATGCAAAAATGCTGTTTCATTTACTCTGAAGAGGAAAAGGTCTTCCTGAGGTAGAACTATGTATTGATATAGATATTATTATTCTTGAGATCTTATGGAAATGCTCAGCATTTATCTGATAAAAATTGCTATGGGGATTATAGATAAATATTATTATGTATACAAACATTCCCTTGGGAACTACTGTGATACTACCTGCAAAAGACAAGCTCTTGTGTTCATGAAGAAGCTGCACAAGGTGAACAGTATGGGTTTCTATTCCTCACAGAGAACAAAACGTAAACATCAAGACGAAACATCATGAAAAATTTGCATGTTAATTTAAATGGCAAAAACTGGCAAATCAGAGATCTAAGAATAGACTGTCATGCCTTCGAAAGAGAGCGAATGTATTTTGGTTTGTATTTGTAGGACACTATGGCACCTCAGATGGCTGGTGTCTGTGTTTCTACAGTGGTAATGAAACATGAGTAAGATGTAAACCATAGTAGTAAAGGTGCTGATCCAGCAAACGGTTAATTCCCATGGCCATCTACTGAATTCAAAGATAGTAATCATCTAAGTATACATACAGGGATGTTTGTGTTGGTAAGTTCTAGGCTCAAGTGGCTCCTGCTTATGTTTTCACAAGGAGCCAGGAAAAACAAACACAGATTGCCTGGTATCCAGTCCAGCATTTTAAAGGAGGGCAATCTCTCCATCCCAGGCTGGACTAGTTAGTCTATCATTTTATACCTAGGTCATTTATACCAGAGTCTTTTTTCTTCATCTTCAGTTTATAACAGTTCTATATTTTGATGCAGTTTTCAAGCAGCCCCAAAAATACACAGGCACATCAAATTTAAATTAAAGCTGTGTTTGTACTGGAAAACTTTTAAAGTTCTCTTGTAATGACTTTTACTATGAAATTATCAAAACCTCTTCCGAAAGATTTGCTGGTGAGAAATCGGACTGAGCAGATGAGCTCTGAAGCTTTAGTGTTCAGCTTCAGGACTGAGTGTGGGCATACATTTTTTGTGTCTCTTGGGTAATACACTATGCAGACATTTCCACAGATTACATATTGTATCAGTTGTTATCATGAAATTAAGTACAATGAATCTATAGCTCTAAAGTTATTTGTAGTAAGGAAATGAAAATCACGTATTTCCTTCTGAAAAGTGTTTTCACACTCTTATGAAATTATCAAAACCTCTTCCGAAAGATTTGCTGGTGAGAAATCGGACTGAGCAGATGAGCTCTGAAGCTTTAGTGTTCAGCTTCAGGACTGAGTGTGGGCATACATTTTTTGTGTCTCTTGGGTAATACACTATGCAGACATTTCCACAGATTACATATTGTATCAGTTGTTATCATGAAATTTAAGTACAATAATCTATAGCTCTAAAGTTATTTGTAGTAAGGAAATGAAAATCACGTATTTCCTTCTGGACAGTGTTTTCACACTCTTTCACTGTGACCTGGTTGCACAGCATGTTCCACACTTGTGACAGGTTGAGAGGAGGGGAAAACAGACAATAGAAACTGCTTAGAAAAAGGTCCTTGCTTTTGAGTTTCCATTCTGAGGCTGAAGGATCATCTTTGCCTCTCTGAAGAAAAGCACTGCATGAGATGGCACTTCTTGTCTCTTGGGTCTACCTGTGTACAGCTCTGTGTACAATGAGATATATACACCCTTAATGAACTGCCCCTCATCACACAGAGTTTGTGAGTGCAAACCTGGATGGCCTGAGCATCTCTGCAGTCTCTTGCTCAGGAGACAGTCCTTTGTGTCTTTCCAGCCCACCCATTGCAAGGGGTATAAAGGAACAACCCTGTCTGCACAGGATTTATGGCTAGGAGAAAAATCACTCTGTTCCTGTCCACCCAAATCCTTTTGGGAAGCACCCACTTACCATAAGTAGAGTTTGCTTCCAGTCTTCTATATAGATTGGAAGGTCTCTTGGCTTTCTTGAAAGGCAACCACTTGTGAAGTCTCCCTGCAGAGAGTGTGTGTTGAGAACTATGACATGGAAATTATTGATATGTTCAACTAACTTGTAAAGCCCTAGTGTGGGAGGGCATATGGAGCTCTCAGTCTGTCATTTAGGAAAGGGAAGTTTCTCCTCCAGAGGAAAGTGGAAAAGTCAGTGTTAACACACTTGCAGTCGTAATAAATGTACAAGACCTGAACAGCTAAATGAATAGCCTAATCAAAAGCTCATTGAATGCAGTGGGAAACTTCCCACCAGTTTCAGTGTTGAAATACTGAATGTATTCTTGGTCTGAAGCAATGGAAGGAATTAATGGTTAGAGAGGGATATGCAGCCTCTGCACAGACATATAATTATGGTTGCCTCCCTTGATCTTTTGATACACATTTCTATTTGGGAGATCAATCACCAGGGTCCCTATGCCACTTTCTTCTTCAAGGAGGTTTAAAAATGCATCTCAGTAAGTCTGGCTCCTTACATCATTGGCCTAATGACCACCGTTTTCCATCCCAACCTGAGTTATCTTTCCTGTCCACTATTTAACACATGCTGATAAACCCAAGAAGGGCCAGAAAACTCCTGAAGCTCAGCATGGTTTGGCTTCTGCCCATCTGCTTTATGTGGTGTGTCCTGTGGTGACTGGCAGCAGAACAAGAGCTGTAGGCTACTGCTAAATAAATCAGGTCCAGACTTTTTCTCTGGCCCTAAGGGCAAGCAGCACAGCTTCCATGTGGCTGAACTCCTCTTCCCACCATTTCTGATAATGTAGTAACTATTAATCTATACAGACCCTACTGTTAGAGTTGAAGTCCATGATATGCATGTGTTTGGGTTACTAGTATAGCCAGAGTTGCTGCTGAGTGGAGGAACACCAGGACTGCCCTTTCCACTGAAAGTGGTTTTGCACTGTGGTGTTAACACATGTCCATGAACATGCCCACCACAGGGAACTGACAGTGCCATGACAGTGTGTTTGTTTGGAATTATCTTAATTGATGCTGAAACTATTCATTGTTTCCTGTTTATATAACCTCCAATAATGTTGAAAGATCAAACGCAAAAAACCTAGCCTGGCAATTTTCAAAAGCTGTCAGAGAATATAACAGAAAGGACTTAGATAAATGTGTTTTCAGCTCCCACGAAATGTAAATGTATGTGTTACACATCAGTCTGCCAGCCTCTACTGAAAGCTGTCCCTGGTTGCTTTTGTCCTCTATGAAAACATAAATTTATTTGAAGCTTGGGAATCTCAAACAGTAATCAAAATATAAATAAAAATGTTTGAGGCTCTTTCTTTCCTGGATCTTCTATTTGGACTTTAAGCTTGGGATGTCTTCTCTTAAAATGTCTGTGGTGGAGGTTTGAAATGCCAATTGACTTATTCAGTGTTATGAAACATGGTCAAGACATATATGTCACATAAAGCCTTATCCAGTTAATTAGTAATTAATTTAATGGAATGTATAGAAATGAATAAGAGTTTTCCCTAGGATTAGATTTTTATTATATATTTGTGTTTTGGTAATGCTTGGGGGCTTAGTTCTTGGGTGCTGAATCATGTGCATTGTGTGGTTTCTTATCTCAAGAACTGTGCCTGTTTTTCTAGAGAGGCAGAGCTCAGCCCATGCGCTCAAGAGAAAGCTCAGTTAGATGCCTTTACGTGTCGACATGAGGTATGTTAAAGCACGTTTGGTGTTTGAAAGTGTAAGAAATTGCCTGTTGGGATGTAACTGTTGCCTCTACATCACCTCTATAAATGTTCAAGAGCAGGATAAGTGATGCTACTGTTTCAATAAACAAAATTAA
Source organism: Chaetura pelagica (assembly GCF_000747805.2). Taxonomy (NCBI): domain Eukaryota; kingdom Metazoa; phylum Chordata; class Aves; order Apodiformes; family Apodidae; genus Chaetura; species Chaetura pelagica. The sequence continues at coordinate 1,074,985 of NW_009954020.1, forward strand.
TACATCTTTGAACTCCACCTAAATATTCTAAGCATCTTCTTTGGGAGAATAAAAGGAAGTTTGGCACTTCAATCAGACATCAATGTGCATCCTGCTCAGTGTGGCTGAGGTGAGGACTTCTATCTGCCAGTGCTTTTTCTGATCTTCATTGCAAACCCATGAAGCTTCTCTAGCCCATGCACAGCTGGCCTCTATGCAGCTTCTAACAGTTAAATTATTTGTGACACATAATAGTCTTTTTTGTCAACTGTGACATTATTCCAGCAAAGCGTATAATACTCAGGTCTGGTGTTGGACTATGAGGAATTATAATCAGCACACTGTAACACACTGCCTGGTTCTAGTCTCTTTTCACAAAGCTAAATATTCCTCTGCTGATGCTGAACCAAGATTCAAAGGCCTGTTTTCCAGTGCTCCCTTCTTCTCATCATGACTTTACATCTGTCATTTCAGAGCCCTATGATTTGTGCTCTCTTCCTGGAAAATGGCAACAACAAGGCATGTTGTCTCTGTAATGTACTCTGAGATTTAAATATGAAAAGAAGGCAGTGACTTCTGCTGAGGAATTTGGATCTACTGGCAGTGGTGGATAACTTTCTTACAGGCAAACTAAACATGTTAAAGCAGAGAGGGATTTACTGGGATTATTTGCCTCCTTACATTACAATTAATTACTTTGTCTTCCATTTACATTTATTCTAAATAGTCATGAAACAATTCATGCCACCTGGAAATGTGAAACAGTTCAGGTACAAGTACATGAAAGAGAAAAATGTCTTGGTCTCCAGACTCAAATATCTTCTGGTTTTCAGAGGCTCTCGTCTAAATCCAGTGAATGCAAAGGGAATCATGGGAGGCTATAATCCTCATAGTCAGGCCAGTGTTCTGCAAAAATGAGAGCCAGCATGGCATTGATTTTATCATTGGAGACACTGCAGCTTTCTGACTGTATATTGTACATCTCTGACTCTCAGAAGAGATTATTATATTTAGATAATCCTATGGATCCTCAAACCAAACATAGCATAGTCTTCTGGCAGAGGCTAAAAGCTTTCAAGTGGTTTAGTGCTCAGACATTGTAAAATAGATTTGTGTGCATATACCTATATATATATGTATGTATGTATGTGTGTGTGCATGTGATGATGTACATAAATTTTCAGCTGCCTAAGATATCCCAGCCTTGTTTTTCAGGAGGGACTGAATTTTTTAGACTCCTTTCACCATCTCCAGTAGATAGCAAACTGTAATGCTGCCATGGATATCTCACATCTACCACTGCCAGGCACTTGCATGCTTGTTGATGTCTGGCTTATAAAAACAAACAGGGAACACCTTTAAGATGTAAAGGAATCAGAGCTTCATTCCTATGGGGCGGAGACCTGAAATATTTATAGCATTCATAGTGCAGGTAGCTAACAAGGCCAAGGGGAGGTGTGCTTGATATCATCTGTCTCAGCATCAAGGCTGATTTGTAAGTAACACACCATCCTTTCCCTCTCAGCCTTCTTTAAAACAAAACCAAACAAAACTCCTACAAACAAAAAAACAACTAAACCCACAAAAACACAAAGAAAACACTTTTACTATCAGTGCTATAAGGCAATGTACACTGTCTCTTCTCAAAAGCCATAGAAGACCAGTAGACATTATCCGTTGCCATCTCACCCTGCAGTACTGGATATTAACCACCTATGCATAATCGCCATTTCAAAAAGATAAATGAAACTAAAAACATTGTGCACATTCCCCTCCTTTCCTCTTTCCTCCTCCATCCAACACAGATGCTTTTGAGGATGCCTACGATTCTATTTCTGTCCCACCATTTCTTCTCCTTTCAGGATTTCCTCTGCATTTCTCTTCCTCTTGGATTAACTCCAACCATTACAATGTTCCACCTTTACCCCCTGCCCCTGATATTTTTTCCTAATGTTTCCCATTGATTCTGCTTCTCATTTGCCTTCTTTCTGGTCTGGCCAGGCACTTAAAAAAGCCATTGTCTTTTTCCACATTCCAAAACCTGAGCATGAGAGATGGGTTTCAGCCGTCCTGACTGGAAACCTCACTGAGCTCCAGACGTGCACACAGTTACAGCCCACTTCAAAATTAGTCAGAGGTTTTGAATTGAAGAAAACCAAGGGTGCTCCTTTGACTTGAGGAGACTGATACCATTTTACACCAACTGAGGATCTTGTGTTATATCCTATGATATTCACTGGAAACAGATGACAGGAAAAAAACCCAAAACATTTGACTGGCCTATAATACAGACTGACTCATGCAAGTCTCACCTCTGGATATGTATGTGTTTTACTGCTGTCTTTTTTTTTACCTTCTACGTGTTCTTCTCTTGTAACCTAGTCTTTATTTTACTTGAACAGAGGCAGAACATTCTGTGTCTCCACCACACTGACTAAAGACAGCCCTGTCTGTTTACAAACTCCACCACGGTACCTCCAAGCATTACATTCCTCTTGGGCTAGGGATGAGTTCAGGATGGCTGAGTTTCAGCGGTTTGATCTGGGTTATGTTTTGAGTGTTCATGGACAACCACAGCATGTTGTTCCCAGTAAGACTAATTGCAAATGAGCCAAGAAGTGCTTTCATACAAAGCATCTGCTTTCAGCTCCCTATCTGTATGGCAAATTAACCTTCACTTTTAAATTTTAAATTGTCAATTGTGATGTCACCCTGTGTTTAGACCAGCTGTATCCCTTCACAATAATAAAAATAACATTTCAATGGTTTGAGATTTCACAGGGTAGAAAAACATGAAATACCAGTGTAAGTTGTTGTCTTCTCTGTGAATACTGGCCCCACAGGCAGGGCTTTCCCCAGCTCCTCGGGGGTCATTCAGGCCTCAAGGGACTGTTGTGGGCTCAGTGTACCTCTGCTTTCCTGTCCAGGAAAGATGTAGTGGAGATACAACTCTACAAGCATAGATTCAAATAGGATATTAAACTGGTGATTCTGGGATGAAGAGGACTGTTTTGAACATATTTGTATCTATTGTACAATGAAGACTTCTGCTTCAGAGGAAGTAATCTGTCAAGGTGCAGCAAGGGCTGGGGACTCTGTGGGGGCCATGGGGGTCTCTTGTTAGGGACTGGCAGCATAGAGCCTCACAGCCAGGGCCCACCCCACTGCACCTAGCTTAGGACAGGGCTGGCAAGGGGGCAGCCAGAGGCAGCCCCAGGGATAGGGCATCTCAGTGGGCTTGGAGGTAGGCTGAGGTCACAGCAGAACATCAGCCTGCAGTTGGGGGTCAGGATCAGGTCCACTGGGGGAACCAGGGTCAGAGACATCCCAGAATGGCTGGGCAGGTCCATGGGGGCAAGGCAGTGAATAAGCAGAAGATCAAAGACTAGTGTTTCTACTGTGAAAAAAGGTCATTAACATTCCCTCTCATGAAAGAGGATCATCGATCCAGTCCTGGCCCAGTGAATCGATGACATATTTAAATGTTCTTGGAAGTCTCCTATCCAGTCGTCGACCTAGATGGGATTATAGCACCAAGCAGCAAGCTCTACTTTCAGCACTGCCTAAAGGCAAGAGAGACTTCAGCAGATTGAAATAAGGGCTGGCCACAATTATAAGTGGTGGAAAATAGAAAAATGTCCAAGGACAGCCGTGGTTCAGCATTAAAGCTCAGGCAGATAAAATACAGCATTCTGGTCCTTCCAATTAGTGTGAGAAAGATTAGTTCTCGGTGATTTCTCCTTTATGCTCATTTGAGAAAGAAGAGTTAATTTAACTACAGTTAATTTCATGCCCTCTATAATGTTCCCAATTATATTGTCCTAATTATTTCAAGCCCTTATGTGCCTTGGTTGAGTGCTTTTTTTGGAGGAGGATATTAAATAACGATTAACCTCCTCATTAATACAATGCACGATAAAGAGAAAACAAACAAGACTTGGCTGAGAGGCATCAGTATAATTTATATTTTTTGCTCACTTTCCCCCTGATCTTTCCACAACAGCAGTAACATTAGTCATAGAGACAAGAGGAGGCTGGGAAATTTTTTGTCTTGACTTGTCATTCCTGTTTTGTCTGGTTAATATGTAAGGGTGTGGGCACTCCAGAAGCTGGGCTTTTCTGAGAGTTCAGCTGTTATTAACCTGTAGCACGAGGTCACAGCTGTAGAGGTTGAGACTTGAATTAGTTCTAATTTATCCTTGTTTTACTTATTTTGATGATGAAGCATAAAGGAGTGAGTCATAGCAAGGAATAAGTTAGGAGGGTCACGTTTATCTCTTATGTATGAAGACTAATATGTGGCAGAATTACTGCTATCTCATCCATACCAAGGTAGATAGGATTTGGAGACAATGTATGGGCAGATGTGTCTCCCCATACTTCCTTTTGTAACAGAGTGGGATTTGATTAAACAATTTGCAGGTCCATTGGCCAATTCTGTAAATGCCAGCACACATTAAGAATTAAAAGAAAAAAAAAAAAAAAAGACCTCTGCCTCCTGCTTTCTTGCATGTGCACTCAGATCTCAGATAGATGCTTAAGTCTCTGTCCTGTTTTATATGCCAGATCCTTGAGGCCCAACACTCATGTGGTAGGTGGGCTCATTATGAAGTCCAGGATACAGTTGGCTTTATGGACTGTAAGTGCACGTTCTTGGCTCATGTCCAGTTTTTCATTCACCAATAATGCCAAGGTCTTCTCTTCAGGACTGAATATATGTAATGTAAGGACTTAAATAGGATAAAGAACATTGTCAGATTTTAATTCATGCAAACTTTGTGAAGTGCAGAAGTGTATATAATGTGCACTGAGCAATCCCAGAGATTATTTCTTCATTCTATTGTATCAAGATCAGCAGAAATGTAAAGGAAATTAACTGATGCCTGTGTTGTCTGTAAATCTGAAGCAACTGGTTAACAATGTTTTATCTGGAGTTGGAAAATGTAACTGGCTTTGGTAGCCTCCTTCTTCCCACCTGTTCTGGGTAGGGCTTAACTGGAAAGATGAATAATGAATCAGCCATTTCAGACTCTGAGATTCTGCCTTGTGTGGATGAGAAACTGCAAGACTCATCAAGCACAGGATAATAAAAACATGTGCAGACAGAAATACCCTGAGTCTACATAAGCTGTTGTTGCTTCTGCCATTTGGCTCCTGTAAAGAATCTTTAAATCCTCTTACAGTAAGAGTCTGTAAGGCAGTATCCCATTGGACTGATAAAAGCATGCCTGTCTCTTTTGTAACAAGCAGCAAAGAAGCATTGCTGAGTCACCTTCTGTGTGAGCTCACTCTTCTTTTTCATTACTGAGTAGCAGGTGTCACGAGCCTTTTCTGATGCAACTGCTAGTAAGAGCTTTGCTGTCACCCATTGAGTCATTTGGCATCACGGGCAGAGCCAGCTGACTGTATGAAGGAGAGAGGGTCAGCATCTGATACCAAAGTACAAATTCAGAGAAACATTAACTCTTTGAGGAGAAAGAGGGGGTGTGAGCACAGCCTAAATAAAAAGATGAGAGGGTACAGGAAACAAAGGGAGAAAGGGTAAAGTCTGCTGCAGGCACATTACTTGCTTCACCCGGGGCAGAGTTTTCAGCAGG
>NW_009954020.1:1080729-1092568 GCF_000747805.2 Chaetura pelagica
AGCAGGATTCACATCAGCCAAGCACGTTCTGAGCAGCTAAGCAAAGACATAGACAAAAATAGACTGCCCTACCAGGTGAATATTTGTACAAGCTCTTCTTGGATGAAAAGCACTTGGAAGCGACCCTGAGCTGGGCTCTGAGCCAAATTAGACTGCAATTCCATGTGCAGATATTCAGCTTGATGCAGTGGCTCCAGCCACTCCTAGCAGATCAATGCCTCTCTCCTCTGCTGGCTCAAAACACTGGCGATCAATACTGTCTGGGTAAGCCTGGTGGATCAGTATCCACAGAAGTGCATCTATCTCTGCCTTTTCAGGGGCATGTTCATTCCAAGTGCTTGAAAAAAGTACAGTTTTTGCCCTCTTTTACTTTGGCTGTCCTTGGCTAAATATGGTCCAGGTTCTCATGGAGACCATGTTCTTCCCTAGCTCATTCACTTCAGTGGAAGAATTGCCTTGCTAATGAATAGTAAAATACTCATAAAAGACTGAAAATTTGGCTCAAAGAAAACACTAAGTGATTTTATAAAAGCTTTTTTCCCTCTGCAAAGTTATTCAATTAGGGAGCACATCTTTTATTAGGGAAGCATTTGGGGGAAATGAAAATTCATACCTAGCAGCATTTTTTGAAGAAGAGTTAAACCAGGAACATTATAAACAGGAAAGCAAGTAACCTATGAGCCTTCATTCCTGAAATGGAAATCCTGATTTTCTAACTTCTTTTTGTCTCATATAAAAATGTGCATGCATATGCACATATTGTCCAGTGGTTCAAGTTCTTGATCTGTGTAGGACATAGCTCAATTTTCCTTTTCATCAGTTTGAGTAGCCTGGTAGGGACTAGGTCCAGTAACCACCTTGCCTGCCCAGTGTGGTACCGTTAAGCAAATACTGCAACTCATCCTGCACCTTACAGGAAGATTATGTGCTTAGAGCAGGATTCAAAGCAGGCTGTATGCTAAGCAGGGAGCTGCAGTATGTAACTGAGAGATAACCAGGAGAGACATGTGTGGCCTGGGTGGGCAGGGCAAGATGCATGTCTCCAGAATCCTCAGTCCATACCCAGAGCTGGGACACTACTCCCAAAGTAACATGCTCACAATCTTTTCTTTTTTTTTTTTTTTTTTTTTTTTTTAAATCCAACAAGCCTCACTTGTTTCCTCTGAATGAGTAATCAAGTTCTTACCTTAACTTCCTAACCTTCTTTCCCCACCACACTTTTTCAGTGGCTGAAGGACTCACCCATGATGGAAGTGTCCAGGTTCAAGTCCATCCTTTTGCTGAGGAAATGCTGCTAATTATCACCTATTACGAAGCTGCGTTTGGGTTATCCTCTGGAGCTCTTACTGAAGCTTTGCACCTGTAGCAGAGGACTCAAATTCCTTGGACAGGAGTGTTCATAAAAAGGCTGACTATAGTCTCCTTGGAAGGGGAGACTTAAGAATTTGTCACTGTCAGTTTAATAGATTTTCCTTGACACACTCTCTGGATATAGCACACATACTCTGCTGTTGGGGCCAGACAGAAGCTTCGGTAGAGTCTGACTTCTTTTGTCTGTCCTTGGAGAGGAAAAAAAAATAAATTAAAAGACAGCTAGAAAATGAACTGCTAGAGATAGACTACAAGCTCTTTTTTTTTGTGTGTGTTATTATTTGCATTACTTTTTAACCTTAATGTTCTGTTCTGGAAATAAGGTTGTTAAGTCTGAAGAGGACAGAAGATCTTCAAGCTCTTCCACAAGCTATATCAAACTAACAGTTCTTCACAGAAACTTTGTTGGACATGTCTATTTTTCAAAGTACTTAATACTATTTTCTTCTTAGTTAACAGATTTTTGAGGACCAAAAAGGTTTGTAGGATACCTGTGCCTAACCTAGACAAAGAGATTCTCTGTATTCTCCAAAAACTCCAAGTCAGGTGTTCCATCACTAGCAAACACCAAAATGTTTATGAACTGCCATCTCTATTCTTCCCTATGCATTTGTTGCTTCTTCTCAAACTGAGAAATTGCCAATGGCATGTCAAAATTCTGCTGCCCCTGGGCAGATTGCTGCCCTGGAGCACAAGTGAAGATCATGAGCCCTTGTATCTGTTGTTGACTTCCTTGCTCTACCCATTTATTTCCTGCTGTAATTTATCTCTTCGAAGCAGGCAATACTGCTCTGTGAAAGAGGAGTATTTTACTAAAGTATTTCCCATTACCTTCAACAACTCCATTTGACATCTGACAGAAAAAGTGTTACAACTAGCTGTTTGCCTTGAGGCCAGCACTCCAAGCCAGGCCAATATCCATGCAGTGGTAAGAGTGCAAATGAGCATGTTAGCTGGTGTCTACGCTTCACCCAGCTCAAGGGGTGTTTATTTCCTGATAAGCCTGTATTCATTTTTCAAAGGGTACCAACTCCATCAAACTGCTCCTGAAAGACAGTTTAAAATGCCAACAGTTCTAGTAAAAAGTAGAACTAACATAAATGCTTTACGAAGATATGCTTGGTTTACTGTTGCCTGGAGAGTTTCCCTTCCTGTGTTATGGTATTTTGAGTCATTTTGAGCATCACTGCAAAACTTCTCCTGAGCAGCACTCCTTTCCTGTTGTTCTTGCTTACATCTGTTCACTGTAGTAATGGATATTTTTTAGCTGTAAGCAGTTATGCAGCATGACACTTGCTGAATATCTGTCTGTGTGTGTGCAGTAGCTAACGTTTTTTGAAAACTCATTTGGCCTTTGTCCCCTCTGGGTGAGACAAAAACATAAATACATTGCTATAAACTGCCTGCCAGCCTTTCATTACTTCTGTTACCTTTTTTGACTGATATTGCTTAGCTTGAGCTCTGCTCTGGACTGAACTCTTTTGGAAAAATGTAAAGGATTTTATTTTAAACTTCACATTTTTTGTATATATGTTTGCTGAATAACAAGTTGTTCTTCTGCTACCTAGTCAGGAGCATATCTGTCCTTTGTAAGTAGCATGCTGTTTACGTGTGACACAATTATTTCCACTAACCACTCAGAATCCAACTGATCACTCTCACAGCCATAAATGAATCTGTTTGACAACCTGTTCTCTGCACAGTAGGCAGTCTTCCACCCGCCAGCTAATTTATCATTGCATCTGCCTTGCTCTGCCAAGGGACATCTTCCAGTACATTTATTCTGTTTCTAAAAGCTTGTGACTGGCCATTATCTTGGGAGGAGACACATGCAGAAGAAGAAAAATTTTATGATGTGTCTTTCTGTCTTTGTGAAACTTTTGTTCATAGCATCTGAAAGAGATCTCCTTCTCTAGTTGTTTTAATTCTCTTGTTGTTTTTTTTCAGACTTTACTTCCCAGTAATTGCATAGACCCCCCAGCAGCCCAGCTGGTTGGCCCAGGTTAGATGAGAATGTTTCTCAGTGTTGGTGAGAAGTGCTTAATTGATATTAACATGGATGGAAACGGTCTGCTCAGCCACAGGACAGACGTAATTTGGTACACTTTCCTTCCCTCTAATGATATAGTGCTCATGCAACCTGAAAGGACCATCTGCAGATCTTTGAGATTAGTGCAGGCCTGTTTATTGTTTGGCTTTTCTGTGTGTTTCCTATCTATCTGGTTCTACTGTGCTAATCGCTTTGATATATGAATGTCAAGGTTGCTTAGATATCCCAGCAAACAGCAGATTTTACAGCATGCATTTATTCCCAATTCAAAATAGGCTAAAAACTTGCTGAACTGAGCAGCCACCCCAAAGGGAAAAAAATTCATCCTCCAGACTGTCTGAGACAAGCTCTTTTGCCCTGCTACTAGGAAGAGTTTTTATGGTTTGAACTCTTCAAAACAGCTTGCATTTTTTTTTTTCTCCAGGACTCAGGGTTTAGGATCAAGACCTTTCCTGACAAATTTCCCTTTCCCAGTTCAAGCCACAGCTATGTTTGAATCACAGGAGGACAGCAAAGTTCATAGATAAAAGCAAAGGGTCAAAATAGTAGGTATCACCTGCAAGTCAAGGTGATCTGTTTGATCTCCTGGGAAATCTGGGTCTTTACTCTTCATTAATAGGATCTCCTGTGTTTTAGCTTTGTCTTGTCACATACAGATGAGGATTAACTTTGCTAGAAGGGAAATTGAAGATGCCACTCAGAAGAATGGACAGGGCAGTAACTTATCGATAATAGTATAATCTTTTCACCTAACAGACTCTAACATAGATACAAGTCCTGTTTCTATTAATATTTCATAGAACCAGCTGGTACTGCTAGATCAAGCCAGTCCCACTGAACTTCATTTTTGCCTTTTTATTAGCTTATAAATGTGATAGGCTGGATGGATCCCATTTAATGGAGCATATTCCACCCTGCTCCCCCCTCCCTTCCCACCCTGAAAAGTCTGACATTCATAAATTGAGAAGGTCAGTAATTTGCATCCAGCTGAGTGGCTGGCTGGCTTTAATGAGATGATTTGTAATCATAAGCACTGCACTGCAGTGGTGTCTGGTACAGGGGGAAGAGGAGCACGTATGCATACTCCAGCTGAGATCAGGGAGAGGTGATGGGAGGGAAGGAGGGATAGCACATGGATCAGAAAAAGGAAGCAAGGCTGGAATGACATAAGGAGCTCCATTAAATGTAACACAATAATGCTGGCCTGGTTAGCATAAGAGGAGCCAGAGGCTGGCTGATGCAAGCCAGTGAAACTCCTGTTACATAGGTCAGACAGGCAGCTTTCAGGATTGCTCTTATCCAGAACTCTTTAGAGTAGCTGAAAATAAAATAGGTTGGTTGTTTTTGGGGTTTTTTTTGGTCAGCTTTAAGCCCTCAGTGTCCTTACTGCACAACTCTGTTATTCCTCTCCTACTCCTTATATAATAAAAATAAACTTCTAGACCAGGAAAACACTTCAAGTACTAAAGAGGTTATATGTTTCATAGCTGGCATATTCCCCACCAGCTATACTTTCAGCCTGTTTTCCTAAAAATGTGGATCACTCTGTCTGTGTGTGTATTCTTCCTCTGATACTTTTTTAGCCCACTGGCTCTTTTCATTTCAGTCACACAAAGCAGTAGCAAATTCCTGCAAGTCTCAGGCACACAGGTAAGAGAGAGACCAAGAATATTAATCTTTTCACTAGGGAAAAGACTCAGAAGAGAATCCTTCTGGGAGAGAGAGATTTTTAATTCCCTGGCTTTGATAAAACCTTCGCTTGGCATCTGTTTCAGATCAGACAACCAGGAATCTCACCCCAGGAGCAAATCCATAGGCAGCCAGGCTGCTCTAGGTCTGCTGCACACACAACTGCTTACTCTGGCTAACTGTGAGAATTTTGCACCTCCTGAAGATGATCTTTCCCTTGTGTCCGGGGTTTGTCTACTCTGTAGTAGCAGTTCTCTGAGATTGTTATGTGATATTTTTTCATTAGGAGTCCCAGCTGTGGAGGACGATGTTTCTTTAACCATGTCTCCAGCTGTCTTGAGTTACTCTGCAGCAGCCCAGCTGGACCAGTGTAGATTTTCTTACAGCTGTAATGGGGTGGCTTGCATCAGTTTTAAGGTCACTATTTAAAATTCTAAAATTTGTTAACTACTTTAAGTTAGAGAACATAAAAAGGCAAACTGGTTTGCTCTTCTGCAAGCCCCTTTCCAAGAGAAAGAGAAGTTTGGGGGCTGCTGCTTTGTCCTAACTTGCAGTGTCTCCCCTTGCTGTTTTTGATGCATGACAACATTGTTCAGCCCAAAGCCTGTTTACAAGGGGTGGTATCTCCAAGACAGTCTGCAGTCAGGTCATTATGTGAGAAAACAGCCATACCATCATAGGGCCCCCTCCTTTCCTTTGCCAGTTCATATCAGGTGATGTTCAGCCCTAGTTCACCTTCTTTCTCACTCATAACCTCACATCTCCTTCTCCATCTGCCCCTGGAGCATGACCATCCTTCTAGGCACAAAGATCTTTTCTCTACCCTCTCCTGAGCTCCTTCTGTAAAGCATACATGCTTCATGAGCTTCCTTCTCTGCAGATGTTTCTAACTCTGCAACATAATCCCTTCCTCGTCTTCCCTGGGGAGACTGTTACCTCTGTGTTAAGTAACAGAGAGATAAGTTACAGGGAAGTGTGGGTGGCCTTCAGAAATCATGCCAGTAAGATGTTTCTCAGCCAGACTTCTAGTTCCAACAGAAAAAGGAGAAGCAATACAACTCTACCCAGCAAAGCAACAACAATAGTCTATCTTCTTTTGGGACATGAAGTGCCTTTAGTCACCCTAGGGGAAATGTTTCCTCTAGGTAAGATGGATGTCCCAGTAGATGGTTCTTTTTGAGAAGAGCCCTATCCAGGAAGCAGTTTCCCTAACTTCTCTACCTTTTTCAGGCTATAATCCTACCTAACTCCATCAGTAGGTCTGTGAGTTGACAGTATCTTGCATAGTTTTTACACAGAGGAGAGAACTGTTTTGCCAGGTTCTTCAGAAGTGCCCATCTATTGTGCTATTTAAACAAAGTATCATCTGTCAGAAGGAAATTAGCTGGATATAATCTTAATGTTAAGAAGAACATAAATAAACTGTAGATTGAACAGAGGGTTGGGAGGAGGGAAATTAATTTTTACTGTTCTTCTAATGTGTGCTGTCTCCTCTTTGTCTAGAGAGTATCCCACAGATGATCACCTCTTGGCCAGCAGTGTACTCTAGTGTAGCTATTTAAGCTAAGAAAAACCTTGAAACATTTATTGGTGCTGTTTTATTATTTTCCCAGTTATGTTTCCTTGACTTGAGTTGTCCTGTCCCTTTGATCAATAGCAGACGTCACCCAGCATGAGATTGATTTAGAGTGCTTGTTACTACCAACTTCTAAATCACTTTGCTGAGCTTCCTCTCTTTGATGTTGTTGGCATCAGAAAAGGTCTTAGGCTGGGATTTTCAAAGGAACACAACTGCAGATAGCTTACTACAAAACACTTAGAGCTCTCCAGCTCCTGTTGAAAATCACAGGCAAAAGTGCAAGAAATTTACTTGCTTTCAATTAGAAGAGTTTCAAGCACTATAAGGGGCACATAGCTGCTTTATAACGTTTTCAGAAGTGCCCTTTGGAAATTGTGTGGTTAGGCATATTTGGAAATCCTGATAGAAACCATTCAGTATCTTTTTATGCCTAAATTCCTTTAAAACCTGACTCAGCATACTGTGATACTCCTCTGTGTGGGTGAGAGCAATGGCATAATGAGCAGGCTCTCAGTAAATGACTGATGGTGGACGAATGTGTGGAATACAAGCAAATCCTAAACGCAAAGGCTCTTATGTTACAGTCATAACCCAGCCACTTGTGTCTTCAGCAGTTGTCACTGCAAAGCTGTCATTTCCTTGTTTAAGAGTCTCTGTCACATCCTTATCCTTGATAAATACCCCAGGAGGAGGAACGATTCATAAAGCAAATAGAAGTGTGATTCAGAAACTATATCAGGTGAAGGAATAAAAATGCTCCCGACAATGGCCTCTGTCTGTTTGGACATGTGGAAAGGATAGCTGGAGTTCTTCACATAATTTAGGTTGCATTACCATTTTCCTAGAAAAATCCACAATCTGGATTCGGTTTACATAAATAGAAGTTTCAAAATCAAAGTCTAAAACATCTTATTCCATTCTTGCCAACTTCCAGCTGAAGAATATTTCTGATCATGAATTGTAATGGTGGAAAATATTGACTAATTCAACAGAGCAAGAGACAGAGATGGACAGACACACAGACCATTTCTGAGGAGATATATCCTGTTTCCTATGAGAGGCAGCTTTCTTATTAAAATTATCCCAGTATATACATTCTCTATTCAAGCATGAAGTTTTCATTATAAGTCTCTACATAAATAATGTACACTTAAAATGGTTCCCTGTGCCATAAATATTGACCTTGGTTAATAATTGACCATGGGATTTTATGTCTACTCCCCTCAAACACTAGTGACTAAGATCTTGCCACTTCCCATCAGGTTTCTTCCCTTTCACTCTTGTAATTTTTGAAGAAGATATTATATGGATACCATCACTGCAATGATGACACAAGTTTGAACTGGAATATATAATATCCCCCACATTCTTGCTTAGTGTCTTCAGTCATTTTGTTGGAAAGTATGATAAAAGTTATATTTTTAATTCACTTTATAATTTAATCTGTGATTTCTCTGCTGGTGCTTGCTGTAGTCCTTGTCCTGTTTTGCTTTAACCTTTAGTTAACATTATTACAATAAAACATAGCTGTCAGTCATTTTGTGAGGCTGGTTCATGAGAAGTGTTTCAAAGAGCAGAAAATGGACCACATTTGCTGCCTGAAATGCAGTGGAGTCAGGGTACTCCTGGTTTATGAAACTTCCCAGCTTTATGCTTGATAAATCTGTACTGCCCATTTGCAATATTCTGCTAATTCATGGAGTGGATATTAAAATGGAGCCTGACAGAATTAAGATTTATAATGTGAACTGCAACTATGACTTCTAAATAGCTTGTGCCTCTGCAGGCCCTTGTTCTGCAGCCCTTAGGCTGAGCATGCAGGAAAAATCACTCATTCCTCATACACCAATATGCCTTGTGTATCTAGAATGAGCTGCCCATTGGGATTTGCCTGGGCCTGGTAGATTGGATGAAAACTACATGCTAAAATAAAATGTGCTGAATAGCAAATGTGTGGTATGCAGGTACCTGAGAGCAATGAGGAAAGGCTTTGATTGCGATGGGATGAAGAGATTTCATCACAATGTTTTGTCCTCTGTGTTCTGATAGGACTTTCAACTTTTGGACATTCTACAAATATACAAGTGTCACTAAAAATGCCTTAGTTCTTCTTGTAGTTCCCAACTTTTACTTTTTGGGTTGTTTTTGTTTGTGTTTTTTTCGATGACACAGTTCTAGCCACACCACGTTAGAGCTATCTGAGAAACTGTATCTCTTCTTTAACCCCCAGCTTTCTCAATTCCTAGTCTAATGGCTCCTTGCTTTGAAAGAGAGATATGAAGAATACTGTCCAAAAACCAATATCTATTTATGGAGAAAGTGAATACACAATGAATTAGGAGACGGTGACCAAAATGTGCAACATTGTTTGTGAGTCCTTGAGGACGAATAAAAATAATAGAACTGCAACTGTAAATAGCTTATTACAAACATCCAATTTCTATGCTTGGAATTCAGGACTCAGTCCAGACCATAAAATTAATCCTCATTGCCTGCTGGACCTTGGAAGCAGGGCTCCTCTGCCAAAGGTCACTCAGTTCTCAGTGGTGGCATCAGTGTTGATTTGTTTCAGCATTGTGCATAAACATTTGCTGCGCCTGGTTACCAGTTGGGATGGGATGAAAGATGTTGGAAAGAAGGAGTGAAGTACCATATCCCCTTCCTAGCTAAGAATTTCACCTTAAGGAAAGGCACATAAAAGGATGTACTAAAACCCATGTATCGTGGGATTGTCAGTAGAAGAATGGCAACAAGATTTTTCCTTGGCCTGATATTTCAATTATTGATGAAGGAATGATGAGCATTTGTTGTCAGAACTAAGGTTAGAAGTAATAAAATATGCTTCATTTCAAAAACTACTGGGTTTAATTTTTGTTATGCCAGGAGTGGTAATGTTTGTAATACTTTGTAAAGAATTTTTGTTTTATTATTAATATATAATAGTCAATAATATTTAAAAATGCCTATAGGATCCCAGCTGCACTGACTGTTTTGCACAGGTATGTACTGATGCAACATGCACATGTAAAAAAATGCTGTAACTCAATTTTCACCATTATTTTAATTTTATTTTTCTAGAGTGTCCCTTTCTCTGGAGCACATATCTCATAATTTATAAACTGCTTTATGATCTCTGGTGATGGTTTCCTGACCTAGGAGAGAAATAAACCAGTATTTCTCTTTTACCTCTCCTTTATAGATCACCATGCTACTGCATAATCAAACTTTTAATTTAAAGTTGTACTGGAAAGAATGTTTAATATGGTTCTGTGACCCATTTCTCAGTTTTTCCATTAGCAAGCATATAGCATAGCCCCTAAGGGAATAAAAGGGCTGTAGATCTATGCACCTGGATTAAACTTCTGTGACATTTTTCTCCTTAGTGTTGTTTGTTACAGTGCATCTTAGATAGAAAAAAACCGGCAACCCCAAAACCATGCAGAAATTCAGTGCTGGGTTACTGGAACTGATTAAATAGAAGTATAAATCTGACAATGCCTAACTGCACAGATATTATACTCTGCTTTTACAGCAGATGTTTCCTCAGCGACACTGAGATACTTTGTTCCATAGCCCCATCTTCTAAGAGCACATAACTAGCCAAAGACTCTTGATTCAGTGGAAAGGAAGGCTTCAGAGGTGGCCAGGTGACCTTCACAGATGAGACTGAAGGTATTGACATACCTGATGTAGCCTGGCCAGTGAGTGGGCTGCTCTAACACAAGCCCACTCTCTGAAGGGCACTTCATCTCCAGGCTGCTGGGAGCCTGTGCCTTGGGCTGTGCCAAAATCGGCTGGTATTGATACAATTACCACTTCTCAATAGGTAGCCAAGAAAGGTAGACATCCACATAGATCTGCTGGGAAGCCTGAGGGCTAGCAGGCTGCCTCAGGGTTGGTGATGCCAGCAGGAGTCTGGCAGCAGCACAGAAGGTACATGGATGTTTTCATGTTCAGCTTAACCCACACCATCGACATAACACCAAGTGGGAAAGAGATTAAAAACTCAAGGCTGGGCCCTACTCCTGTAGCTCTCACCAATGGGCAATGGAGAGAAGTCCCATTTCCTAATCCTCACTCTGTCCCTTGATCTGTGAGCCTAGGAAGGCCTGTCTCATGCTGCTTACATGTGGAGTGCCCTGCAAAATATGGTCCTGATCTCATCTGTGGTTTCCAGGCTTTATTATAGGACATAGAAACAATGGGCATTTTATTACCCTGAGTGTATAATTTCTGTTTGAATGCTCCCTCAGCATGATGCTCTGACTCTAGGCTTGCTGAAAGAGGCTTGTGCAGTAACTAAAAGATTTTTAATATTGCTAATGCTGTTCGGACCATAATTCCACATCAAAATGCTGCTGGGCTTATGGGGCCGTTTAAACATCCAAGTTTTATTCCACTTCAAATTCAGCTTCTGAACCTCCCCTCCACAGTGGATCAAACCAAGGGCCTGAATCCAACCATAGTCTGAATGAAGCTCCAGATTGTATAGCTTCAAGTCATCTTCCTATGTATGAAGTTGCATGCTGTACTGCTTTGTATAACAGAAGTCCTTGGTCACGTGCTGTTGTGTTATATCGTGCAGAAATTACATAAAAATGAACCACCCCAGTTGGTTTGTAACCTACATTTATTACAGCCCAAACAATTCATGCCCTGGAGACAAAACTGGTCCCATTTCTTGATAGAAATTTATCCCAATAGAGCTGAGAAAGATACTCACACCATGATCCAAAATATGGTTCTCACCAGAGATCTTCATCACAATTTTACCAACTAGGATACCACTGTGCCTGCTTTTTTCCTCTTTCAGAGACAAGAGATACAACCTGCAACTCTCAAAGTCAAGTTAAAACTGTTCTGCCCACCTAGGGCAGATTTAAAAAAAAACACCACAATGATCTGATTTTCATAAAGTTCAGTTCCTATTTTGGCACAGAGCTAATTGTCTGGAAGTCATAAGAACTGCGTGCACTGGGTACTGCTCTCTTAAAATCTGTTACAGTGAGAACTACTAGTGATGAACACTTGTGAAAATCTTCCCTCACATTAGCAATATTAGCAAAAGGTTTTGCACCTGGTTCTTAGCCTTGGTGAGGGTCTGATATGGCCTTTCATTGACAAAATCAGAAGTTTTCTCAGTGGAAAAG
>NW_009954020.1:1092593-1098374 GCF_000747805.2 Chaetura pelagica
TTCGCCTTTGCCACCAAGAAGGTCAATAGGATCCTAGGTCGCATAAAGAAGAGCATGGCCAGTAGCTTGAGTGAGGTCATTCTCACCCTCTACTCTGCCTGGGTGAGGCCACATCTGGAATGCTGTGTCCAGTTCTGGGCTACCCAGTTCAAGACAGACAAGGAACTACTAGAGAGAGTCCAGTGGAGGGCTATAAAGATGACTGTGGGACTGGATCATCTCCCTTATGAGGAGAAGCTGAGAGAGCTGGGACTCTTTAGCCTGGGGAAGGCTGAGAGGAGACCTTATTAATGCCTCTAGGAATCTAAAGAGTGGATGCAAGGAGAATGGAGCCAGACTCTTTTCAGCAGTTCCCAGTGACAGGACAAAGGGCAATGGGCACAAGCTGAAACACAGGAAATGAGGGTGACAAAGCTCTAGAACAAGCTTCCCAGGGAGGTTGTGGAGTCTCCTTCTCTGGGGATACTCAAAACCTGCCTGGATGCAGTCCTGTGTAGTGAGTTCTTGGGGATCCTGCTTTGGCAGGGCAGTTGGACTGGATGATCTCTAGATTTCCCTTCCAACTCTGACAATTCTGTGATTCTGTGAAAACTGAGATTGGACTCTATGGTTTTAATCAAGTGTAGTAAACTCTTTGGAGGTTCTTCATGTTACTGCTCTAACATTAGACATTGGAATGGACTTCCTAGTGGTGGAGGCACCGTCCCTGGATGTGTTCAAAGAAAGGCTGGATGTGGCACTTAGTGCCACGGTCTAGCCGATGTGGTGGTGTTAGGTCGTAGGCTGGACTTGATCTTAAAGGTCTTTTCCAGCCTTGGTGATTCGGTGATTCTGTAATAGGTAAGATACTGGCTGTTTCTTTCTTCTCCATTCTCTCAACCCAGTTTCTTTTTCACATAGAAAAAAATATTTCTTGGTGATTCATCTAACCTTGGTGAGCCTGGAAAAGTTGACTGTGTTGCACTTTCAGTGCATTAATTCTGTCAAATTAATATGAGAATGGACTCAAATTTGCTGGTAAACATGTACTTAAGGCACACAGAAAGCAGCTCTACCAACCTAACAGCATGTCACTTGTAATGAGTCTGCTGGCTAGGCATACTCTGTGTGTCCTCTCCATCTCGTAAACAAAGAGTAAGAGCTGTCTTTTCCTTGTGGAAACTGGCATGGAATTTGTGGCAACTTGAGGTTGTTTCCAAAGACTGGTATGAAAAGTACTTTAACTGTCCTATGGTCAATGTATCATCCTTCTCAAACTTTTTTAGTCATTTTTGAAAATGATGAATTGTAGTCATCACTGCATTCAATTAATTTCACTCAGCTGGTTCTTATAGTGTGTTTGTACCAAATGTCCTCTAACAGCTGATAAATCATCCCTGAGTGGCTGCAGAGGCAGCAGCAGTGACATACACTGGACTGACGACAGGAATGTGTCACACCATATCTCTCACCCCCTCTTTCCAGAAAGATTTTTGTGACCTTTGGTGGCATTTGCAGGAAGCCATTTTATCCTGATGTTCCATGGCTCTATTGATCTCTGTGTAGGATTAATTGTAGACAAACAGGCCATATAATTTATGTAAACTGTGCAGGTAATTAAATTCCTTCCAGCAAAGGTCAGGGCAGAATATTTAAGATTTCATTTGAATAGAAATTGCAGTTAGAAATGGAGGGGGGAAAAAAAAGAAGAAAAAAAAGAGGGAAAAGAAGAAATTTGGAGGTTGTAATATCAATTATTATAGTGTAACCAAGAGGACTCCAGTTCTTAAAGGCTAAGATCCAGTCTTCATCATCTGCACACAGAGTTTGGAAATGTTTGTTTATAATGACATACAAATAGCTTTGAAATGTTCAAATGGTTCTAAAGGATAGTGAGTGAAAACATCATGTTTTTTTCAGAGACCTGACACTCTCCTTACTAAATGATCAAACCTGAAATACACAAGCTTGTCATTGTAACTGACCATGATTGTAGTATTCACTCTTACTTTGCCAAGATCTCAAAGCTCATGGGGAGTGTTATTTTTCTGTTTATTTTCCAATTTAATAAATATTTGGATTTCAGTATTCAAGCTTGTCTTCTAATAAAAAACCAAAACAAAACAGAACAAACATTTTGGCAGAGCAAGCTCCAATGCTTTTATGGCTTTTGAGTAAGGAGATTGAACAACACAAACTACCTTGTGAGAAAAGATTATGCTCTGAATACTGTCTCTTTTTTACTCTTTTTTTTTTTTTTTTTTTTTAACTTCATATGTCTGTGGGAAAGGCTTGCATAATTTCTACTGTTTATCTGATGAAATGGTCTCTGTCTGGACACAAGAAAAGACTGTTACATGGCTGAGTAAAGACCCAACCTGGGGACAAGGACGTTCAGTGGGCAAAATCCGTGGAGCAACTCAATCTAAGAAGATGGTTTGAGCCAGTGTCACAGTTACCTTCCCTTCCAGCTGAGAGGAGTGTACATTCACAGAGATGACTGGGGTATAAAATAGCTCTCTCAGTTACAGAACAGGGTAAGTCGTAGGTTTGTTCACTCTTTTATTGTCTTTTTCCTCTGCCTATAGTTGAAGCGCCTTTACAAGGCTGTTGTGAAATGGGGCAATGGTTGGCTATCAGTGAGGTCTCAGTGTCATGATATTGCTCTGCCTCCCTTCCTCCAGTGAGGAACTCACTGAGGTCTTCACTGTGTCCTTGAGCTCTGTGTCCCTTGCACCTCACTTTCCAGTGTGCTTGCCACCTCTTTGTGTGGTATCTAGGATCATAGAATCATAGAATGTCTTGGGTTAGAAAAGACCTCTAAAGGTCATCTAGTTCAACCCCCCTACAATAAGCTGGAACATCTGCAACTAACACAGTCCCCACCTGACTACAACTTCCCTTCAGGTAATTGAAGAGAGTGATAAGGTCCCCCCTGAGTCTTCTCTTCTCCAGGCTAAACAACCCCAGTTCCCTCAGCCTCTCTTCATAAGACTTTCCTTCTTGTCACTTCACCAGCCTTGTTGCTCTCCTCTGGAACCCTCGAGCACTTCAATGACATTTAAGACACATTTGACACTGTCCCACATGACATTCTGGTCTCCAAACTGACAAGGCATGGATTTGACAGATGGACCACTCAGTGAATAAGAGATTGGCTGGATGGCCACACCCAGAGAGTTGTGGTCAATGGCTCAATGTCCAAGTGGAGGCAGGTGACAAGTGGTGTCCCTCAGGGGTCAGTATTGGGACCAGTGCTGTTTAACATCTTTGTTGGAGACATGGACAGTGGGATTGAGTGTATCCTCAGCAGATTTGCTGGCAATCCCAAGCTGTGTGGTGTGGTTGACACCCTAGAGGGAAGGGATGCCATCCAGAGAGACCTTGACAGGCTGGAGAGGTGGGCCAGTTCCAACCTCATGAAGTTCAACAAGGCCAAGTGCAGAGTCCTGCACCTGGGTCAGGGCAACCCCAGGCACAAATACAGGCTCAAGGGAGAATGGCTGGAGAGCAGTCCTGAGGAGAAGGACTTGGGGATGGTAGAAGATGAGAAGCTTGACATGACCCACCAGTGTGTGCTGGAGCCCAGAGAGCCGGTTGTGTCCTGGGCTGCATCAAAAGAAGTGTGGCCAGCAGGACCAGGGAGGGGATCCTGCCCCTCTGCTCTGGTGAGACCCCACCTGGAATACTGTGTACAGTTCTGGTGCCCTCAGCACAAGAAAGATACAGATCTGTTGGAGAGGGTCCAGAGAAGGGCCACCAAGATGATCAAAGGGCTGGAGCAGCTCTGCTGTGAATACAGGCTGAGAGAGTTGGGGCTGTTCAGCCTAGAGAAGAGGAGGCTCCAGGGAGACCTTATAGCTCCTTCCAGTACTTGAAAGTGGCCTACAGGAAAGCTGGGGAGGGGCTTTTCATCAGACGAGATAGTGATAGGACAAGGGGTAATGATTTTAAACTGAGAGAGGGGAGATTTAGGTTGGATATTAGGAAGAAATTCTTCACTATAAGGGTGGTGAGGAACTGGAATGGGTTGCCGGGGGAGGTTGTTGATGCCCCATCCCTGGAGGTTTTTAAGGCCGGGTTGGATGAGGTTTTGTGCAACCTGATCTAGTGGTAGGGTTTCCTGCTCATGGCAGGGGGGTTGGAACTTGATGATCTTTAAGATCCCTTCCAACCTTAAGGATTCTATGATTCAATGATTCTATGATATCTTTCTTGAAGTGAGGGACCCAGAACTGCACACAGTACTCGAGATGAGGCCTCACCAGTGCTGTGTACAGGGGGAAAATCACATCCCTACTCCTGCTTGCCACACTATTCATGACACAAGTCAGGATGGCATTGGCCTTCTGGTCCACCTGGGCACACTGCTTGCTCATGTTCAACCAGTTGTCGACCAGTACTCCCAGGTCTCTGCTGGGCTGCTCTCCAGCCACTCCAACAAGTGATTGAGGAAATTATTGTGTAAAGGTAAACACACTTGCCCCATTCAGCAAGTGGTGACCAGGAGGAATTTGAAAGGGAAAAGCACCTACAGCTACATTGTAAACACCAGCCACCCAACTGCTGAGCACATGCCCAGTTGCTCTGAGGCAGCCACAGCATCTGCTGCTGCTGCAGGTCCTGTTGCAGGTCTGCTCCAGCCCCAGTAGCATCTGCCTCACCAGCTTTGCAGCAGCACCTTCCATCTTGTAGCTATCTGCTTCTGCTTTAATTAGGGCCCCAGCTGCCTCTGTGCTGGCTGTCTCTTTTTCTGATATGATTACAAACACAGCTGCTTCATCATTGACTGCTGCTTTCATTATGGTTATAATGTCATGCACTCTTGAGTTTCTGCTGCTGTTACTACTTTAATGATAGTAGCATCTGACTTGGCTTTTGACACAACTGCTTAAAACATCTGTCCCTGTGCTTACTTGAGGACACAGGTGTAGCCGGGCTGCTGCTGTGAACTTAATCTAAAACCATGTTTTCCCTACCACTGGCCATCTCCACACACTCACAGAGAAGATATGGGTGCTCTACAATATGCAGGTGTGGGGAGATAAGCTGCTGACCTTTCCCCGCTCCTGGGGTTGGTGCAGCAATCTGGGGACTGGGAGAACTAGATTTGGATTTCTGCTTTGTAACCAACTTACCAATGAAGCCTGAAAAGATTACTTTGGCCCAAATCTACTCTGGAGTTTTACACTTATTGTCACAGTTGCTAATTTTTTGGTGGTTGGTTTTCACTATGTAAAAATTGTAAGTCTCCTTGACTTGAAGTTCCCCATCAATGGATGAAGAAAGTCAGAAGAACCTCAGGAATGCTCTTTAAACTTAGAAAGGGCCTCCCCATAGGAAATCATCATGACATGGGCACCTCCTTTCATGTAGGGTTCATCGCCTGAAACCATCCCCTGGAGGAATGTGCCTGTTTCTTTTCAAAATGGAAGTGGGCTTGGTCCTTCTTTATTAAAGCACAGCTGACTTGCAGTAGCAAGTGCCCACATTCCCCTCAGGGTGCAACGGCAACACTGAAAATGAGTAACAGAGGGATGAGGATTCAGTGGGTTTTGGTTGTTTGAGTCCTACGGAAAGTTACCTCAAAATCAACAAAGAATTTGGTTGTGTGTGTGTAAATTTCTCTTCTATTGGCTCTGCATGTGGTGCTTAAAAATTCACCAGGTGAGAGGGGGAAGGGATGGACCACACAAAAGCAGTGAAGAAGAAATCTGAGCTGGCATGTTTGCCATTATCACTCTGGCTTCCACAGGTGATACTGGAGGTATTTAAGTAGAACAGTAACTTTTGATGAAAAAA
>NW_009954020.1:1098684-1165190 GCF_000747805.2 Chaetura pelagica
GAAAGAGTAAATTAAATATCACTGTATCTCAGCTCTGAAGAAGGTTTATTGTTGCAGGACATGTAAGAACATTACCTGATAAATCCTATTGTTGCCTATTTGATGTATTCACAGATTTTCCCAGTAAATCTCTACCATGTAGTAAAACTCCCCTGCTTACTTGCAGAAGTACTGAAAAAAACATTGAACTTTCCCACTTTCTTGTAAGTAATTGTATTTTCAGGCCAAAATGTCAGCCCCTCACACATGTCCCCCTCAGGCCCCTCTTCACTGACGTGTGCTGGCACACCCAGTATTCTTTATTACAAGCTTCAACCAAAAAGCCATGTTGGCATGCTCTGCTCCAGCAGTAAGTCACTCTGGTTGAGCCAATAAACCCTGTTAAGAGGCTGAGCTCCTCAGCTCAAGCACAGCACTTGCAAATATATTGATTTGAGATCAGGCTCATGGGTTTATGGCTCCTAATGTGTCATTTAGTTGATACAAATCTATACAGGTCTGTCCTGGG
Source organism: Chaetura pelagica (assembly GCF_000747805.2). Classification (NCBI taxonomy): domain Eukaryota; kingdom Metazoa; phylum Chordata; class Aves; order Apodiformes; family Apodidae; genus Chaetura; species Chaetura pelagica. The sequence goes on from NW_009954020.1 coordinate 1,099,193, forward strand.
ATATTAGTATGACTCCTCTGTCTCCTCATTAGTATAATACTCCAGTATATCATAATCTCCTCTCCTCTCCTCTCCTCTCCTCTCCTCTCCTCTCCTCTCCTCTCCTCTCCTCTCCTCTCCTCTCCTCTCCTCTCCTCTCCTCTCCTCTCCTCTCCTCTCCTCTCCTCTCCTCTCCTCTCCTCTCCTCTCCTCTCCTCTCCTCTCCTCTCTCCTTTTTCATGTTTAGTTATATTCCCAGCTCCCTGTAGATGTTTTATGACAGTGAACTACCCTGTTACATCCCCTGCAACATTCATCAATGTGGGAAGTTTCAGCTGTTACAGCCTGACACTGATGGGTCAGGCAGCCCCACTTCTGCTGAGCTGAGTGCACTTCACTGGTCTCCTCAAACCCAGCAGGCTCCATCTGGATGCTTACATTTCAATAAGTGTATAACATTTGCAGAATCAGGAGTCCAAATCTGCCATCAAAATGATCTGCAAAAGCAGCTGGTCTTATGCCTGTCTAGTCAAACTAGACCAAACCTCTGAACCTTTTGAGGTTCGCCCATCACTAATAATTAATGTCTGGCTTTGGTAAAGCTGACACTTGGTTTATAAAAGCAGACTAATAAGCTCCGAAAAGGCTTAGAAATCCTATCGAGTAATGTATTGCATTACAAATATTAAAAATTACTGTCAAAATTAACATAATCTACTTCTGGGCATGTTAGTGTATTAATCTGATTGGAAGTGTGACCTCTTTTTGCTAACTTTTCAAGTGACCCTGGTAAAACTGTGACATTTCTAGATATGCTACTGATAAGTATTTTTTTACAGACCTGTAAAAATATAAGATGGAGAATGTAGGTATCAAAAATACTGTATTTTCAGGGCTTTTACAATTTCTATTACAGGCTTTTTATTACATTAATGTCCTTTTTATATAATGAATAACCCTATGTTTCATGTGCTATAGGCAACTGGTTTTGTCTGGACTTTTTCTCTGGCTTTCCCTTTTTGAGGCAGATGTTATCTTTATGTTTAAAGTGGTTTGGCTCTCCCTCTGTGATATTTAAAGAAACCCAAAGAGTACTAATTTTAATTTCAGTGGCTGCAGCTAGCAAGTAGTAGGAGTTACTGACCTTAAGATGACATGCCTGAAAGGACAATGTATGATGGGGACATTGTTCCATCTCTGTCTTTGTTGGACAGTGACTGCAATCTACACCTGAATCTTTTAGAGGTTTCTTTTCCATCCCCTGCTTTGTGGATGAACATCATCTGGAGGACACTGATGTAGCAGAGGATAAGACACAAGAGCAAGAGGAAGGAAATAAATTGAAATTAAATGTAGTAAGTAATGTACTTTCTGTTGTCTTTGTGTTCTCCTGACTCAGGGTGAAACGTGCAATTCTCAATATACTTGGAAGCACAACACTGAAGCCAGATATAATATTAATGGTAAATTTTAGTTCTCAGCATTGGCTAAATAATTTTTCAGCTTATGATGTTACCCCAAAAATGCAGAGTTGTTTCTTCCTGCCCCTTTTCTACCCCTTGTGTTCTACAAACATGGTAACCCATCTTTCTTTGAATTAGAGGTCTTCAGTAGGCCTGTGATGACCATTGCCCTCTTCACCAGACATCCTGAGTGTCTCCCTATGCTTTAGGGCGGTTCAAAGCCATTTTTCTCTCTTCTCTGTCTTCTGAAATGGCTCTTAAGTGATGTAGGAGCAGTGTGTCCTAGCTCCTCCTGATCAGACAGCAATAAACATACCAAAAACCATGGCACACAGACCCTAGGGAATATTTGAGGAATCTGAAAAAAAAATGGACTAAGGTATAGAGCAAGGAGGTAATGAAGAATGGCAAAGCCACAGAAGAATGGGGTTTTAATCTCAATGAATACATTAATTTCACTAAATGATAATGGGTAAAAAAAATTTGGGACAATTTTTAAATGTCAAAATGTTTTACTTTGACAGCCTCCACACACACATGTTTTGGCAGAAAAAAAAAGAGTCTGTTCAGCCTGAACTGCATTTTTCCTGATCCTTTTTTTTTCCCCCAGATGAGCTACCGAAGAGGGAAAAAAATAAAATAATTATTTTATTCCTGAAGGTCTGGGCTACTCAGAGCTGCAGGGAGTTGAAGGTGTGCATCTCCTTTTTGATGTCCTGAATATTGGCAGAACTGAATTCCCCAAACGTGCCGGGCTGACTCAGTGGCCATCTGTCTGAATTGACTGTGTTGTCCCTGGCTCAAATGACCACCCAGCCTGAACTCTGCAAGGGGGGCTGCCAAGCTGTGGTTAGCTTCTTCCCCAAATAGCTCTAAAGTGTGGCTTGGTGTGTGCTTTAAGTAAAATAATGCTGCTGTTCAGTTCCCTGCTTGATTAAAATGTATCTTTCAGCATTTAAGGGTGGGCAGTGACTTCCTGGGATTAGAAAGGGAAGTGAACTGGCTGGAAATCAGCAAGGAAAGACGTTGTTTATGAGTAGTGGGAGAAGAGCAGCATATGTTGCTGAAGTCTGGGGCTTCACCACATTACTCAACTCCAGCTAAGTTCTGCTAAATTCACTCCTAGTCCCATTTTCTTTCTTAACAGTAAACAGAGGGACACTTTTTTCCAGAAGAGTGATATTCTAGATAAATTTTGGGAGAGAAGGGATCCCTTGGGCCACAGGACAAATGCCCTCACAGCCTGTCAAGTTGGCTGAACACGGGCTCCTGAAGATCTGGACTTTTTCAATATGTAAGATTTCACTTGGCGTAACAATTTTATTCCCATAATAAATGTTTTCAACAGCTTGGGCAGTCCTTGCTTTCTCACGATTTCGGCAGGGTGCTGCACTCCTGGGCTCCAGCTGCTGATAGAGCAGATCTGTGCAGGGGTGCTTGTCAAGGAGAGACTACACCATCCACAGGAGTGCAGGTATTGTAAACTCATCAATACAGTCACTACTTAACAGAACTGTGTGAAAAAAGAGTGAGCATCTCAGGTGCCACTTCACCATTTTAGGGAAATAGAAAACTTGGCTGTTTTGAAGACACAAGGGTTGCAGAGGCTGTTGACTTAATGAAAAGAGACATTCTTTTTGCTTCTGTTTCAAAAATAAATAAGTTCATAAAACAAAACTCTTTTAAGCTGTTTAATGAGCAATTATTTGGAGCAGTCAGAACATTGGCTTCCTGAAGAAGCCAATAACTGATTCAATGTTTTTTATAAATATGTGTGTGTATAGCTTAGAATATGAAAAGAAACTGTTTATAACCTCCAAAGTCATTGGAGTGGAGTGGAGTGTAGCATCCCTCACAAGTAGAGGTCAAGATTTCTGGGTTTTGGCCCAGGCTTTGACACAGACTTATTTTCTGACAGTAGTAAATTACATCATTATCTTTCCTCTTTCCTCGTTGTCAGATGAGTAGGATATCATTCTCAAATATATTGATAAAATTGATCTGTAATCTAAATAATTGATCAAATTGATTGTATACATTTTTCTGAAGCATCTAAAGATCACTGGATGGAAAACAGTATCTATATATACTGAGTCTTTATGTTCCAAATTTTTCTATCTGCATAATTTTATGGCTCAGTATATTTGCATCTTAGCAGAAATAAAATCAAGAACACCTCAACTGAAAAAATAATAATAATAATGGGTTTGAGCTTGAACTACTTTTCCTCTTTTCCTATTTTTGATCCTCACTAGTGCTGTGCCATACCCACTGGCTTTTTATTTTGTGAATGTTGAGAAATCCCTAGCTGATACTGATGGTCATAGAAGGAGAAACCAAAATAGCACATTTTTTTATGTAAATTTGTTATTTTCTTACATTGAAGAAACAGCTTATTTTGATGGCAGTGGCTTCTGTTGTATTTATGTTCCTCCACTGATCTCATCAGGGTGCCAGATGAACCATCCATGCAGGGTCTGAACCAGCTGGGTCCAATATTAATGAGGAGAGGGATGCACTAATTGTAGCAAGTGGTTCAGAGACCAGTGCTTCAAAGCCAATCCAGACAGACCAGACTGAGCCTCCCTGTGCACAGTTTTTGATATGACCTTTCATCATCTTTAAAAAAAAAGCCTACATGGAGACACAGAAATTTCACAGTAGTTTCAATTTTGCCTTTAGCCAGGGGAACAGTGATCTGCCATCTTTCTCTTAAGGGTGGCAGACTGAATGATTAATCAGGACTATCTTAGCAACTGCTAGTTTGAGGGTTGTTGGTTTTTTTTTTTAATTTTGCAGCAATAAGGTGAATTGGCTCTAGACTGGAGCATGGAGATTTTTCATTTATTTGCTGTAAGCCACTCTCCTTTGGCTTAGATTTGTGGTTTTTTTAGCTATCTAAAGGAAATATCTTTCTATTATAAATCTATTTTGCTGTAAGATGCAGGGCTTGTACTTACATTCTGGTGGTTACTGCAGTGATTTTCTTGGTCTCTTAGGTTTTGCATTCAATACTGCTAATTTTGCTTTTTTTAATCTGACAAGTGTAGTGATATTCATATGAACTTTTAAATTTTTGCTCAGGCACAGGGTGGATGCTGATGATTCTTAGATATACAAGCAATTTCTCTCTAACTGGCTGTGACAGAGCACTCAGTAACTGCTGCTTCTGGAGGAAAGATCCTTAGCACCAGTAATGTCCCAGGAAGGACTATGGCACAAAGCCTTTTTGTTTAAGCTAGAAAGTCACCCAAACCTTAGAGGCTGCCATCAGCAACCCTTGTTGTACCCCACCAAGGTGAGGTTTCTGTGAAGAAGGTCTCTGGCATCCAGGGACTCTCTTTAAGCAGTTCCAGTGATGAAGACAACAGGGTGATCATTGCTGACAGGCACTGCAGGGATCTGAAAAGGGGCATAACTTCTGAGTAGTTTCCAGTTTTTGTTCAAGATTTAGCAAGGGTTTTCTTCACAGGTACTTCTTCACAGAGAATGAAGTAATGGATTTCTAAGAGAAGGATGAAAGCACAATTAAAATCTCCTTGAATCTCTTTAAAATGTGTCAATAATTTTGTTAACTCTCACCAGCTTATCACAAACAAGAAAGGAAAGGAAATAATGGTTTTGAAGGGTACTTATTATATATGTGGTTGTTTTATTTATGCAGGGATGTGAATTTCAGTCATTCTTTTCACAAATGAAAACACTATATGAAGGATGATGTGATCTCTGGTGAGTTTGTAAAATAACATCACATGTTATTTGGACAGTCAGTTTTATGAGTTTTCTTGAAAGCCACAGCTATGACTATCCTCAGTAAGAATCCTTTACTTTTAATTTATAGTAATGTTCACCATAATGTTTACAGTCTAGGCTTACTGGCTGTGCAATTCACTGCATGTATCAGTTTGCTTTGAGTTCCCTGTGTAGCGCACACTCTAAATATTATTTAGGAATAAAATGTTTGTTAAATTTTATATTTTTTGTTAGCAACTTGTGTTTGTGAGAGAATAGTATCTGAGTTCACAACTGTCATCTCTATGTCTGTCATCACTTGCCCACTGGAATTCAAATCTGTGTTTTATACCTCTATGTTCAAGACCTTTATTTTTATATATAGCCTTTTACCCATCTTAGCCAGCATTATTTTTATACAAATAGAGATCAGTTCACATTATGTACCCTCTTCCAGTCATCTCTGGACTGGTCACTTAGGACATTATCAATATTACATTTCATATCTAATCATCAGCTAGTTGAAACTGGGAGAAGAAAATGTTTGTTTCCATTATGTCATCCCATTCCTACTTCACTGGTCAACATCTCAGTTATAGTTGTGATAAAATTAGTTCAAAGCATGAACAACTTCAACAACCTATGTTCAGTAGTTATCAAGTAGTAAGTATTGATAAAGGAATCAAAACTGACAAGGGCTTTGGCCACATGATGGGAACTTGTATCAGTGTCCTGAGGTTTTCAACTTTGAGATTCCTGGTGTAGGCAGGAGCTGAGATTGATCAAAGAATTTGGGAATGAAGCAACTGCATCTAAGATTCTGTAATTTCTGCAGCAGGGCAGCATGTTTTTTCTTTCATTCACATCCGTTGTGAAACTTCCATGAAAGACATTGCAATTAATGACTGTAAATCCAGAAGAGATCCTGATTGTTTCTCTGCAGCTCAGTGTAGCTCAGATTTGTGGTCGAGGTTGACTGGGAAAAGTGACTTGAGAAAAATGTTATTAAAATAAACATAATATTTCTTATTCAATGGTTTCCCAGCTCTTCCACAGCTGTAAGAATCAGACGCATCATGCCTCACACAGCAAATTTGCATCCACAAGAAGTCATTTTTCTGTCAAGTAAGTGTGCTCATATACGAAGAGGCCATTTCAACCTTGTTCCTTCAGTTCATCTCTTCTGTGATCAATATCACAGTCTAGACCTGGATGACTGCAGAATCTGATTGCAGCTTAATTTCCCATAAGAGTAGCTAGACCTGCTGAAACAGCTTGAATATGCAGGTCTGAATAAGCAAGCTGAGCTACGAATGTCCTCATGCCACACTGGGAAGCCCAATTAGAACAGCAGAGTTCATCTTGCTGTGTTATTTTTTTTCCCATTGCATTTTGAAAGGATTAGGCTCTGGGACAGCCATTATCAAGTAAAGGAAAATAACTTTGGTGTCCAACTCTGAATAATTAATTCTAAGGAAACTACAGAGGTGCATGTATGGTTTTATTTTTACAGTTTATATAAGGTGTGCCTTAAATACTTGAGGATAAACTGGCAGTATGTTAAATACTCAGTGACCACTAAGGACTTTAACCCAATTCTTTGTTAAATTTAACTGTGGCAGTTGAAATAATTGTCTTCCCTACCAATCCTCATCACATCCACTGTCAGATGACACTGTCCCCACAGTGTGGTTGGAGATGTATCTGATCTACAAAGTTTACAGCCTGCAGGCAAAGAGCAGTGATTAGAAGAGCAAGCTCATTATTTGGTTTGAAACACGCACTGACTAATGAGAATGGGTAGCTTCATTTTGGGTAGAATCTACTTTCTGTAGTGCCAGCAGTGTCTCAGTTGCTTGCGAACTGTCTCCTGAAAGGGTCAGCTTCAGGCTCAGCTTTAAGGCAGCCTTGAATTGACACTGGTTGACTTTAAAGTGTAGGGCTCTAATTTGCGGTGGTTCAGAAATGCTTCATGGGTAAGTTTGTCCCTGTTGTGCAAGTGCCAATTCTGGCAGAGAATAAGAAAGAAAAACTTGGGACTAGTAACTGCATTCACTGGAAAAGTTGAATTGCTTGTATATGTGAGTGAGCAACTTTAGGTTCCCAGAGCCTGGGGACCGTGGTCTTGTTGCCAGATGTACCTTGCTGTACTGAGGTTTTGTTGGATGAAGTGAAGGCATCTGAATGCTCCTTTCCCTAGGCAAGCAGCCAGGAAGGGAAGACACGGAGAGAAGTGTGCCAGGGGATGTGCTCAGATGACTCACCTAATTTAGGTAATGCCTAAGCTCCCAACAGCAGCAAATACAAGCCAAAGTAATGTCAGGACACATTTACCCAGGAGACTGGGGAATACAATTTATTCTACCATGGGGACTCTTGGTTGAACTTATTTCTAGGTCTCTGTTTTCTCTTGTTGTGTCAGCTACCTCTATTGAAGGTAACAAGGAGGAACCTGCATACTACTTTAATTTTTGTACTGAGATGTAGATACTTCAGCTATGGAGGTGTCAGTAAAAGGAATGGATATGGGGAAGGAAGTAGCAAAGACAAAAGGCTTAGGTACCTCCCAGTCAGGGATCACTCATACAATGGGCCATTAAAATTTAGCTGAGTTGAGTGTATTGTTTTTAATTTGTATTCCCATAACATACTCTGTTAAGGAGGGTGTATGCAGCAAATGCATATTAATGATGCTACACATTTTCATATTATAGATCCATAATACCAAGAGTGTAGTAAAAATCTTTATGAAAAGTGGTGACTATGCAGCAGTCGATTGTATCTCAACCATTTTAATGTTTCATAGGTTTTTTTGCACATACACACATATGCACAAAATCCCTACAACTTATAGCTATACTACATTAAAGAACTAATGATCTGCAAAACTCCATTTATAAATGATGAAGAAATCTTAGATTTATATAGAGAATCATCAAATTATGTCTTCCTCTGCAAGACTTCCAGATCTTTGTTCCTTTGTTCTAAATATTTTTTAATCCAACAACCTGCCAAATGTATTGTTTTTAAAATACACATTTAATCCACCTCAGATTTAGTGCCAGTAGAAGATTATCCTGAATTCCATTTTCAGAATGGTTTGTATAATAGAGATACAAATTCCTGCATCTCAGGTATTTGTAGTGAAAAATAACCCCATCTTGACTAGCTATTGGTTGTAACTGGATGTGAATTGAGTAAGAAAAGGTTTAGTGGTTATCTCAACATCTCTGAATAGGCATGGACCTTGATGACAATGGGACCAGCAACACATTCTGCAAATAGGTCTCTGTTGATCTAAATACACAATTAAAACCTCCTTTACAGTAGATAATGCTTTGGACAAAATGTGCCAATCCCATGAGTGCAACTTGCTGCTCACAAGTGGATTTAGAAATGTGGTCAAGCAGAGGAGTAACCTGGCCAGTTATACTACAATATGAGCAAAAGTCTTGGGTGAGACTTGTCAGTCTTGGTGAGGGAAGGTTTTCTGATGTACGAGATAAGATATGGCCCAAATTCCTCTCCTCCCAGCTTTGTTTCTGCTCCAGAGAAATTGCTTTGTAGGCCACTGCAAACCTCATAAGTTCTATTTAAAGGCTAAAGGCCAGGGACAGGCAAAGATTTTCGCTCTCTTTTGGATGAGTTTTTGTGTTCTGACAAGTAAAAGGAACACTTGTAGCTGCTTCTCAATAGGGGAGAATCATAGCAAAAATGAAGAAAGGTGGAATCCAAGCTCATGGCACAGGAGGTTGATCTTCAGAAGTCTCACTGATTGCAAGAATCTTCTGGCTCAAAAGGCCCTGCACAGTTTGCCATCAGCCAGTTGGTTTTTTATATGGACATTCATAGAATGAGAACGAGTTGATGTCTGGGTCAATATGTGGCCTCGACATGAAATGTTTGTTAACTTACTGCACACCACTATCTTTCCTAAAGCAGGTGTCACCACTGACAGATCAGAATGAAATGAGGGAGAAGGAGATGTCTGGTCCCATTATGCCAGCTGGTCTTTCTCTCACTGTAACCTCCTGGGTGGTCCCTGTCCTCACTTCTTCCATGGTACAGCAGGTACATCACAGGAACGTTGCCTGCTGCTATATTCTTTGCTGCATAAAGAGTAAAACTCCAGTCTATCTTCCACTGATGTTCAGAGGTCATGCCATTGGCTTCATTGTGAGCCAAATTATCTTTATAAACCCAAAAAAGGCTAAAGTAATGTGATATCATCTTTGGCTCTGTTCAATGGCTTTATATTCTCAGTAGCACTATCTTTAAGGTCTGCAAATCAGAGGTTTGGGAAAGCAATTTTTCATTCTGCAGACACATTGTGACTTTAAGAGTCAGATTTATATTTTCACTTTATGCACAAATCTTCATCCCTTGTTTGGAATACTAAAAGGTCAAGACAGATGTGAGTCTAAATTTAAGGTATATATGTCTCCCCTACTCTGAATTTATGTTTTTAATATTTACAGGTTTATTTTTAACCTGAAAACCAAAGAAAACCCAAAAATATATTGCCCTTGTATCTTCAATACTGAAAGACAAGGAGTGGGGATGTGTTTTGTATCCTTCTGTCTCTTCTAATTACTTGCAGGGTGAGAAAGATTTTGAAGTGCAGAATAACTGGCATTTGGCTGGGGTGAGGAGGGATATATCCCCTGTCTCCTGTGAGCCTGTAAGCACTTGTCTATGGCTGTCCATTCCCTGGGGTACATGTAGGTGTATTTGACATGCTATAGAGATGCCAGGGGGTCAGTGAATTATGTACATCCACCTACCTTAACCCTTGTACAATGTTTATGTAAGGGGTAATATTTAAAGATTAGGGCAGTGACCATAAAGTCATCCTAAAATATATGGCCATATGATTGGGTAGTGAGAGGACTGCAATACCAAAATTCCACTAGGTTTAAGTTTTACCCTGGCTTTGTTACTGTGTTCACTCAAACCAAATTTCTCCATTGCTATAATCCAGCTGATCTTGTCATCAAAACTAATTGGGACTGAACAGACTTAAATATTATGAATGGCTAAAAAAGAAATGGTGGGGGAAATCGGTAGAGCTTTTCAGGGAAATTAAGAGGATGAAACATGTATTACCATTCCTAACAGGCTGATCAAGGCACATGCTTACATCCTGACTCAGTTTTACTCAGTCCCAAAGGGAATATTTGTGAAAAAGAAGTGGAAGCAAAAAGAGAAGAGTCAAGACCTCTCCATTTTTTCCTTAGTCAGTAGAAGGACCAGTTGCCCCATCCTAGTCCCTTTAGACCAAAAGGGAGTTTTACCACTGACGTTAACGGGAACAGGATCTGGCCCAGTAACCAGCTATTTTGGAGCTGCTTCTGTCACTCTTGCTGCATTGTTGCCCAGAGTACAGAACATCCTTGCCTTCTGTTTTTCACTCCTTAATGTTTCCTTAGAATACTTAGGCGGAGAGTGACTGTAAATGCTTGACCTTTGTCAATGGCAGGCATTCAACAGAGTTTGGCTGCCTCCTTCTATTTCCTTGTGGACATTGATTTAAGAGTCCATCCAAAACATTTGTTCAGAAGGATATGACTAACATGAGAATCTGTCACTGTGTAAACACAGTGACCAAAAACTACTTGGCAGCATTTTGGATGGGCTGGCTAATAATTAGGTATTTGCATTTGCTTTAACAGCACCAGTTGTGATGATCTAATGTGGTTCAGTATTTATGTAGATAACTCATCAGATTTTTCTCATTTTACAGTGATTCAGCATAATCACATAGAGAACATTTAAAGGATAATACTTATTTCAACAACTAATGTAAAATTTCAGTCAGGATCACATTAGGAATGACATGCTGAGCTCACAGGAGAAGAACAACGCCTGAATTTACTGGAAACATTGCAGCAAGAGTGAGTGAAGTCATTGAAAACAAATTGCTGTTCCCTTCCTAAATAGACTTGGGCTGGAATAGAGTCCTCTGGGTTGTGACCAGATTTAGCCTTTGCAGGCAGTTTGTTCCACAGAAACTGAGTAAATTCTCTTGGGAAACAAATCTGCAAAAATGTGCATGAGAATTTTTGGGGAAGGGTCAAAAATATATTGAATACATTAAACATATTAAAAGCCATAAACAACTTGCTGTTGTTTGGCCAGTTTCAGAAGAACACATCCATTTATTGACACTTTTATCGCTGCAGCAGGTATAATGTTATATTGATCCAACTGTGTCAAAAGTTATGTGAACAACACGAATATCAGTCCTTAATTCAAACACACATTACTCACTATCATGAAAACTACAAAGGCTGCAAAGCATTAATGATACAGATCCAAGTACACATTGATAAGCTTGAAGGACATATGATTTGTATTAACTTGTGTACCTTCTACTGACATTGTTTTCAGAGCATCATAAAGGAGTAGGAAAATACTGTGCAGTAACTGGTACAAACAACTTTGCTTTTGATTCTCCTGCTACTAAAGAGGTTGTGAAAATGTTTTGAGGACAAGACCTTTTCCTACCCACTTGAGGAAGCAAGAACCCTGTTTGGCTGCTTGCAAGAAGCAGAGAAGTTCTTGTGACTCCACACACACCCTTCAGGTCACCCCAATAGATCCTAGGAGATAACAGAAGCTAAATGTGCTCTGAGAGCCACTGGAACTATAGACTTCTCCATGAGCTTTCCAAATATAACAGTGGCAAAGGTAATTCCATGCGCAGAATTGCCACCATGGCTAGTACTACTGCTGCTGGGTACTTTCAGTTCTTCCCATTTTTATCCTTTATTTGGGTCTTCAATAAGCTGAGGAATATGTTTCTCTGCAATGAGATCTTGGCCTGCCATGCTTTGAAGATGTGATTAACTTGCCTGAGGTATAGAAAGCTCCAAACTCATCTAAAACAAGAGGCTTGGGATTAGCTGGCAGATTTCAAACATTTTTCAGGATGGGAATGAAAAAGGAGCATCTGCATATTCTGCATTCACACTTCAGTGGCAATGGGCTATCGTTCCTGATAGTTGGACATGCCTTTTATCCTCCAGATGTGCTATCCAAAAAGGTGACTTCATCAACTTTGACCTCCCATCTACAGGCCCTGTTGCTCCCCAGAAATGTAGACAACCAAGCCCAGCACTTGCAGCAGGTTAGTTAACTTGGTAAGACTAAGCAGGGAAATACTCATGTGAGCATCTCCACCAATAGATCAGGTGGGGTAGGAATTTCTAGTTTGGATGCAGAGTTGAGCAGCTGTCAGGACTATACTTCTCAGCTGGAACAGCTGAAAGAGGAGGTGTGACTATGACCTGAGACAGCCAGACTAAGAAACAGAAGCAACTAAATGTGTTTACACAATTTCCAGGCACTTTAATGAAGAGATTACCCTAAAACCTGCTTCACTCACTACTAAAATACTAGAGCATCCTGCCATCTGTTCCCCAATTACAAAACTAACATGTCTAATTAATGTATCTTTCTTTTTCTGCTTTCAGATATTCACAAAATACAAATGCAACGTGACTTTCCATTAAAAAAAAAACAACAAACCAAACCAAGAAACCTAGTTTCAAATTTTGCAACACCTAATTACAATGCCAAGAGGAAATCTCTAATAAATCCTAACTGACAAAAATATATGCAGATTAATCTTATTTGAAAAAAACCCCAAGAAACAAAAACCAAAAGAACCCCATGAATTGAGAAACCACATCTGTAAAGGATGAGGAATCCTTATTATGTTATATTATGAATTTATCTCAAGCTGCTGATGAAAGTATCTTGAACAAGAACAACATCTTACTTAAATTCTTAGTATTTGTGGTTTTTTTTTCCATATTACAGATGACATGTGTGATTTTCAAAAAAGGCAGTAGGTTACTACATGTCTCATTCTGTACTGGAGACTTAACTCCCATACATTTCTTTAACTTCCTCAACCACTGCATGCAAAGTTCATTATGAGCCAACTAGTAATACCATCTTCATGCATCCCATTAGTGAGGCTTGGTTTTCACCTACCAATATTTTTTCCTAACCTTTAATGATTTGGTGTTTAGTATTCCTTGTTCTGTGTCAGCTTCAAATCTATTTTCCTCTAAGCAGGTAGAGTCTGCTAGTTTCATGTATGAAGTTTGGAAAAAAACCAACCAACCAACCAACCAAAAAAACAGGGAGAGGTGGTTTGGTTTTGCTGAAATTAAAAAAACAAAACAAAACAAACAACAACAACCAAAAACAAAATAAAAGAAGAAAAAGTGGACAAGTTATTTCTCAAAACTCCTAATGCTGCATGGTTTGCAGTAGGGTTTTGAATTTTAGAAGTGCTTAGGACCCGTTTCATGAGCAGATTTTGGCTGTGCCCACAAAAGCAACCTACATTTGTCCTTCAGCAGGTTTATGTGTTTTCAGCAGAGACATCTGAAATTTTTTTCCTTGTAAATACAAGAATTTTGGTTGTACTGATGATATTGTTGTCCAGCCTGACTTGACCAGGTGCTGCTGATGAAAATGTAGGGACTTTGATCCTCTGCTGAAGAGAGGTGAGTTGGTCTAACAGGGTGAGGAACTGAGAATAAACAGGCATGAGAAAAGGTCTGAGAGAAAAATATAAAAAGGTTTCCCCTTTAGAAAAGTGCACTTGCTGGATTAAGCTCCCTGCCAGATCCTGAAGTGGAACCCAGATTTCCTGAGTCTGCTGTCAGCAACTCTCTGTGAAACCCTCTAGAAAACTGTCCGGTTCTCCTTCAGAGGTGTTTAATGGGAGGATGACAAACTGCTACTACTATCAGGGTCTCCTTTCAGCTTAGTGGCAGGGATAGATCTCAGGTTTCCAACCCCCCAGTGATTTGTGTGAGTGTCAGTATTGCTCTGTGCAACAGAAATCTATCCTTTTTCCCCAGTTGATGATTAAAGAAGTTGGAAAATGAAATTCTTAGGAAATGTGTGAAAAGAATATAGGTGCAATTTCAAGGCAAGTGTCAAAAACTCACATCTGAGTTTGTCTTGTTGATCTTAATTCAACCCTATTATGCATATCGACGTAACGATTAAAGAAGTCTTCACAAAACATTTTTTTTAATGCCAAAATTGTGTATCATTAATTATGTAGAATGTGTGTTCAGGACTACGTAGCAAAAGAAGGATCCCTACATGAAATACAGACCAGAGGAATGGGACACAGAATAAAGAAGAGATGTAAAAAGTATTAGCCACTTGTTATTACAGAACCGTAAAATGGTTTGGGTTGGAAAGGACATTAAAGATCATCTAGTTCCAATACCCCTGCATGGGCAGTGACACCTCCTCAGGTTTCTCCAAGCCCCATCAAACCTGTCTTTGAACACTTTCAGGGAGAGGACATCTACACCTTCCCTAGGCAACCTGTGCCAGTGTCCATCACCATCATAGTGAAGAATTTCTTCCTAATGTCTAACCTAAATCTACCCTCTTCCAGTTAAAAGCCATTACCCTCTGTCCTATCGTTATGTGCCCTTGTTAAAAGTTTTATGTGAAGATGTTTCAAGAAACAGAGATATATGAACATAGAAGATAAATCCACTTTCTGTACTAAAAACCCACACCACTGTGCACAAACATGCACACACCTATTTCCTCCTCTTCTTGATTCTGCTTACATTAAAAATGATTACACAGCAGATGTAATTGCTATTTCCTGGTGACTCAGGCATCAGGCCCCCTGCACGGTGTTTGCAGGGACAACCCCTTCAATTCAGCATTTGCTTTCTGTTTTAGAAGGCTCTTCAAATTAAGATTTACACTCAGAAGCATAATGAAACAAATAGGGGCAGCTTTCTTTAGCATTATCTGTGTAAAATATTGGCATAGGGACAGAAAGATTACCTTGATCATGAAATAATGTCTGAGATGGATTGTATCACAGACAGAGTTCTCTCCCTTTGGCAATCTTTTACCGATGCTCCCTTGAAAACCAGTCACAATTTACATCCTCTCTCTGCATGTATATACACATATTATATTCAATTTTTCAGACTGGCTTTAACTCAAGATCTAATTTTAAGCCTGTAAAATTATGGATAAAATTTTGCATTTGCACTTTGCTGGTGTAATTTAAGTCCCTAAAAAAGGTAGCAAGACCCTAAATTATGGAGCTGGATGGTACATTAGGTGAAATAATATTGCATAGATGTCATAGAAAGTATACCATATATTTTAGAAAGCAGAACTCTCTCCCCTGTATTCTTTGGTACCAAGGAGAAAGTCACATCTAATGCTTGGTAATCATTGTCCCAGTCCGACAATGCCATGAAACTGGCACCTCTTGCCTCTTATGATTCCTAATATAAATTAAATCTGTTTGAGGCATAAAGCAGAGACTTTTCAAGAACTACATTGTGATTTATACTCCCTTAAATAAAAGGAAATAATAGGGGCAAAAGACGTAATTGGAGCACTCTGCTGTCTTGGCTGGTTTTGGGCTTTGTGGGTGTGGATAACGGGGCACAGCATTCCTAAGGCTGCTCTAATTCTCAAGGTACTGGACTGACATCTGGCTGTCTCCAGACTCCAGGGGAACATATAAGTGACTTAAAGCCACTTTTGCCTGTTCTAGTGATAAGAGCAGCCCAGTCAAATCAGAAATCTGGCACTTAAATATACAAATTATAACAATAACAACAATTTGTGCAGAGGAATAAATAGATGCCGGCTTTAGCAAATATGGCCCAATGGAGATGAACAAATAAAACACCATCTGCTGGAGACTTTGCAAACATCTAAGACTTACGCTTTTGAGTTTGCAGATTTTTAACAAAATAGATAGATCACCAGGGCAAGGTTTAGGGACAGATAACTCAACTGTGACTTCTACTTAGATTTCTTTTCAAAGCATGGCACTTTCAAATACTAACAGTAAAGTTTCTGTTTCCCTTCACAAATCTGCTTTAATTTACTGTTTAGATCATTAAACAGGGATGAAAAGCGACTGGTTGGATACTCCTGTACTCCTTCCTTCATCTTTTTTTTTTGTTTGCTGACATTTTAGGATATACTGTTTTTCCAGAAAACGCCAACAAGAACTGCTGCAGTTAGAATCTGCTGATTTTTGATGTTCAGTAAATGCACAGAAGGTATGTTGTATGGTATTCCTTCCATCTCAAAACCTCTCTTTTTTGGCCATTGACACATGCTGCTAACATAACTTACACATATTTTGTGGGTTTGCTATGTGAAAAGGAAGTATTAAGCTCTGAGACACTGTAATAAATCTGTTTGGTTTTGATAGAGATCGACTGCCTGAATGCTACATTTTTTTTTCAGCTATAAATTGCTGTGCAAGCTGTGGGACGAAGGACCTTTCATACTCTATTTTGATTTAAACTGGATAAATCATTTGCAGTGATTCTTTCAGAACATGTTAGTTCTTTCCATTGAGCACATTTGTCGCAAATTCATTTTCTAATGACTTGCATCATTCTCAATCTGCAGATTGCTCACAAATAATACACTGCAACTATTTGAAATTTTAGTTGGGCTGTTTACCAACCTACACGGGTGGTGTTTTTTCTGATCCCTGTAGGGTGATTAGAAGCAGTTATTAAAAGCAAATGTGTATTTCAAATGCAATATTATTGTCACTGTCAGAGTGTCTTGGAGTAATGTTTAGAGCAGCACTAAGATCATGGTCACCCTGTGCTAACAAACCACTCATGAGTAGAGACAACATGATGACAACAGGTCATCATTTAAACTCTGGGCTCATCTACCTTTTCTGGGGAGAGAAGCAACAAGACAAGAGGGCATAGCCTCAAGTTGTTCCAGGGGAGGTGTGGCACTCAGGATGTACAGTGCTTGTCTCGAACAATGCAAGAGATAAGTGATGGACTTTGGCACTCAGGATATCTGTTGCCTGTCCTGTGGCATCTGAGAGTTGAACAACATTTGCTGATGGACTAAAGAGATGTCTCAGCAACCCACCCAACTGTTTTGCTTCCCTTCCTGTGAGGAATACCTGAGAACTGGGGAGTTTAGGGTGGGACATGCTGAGATCAGAGACAAAGGAGTTCTACAGCTGGTGCTAGGAGCAGAATATCCAGTGATAACCAGACCTTGATATGAAAACCACCAACTTAGCAGGACAAGACAAGGAATGCCAGTCTCAAGTCAGTTCCTAGGACTGAAACTCTACTGCAACAATCCTGTGGTGCCAGTTGACTCAACCTCCTCTTTCATAATGGCTGATCTCATCAATTAGCCAAACAAAGACTACATAGCCCCTGGCATCATACCTGCCCCTGCTATCACAGAGAAGATAGAAGGATTTTCTTTATTCAGGTGAAAAAGTGGGGGTGCAGTGGGCAAGAACTGTATAAAAATCTGGGACACTATGGGTGCATTGGAACCACTTCCCCACCAGGAATCACTTCCTCACCGACGACATTGCTGGACGGTGGTGGTAACTATGCTCTCGCTTGCTGTCCTCTGTATCTCTGCTTTCTCCTTTCTTTTCTGTCTCTGGTTTCCTCCCTGTCCTGTCCACTCTAGGGACTTTTTTTGTGTTACTGTAATAAAAGTTTGTTGTGCATGTGACATCTGACCTCGTTTGTGTCTTAATTTCACCATTTGGGATCACCTTTATAAAAAATTTTCACGAATCCGAATAGCAGATCGTGACAGGAGGTTTAGCTTAGATATTAGGAAGCACTTCCTCATGGAGAAGGTTGATTAGACATTGAAATGAACTTCCAGGGAAGTGGTGGAGGCACCGTTCCTGGATGTGTTCAAGGAAAGGCTGGATGTGGCACTTAGTGCTGTGGTCTGGCTGATGTGGTGGTGTTGGTTACAGGCTGGACTTGATGATCTTAAAAGTTTTTTCCAACTTTGGTAATTCTGTGATTCTGTGACTCTGAGAAGGACCACATTGGGCTTCTATCTGTGGGAAACAAAACAATCAATGAGCAAGCAATCTGAGCCCCATTTTTCTGATTAACACCTGAACTGCACAGTGATTGAGGGATCAAGACTACAAGGTGGTGATAATGGCTGGATTTAATCCCAAATCCTAATCCAATATTGGAAAACTTTTTTTGCTCTTTGTAACTAAAACAAAGGTTACTGTAAATACCCTTTCAATTAACAGTGGTGAAACTAAGATAGTTTTTGCTGCCATTACATTTTATGTTTCCTAAACTTTCTATTCTTTCTGTAGTGTCTATTATAGTCTTTTCCTATCCTGGAATGAAAAAAAAATGACAGGTTAGCAGAAGTAGCAATATCAGAGTTAACCTCTTTCTGTGTTAAAATGGCATTGTGTTAACCTCTCTAAAAGAAGGTGACCTCCTCCAATGTGTCTGGGGCTGGCATTTAGTTAGATATTTTGTCAGTGACCCTTTGAGGATCTTCCAAGCATACTGGCCACATCACTTAGAGGTGAATTAGAGCAAAGTTTTCAGATAGAAGCAAAGAGGGAATTTATTTCATTTCCTTAATTCTTGCTGAATCTGAATGGAAAACAAAGATAGTCCCTGAAATTAAAATCTGAAAAACATCCTTGTTCTAACCTATCCACTGCTAGTTACCAGGTACCAACCTGAAAAGTACCATCACTGAGTATTATTCTGTCCTACTAGCAGCTAATCCCAGATGAGCAGGTTTCCTACACTGTGGAATTCGCACAGTTAAGTCTCTTATTAAATTAGATAAAGGATTTGAATCTGATCTTCCACCTCTCTGTTGTGTTACAACGAGGTTCAACCTCAACCTGCTGACTCCTGACTCCATATAGTTCTCTTTTCTTTCTCTGGTGCAAGGTTCGCCCAGATAGGCTTGTCCTGGGAGAGTGCAGTCTTGGCCATTTGTGGAGATGATAAAGACTGATTTACACTGATAGTTATCCTGGCCTGCTTCCATAAAACCTACACTGTCAGGTCTAGCATTAGGGTTTCCATATGGTAGTTGGACAGGAGACCCTCTGCTCCACTGAGAGGCACAAAACCAGTAATTCTCAGATATTTTTATATATATATATATTTATATTTTTTTTCCCCCTGATCCTGCTTGGATAATCTTGTACTGAATAGTTTAGTACAGTTTTTCATGTGGGTGCCACTCTCAGAAGTACAAGGGAAGAACAGAAAAGAGACTATTTAGCCACGTGTTGCATCAATGTCTCCCCATGAGAAGACGGGATTTTTCCTGCCTAGTATTTCAATCAGTGATTAAGATGACTGGCAATATGCCTGCCATTGTCAAAAGGGTTAACCTGACCAAGAGATTAATCCTTCGTGTCACACAGTGTTGCTAAATATATCTGTTATTAGAGCTCATTAGATTTGCCAAATGTCTGCATGTTTCCCTGACTCCAAGCTCTCAACACACCTTTGTCCAGCTGACTCATTGACTCATGACGTCTTTTCAGCTGCATCACTGGTAGCGTTGCTGTTTTTCATTATTTACTGACCATCGGGCTTGTTCTCTTCTCAAGTTTTGCTCCCTTTCTCCCCCTGTAGCATTGTCCAAGAGAAAAATTCCAGTTGTACCCAGAACCCAAAATTACAAACAGCCAAATAAAATGACATGACAGCTGCGGGCTCTGCAGGTTTTGAGAAGCTGAGTGTTTTAGGGACCCACACAATGGCAGTGTCTTAAAGTAAAGCTAAATGGGTTCCTTTGTGAGCTGCTGGGGTGGCTTTACATCAGAATAAGAAAAACAGATGTCAGGATTTCCAAAGTCATCGCCGGAGCCATATTTTCACTGAGAGGAGAGAGAGAAAAAAAGAAAAGGAGACTAAAGGAGAAAACATGCAAAAAAACTGCTTGAAGAACAGATGTTTCCTGACAGGTCAGAACACAGTAACCTGACTGAAAAACAGCAGTGACAGGGCATAACATCAGCATGGAAAGTGTTCAATATTTTCCCAATCACAACTATTGCTCAGCTTAACTTATGCTGGCAAACAGCCCTGCTGCAGCCTTTTAGGATCAATGAGCTAGTAATGCTGCCACTGAATACACTGTGATACACAAGATAATTTTTATTATATCAGCAGGATGTCTGTAACTCCTACTTCCCTTAGTGCTGAAATCAGGACTTCTCCATTCTCCTCATCTCTGCAAAGGAGTATAAAAACTTGCATCAAATTTGGATGTTAGCATTTTAGGTAATTGTGAACTGAAAGAACCAAGGGCACACTCAGTGTTAACAGAAACTTATTGATTGTGTCTCTTTGAATATTTTTTGTCCAGCATGATGCACATGCTAAGCAAATCAGGAATGACTAATGGGGTTAAATGTGATCATCACCATTATCAAATATCAGCTCAGAGTTGCCCTTTCTGCACTACTCAGATTTCACAGTATTAGGACTAGAATTTGTTTTAATTTTGTATTTATCCCTTGAGGTGCATATTTGCATCAGACATGACAGTTAGAGCCATAAGGCTGAATCCTGTGTCCTACACTCAGAATTCGGTGTTTTAGTTGAAATCTAAGACTAATGTGAGGTAGCTGTAAGTACCTGAGACCAGTCACTTAATCCCTATGATTCACACTACACATCCAGAGAAATGAGAGGGTAAATACTTGCTCACTTCTTGTTGGCAAGATTGATCAGTAAGAAAATAACTACATGCATCAAGCAACATTCAACCAAGGGAGTAAAGGACCCAACACATGGACCAACTTTGCAATTCTCTGGATTTTGGGCCAATCCAGGAATAGAGCAAAACTTAAAAGCAATCATATGTCGTAATAATTTCCATCTCCTAGGTATAAGCTATTAGCAGCTCAGGGTCAGCAACAAACCAGTGTCTTCCTGGGGTGGTCTGTACTTTAGGGACATTTCCCCCATTGCTACTGCAGCACATGTGAGTAGGATAGGATCAGGAAATAGGGGTCAGCTGGGGTGGCAGTTTGCAGATAACACTAAGCTGGGAGAAAGTGTTGATCTGCCTGAGGGTAGGAAGGCTCTGCAGAGGGACCTGGACAGGCTGGATCGATGGGCTGAGGCCAGTTGTATCAGGTTCAACAAGGCCAAGTGTCCTAGGGTCACAACAACCCCATGCAATGCTACAGGCATGGGGAAGAGTGGCTGGAAGGCTGCCCAGAGGAAAAGGATCTGAGAGTTGTTGACTGACAGCAAGCTGAAAATGAGCCAGCAGTGTGCCCAGGTGGCCAAGAGGGCCAATGGCACCCTGGCTTGTATCAGGAACCATGTGACCAGCAGGACTATTGCAGTGGTTGTACCCCTGTACCAGTCACTGGTGAGGTTGCATCTTGAATCCTGTGTTCAGTTTTGGGCCCCTCACTACAAGAAGGAAATTGAGGTGCTGGAGTGAGTCCAGAGAAAGGAAACAAAACTGGTGAAGGGTCTGGAGAACAAGTCTTATGAAGAGCATCTGAGAGAACTGGGGTTGTTCAGGCTGGAGAAAAAGAGACTGAGGGTAGACCTTATAGCTCTCTAAAGCTACATGACAGGAGGTTGTAGTGAGGTGGGTTTGGTCTCTTGTCCCTAGTAACAAGCAAGAGAACAAGAGGAAATGGTCTCAAGTTGCAACAGGGGTGGTGTAGATTAGATATCAGAAGGAACTTCTTCCCTTAAAAGATTATCAAACACTGGAACAGCCTGCCCAGGGAGGTGATTAAATCACCATCCCTGGAGGTATTTAAAAGACATGTAGATGTGGTGCTTAGTGTTATAGATTAGCACTGGACTTAGCAGTGTTAGCTTAATTATTGTATTCAATGAGCTCAAATGGCTTTTCCAACAAGAATGATTCTGTGATTCTGTGACAAGAGTCTGTGCAAGTCTAGGCCAGCTCTAAAGATGCAGACCACTGCTCTATACTAGGTGTACATTTTCATCTCTGCTTTCTACTGATCCCAACTTCTGATGCAGCAGTTCTGTAGTGCTGAAAATTAGGGTTACAGGATGCAAATGGACAGAGCTCAAATTCACTGCTGGCTTGATCACCAAATTTTGAGCACTCCTCAGCCCTGACAGCATTCCCCTCTGTGCCAAAGAGATTAGGATACTGTGCTTCCGGAACCTTGGGTGAGCAACAGTTAATCCAACAGTCACAATTCCTTTAAAATCAGATGACTTCTGCTATGTCTGAAATGCTATTTTAGTGCTTTAAACTCCAGGCGAACTTCCAGCACAGACACTCCTATATCCCAGAAGGCTGATTTAAGTGCATATATGTTTAAAGTCTGGAGAAATAACATATAGTTCACTATGCCCTGGATCTATTGCATAAAAGATTAGGAATTTTATCCTCTCAACTGCTGTTGCTCTTGACCCATAAGCAAACTTTTTTGAGCTTGGTGAATATATCTTACTTGCCCCCTCTACCTCTTCAAAAACGCCCAGGTGACCCTGAGACCTAAATAAAATTATTTTTACTCTTTCACCTTCCTTTTCTTCATCTGTTTCTCACAACACTCCATCTCGCTCCCTATTTGTTTAACAAGAATGTAAGGATGGTCATAAGTGAGAAAGCTGAGGTCCAGGCAGTCAGACTGCTGGTAGAGAGATGGCTTTTTACCAGGGTAAGATGTGTTCTCCTCTTCTGTGAGATGGGAAGGATTTTAATGGGGAATAACAGTTCCGTGCACAGAACAGTAACTCTAAATATCAGGATTTGCCATGATAGTTGGAGGAAAGGTACTGCCTAGATGCTCTGTGCAGGAATATATGTCAGGAGTGGCTACAAAGGGAAGTAAGGGAAAATGAAGAAAAAAAAACAACCAAAACTCTGCGTTTTCAAAAGGAGCTATTTTTAGAGCTCTTGTTGGCACATTTCCCAGTTTCTTGTCCTGGGTGCATGACAGTCAGTTTAATTAGGTTTTTTTCTGTACAACTCCTGAAAAGCTGCAGTTGTGATTTGTGCCCAGTAGGTCATTAATTTACTTTCTGCCAGTTTTAATTCACAGCCTTCTCAGAGCTGGCAAAACCAGGCACCAGCACATGATTCATAATGTTTGATAGTCATCATCCCTCTGACAAAACAAGATAGAAAAAGATGAGGTGGACATAGGAAGGGCTACACCATCTGTTACAAATATAGTGAATATTATCCTTCAATATTAGTTTGACCCTCAGGAAAGCCTCTTTATGGTAGACACTCTACCACCATATTTTGTCTTATAGAGCTCAGTTTCCGTCACGGGAAGACTCTGTCATTTCCCACTTAAATAAATTTCCACAAACACATCAACAGGTATTATGTACACTAATTTCTTTGAGGATTTGGGCCATCACATCTCAAAGAACAAGGCAAGGTAGGTAGCACTGAGCAGTGAACCTATTTGTCCCTTACAGAGGTAACTCATGGGCCAGAACCAACAGCTTTGCAAGTCCTACTGCCAAATTCTATAATTTTATTTTTTCTTTTGGAAAGCGGGAGATAAGCTTGTCTGTACTGGCCTCTCATGCCTTCCCTCTGGTGAGTCAAATTCCCCTTCAGGATTCCCAGCTGACCTTCCTGGCTGGACTTTGCACCAAATCTTGTGGCCCATGCACTTCATGTGATATAAAAAAAATATTGTAAGAGAACACCCTACTAGTTAAGGAAACATATCTTTCTTTCTAATTGTCTTACAAATGAGAAATCAATGGTGAAGCACAGACTCTGACCCAAGGTATTGGTTCCCATTTCCTATCTAAACAAATTAGTCCAAACTAGAGTTAATCTCTCCTTGTACCTGTGCAGCTGAGGGTTTGCCAGTACCAGGGGTTCTAATGCAGGCTTTTATTGCCCACAGCCCATCTGACTACAGAGTTGGTTCTAATAGGTTGCCCTTAGTTTGCCTTCTTTCAGCTTATTCCTAGAAGATCTTCCTTATCTAGAGTCATTTACTGCAGGCAGCAATGGGCCTTCCAAGTACTCCTAATAGGCAGGAAAAAAATAAATAAATCACATTCCTAAATTATATAAGTTCAATGGAAATGGAAAATAATTTAATTTATCCCCAGATACCAGAATATTTATCTTTCTGGCTGAGGCCTGTGTTATCAGAACAGCATGGGAACAAATTCTCATTATGCTGATGGAAATCAGATTCTATTTCACATGTAAACCATGTGGTGCAGCTCCATGCTTTTGGTGCCATATGTTTTCATGATCACAGTGATTTGCTTTGGTTTGCTTTCATTTATTGCCTAAAAATATGGGAGTCAGGGGAAATGGTAGGTGTTCTGTTTGCTTATGCTTTGTTGTGCTCTCTATGTTATTCAATCCATGTATTTATTCCCAGCTGAGAAATATCATTAAAGTATTTTTAATGCTAACAATATATCACTCTTTGGAGAAAGGTGAAATATATTATTATTGTTATTATTGATTATTATTGTTATCATTATTATTATTTTAAAAGCCAGCCCTCTGGAATATTATAAGCTTGGGAAACTCTCAGTTACATCTTTAAGATCAAACTTAGTTATCTTTTATTGTGCATTTTTTGTCTCTGAAACAGGGACTCCCTTTAGCTTTCACATACAGTTTAAGCCCTGTCTGCTGAGGATGTGGTTTGCACCAGGATATTTAATCTGTTGAATCAGTGATCTCATTGGAATGGTGAAGAAGCAAAAAATCTGACTCAGTTTCCAGGGACCTAAGAATAAAATTTGGATGGACAAGAATTGCTTTCAGGTATAAACCAGTATATATTGTCTCCACAAAGAGAGCTTATTTGGGACTCATTAAAAAACCCATGAGACTTAGATACCAATGGGACATCTTTATTTACTGAATTGAGTCTGGACAACAAAAATGTCTCAAGTGCATCTGCACTTGTTACCTGTGTCTGAGCACTGGGCATTTTGATATTATTACAATACACTTGGAGACAGGAAAGGGTTAATTGCTCTTACTACAGGTGAGAAATTGAGGTAGAAAAAGCAACAAGGATCATGTACAAGTTCACCAACAGGAAGTCCTCAGTAGAACCTGGAATGGAAAGCAAATGCTAGCATCATGGATGGGATGCTGCCTTACCTCTCTAAGCAGCTGACCTTTGAAATACCCTTCAAGTCTGGAGATGCTCATATCCAGCTGCAAGTCTGAGCCCTGGATTTTAAGCCAAGCTGCAGCATGAAAACGTCTTTGTTTCCAGATTTTTATTAAATGCCCATTTGTTGTCCAAATTCTGTTAGTTTTAGGAGAAACCTCTCTCTAAACATTTCTCTCCTTGACCTTAAGTGAGCACTTTGCCTGCCAGACATTGATCCTTGATCTGGATTTCCTTGCCAGCCCTTCAAAACAGTTGCTGTCACCATGGCATCTTATTTCCATGTTGTGTCTGAGAGTGACAGCAATTATTTCCCACTGGAACTAACTTCAATCTCACTACACTGATTAATCAGCAAAGGTTACTGTAAGGGAAAGTATCAGTCTTCCTTTTCCATTGGAGCAGGAAAATGCCAGATGTTAGCAGCAACAGAGCCTTGGGGACGGCTGCATTAGTTTTCCAATGAAAGGCTCTGCACAAGTCAAACCTCCCAATCCCCATGCCTCCTCTCTTCCTAAAACACACACCGAGGTTTAGTATAAAGTTAATTCTACAAACCAGGGTTCTTCCCCCTACCCCCCCGTTTTTAATGCTACTGACCTCCCATTTCCTTGTCAATCGACACCAAGCAATTCCCCAGATGGAGAGAAAGATTTCCACTTTGAATATCTCTGAAACACATTTACAGCCAAAGGCTTTATCATGGGAATAAAAGCACTGAGGTTCTCACAGCTGGGAAGATTTATACAGCTGAGCCTTACCAGCTTAAATGCCTACAGACAGAAACAGCTGAGCTATGTATTATTTCTTTTCCCCTGACTTGCAAGGGAGATGAAAATGCAGAGGCAGCCTGCAGATAGATATGAGTGACAAGGGAGGGGCAGAGCTGTCTGTATGTAGCTGCTGCCATGGCAGTTTTTTAAGATAATTTCAGCTCCAGAGGTGAGGGGGCTGAGGCTGTCACGGTCGCTAGAGCCAAGAGGAACTGCCCTTTCAGCTAGAGCACTCCAGGCAGTGCCAGGGAGTCTTAAGCATCAGTCAAGAGCTGACACCACGCAATGAGCCCCAGGGGAAAGGTGTTCAGTGGAAGATGCAAGGAGCTGAGTGCTCTGCACAGCAGAATTGCTGTTCACAGTCTGTGCAAAATCAGAAGCTAAACTGTCTCTGCTCTTCTACCATAACAGTAGTAGTATTTTATTCTTTGAAAAGTGAGGGCAGATCTTTAAAGGATTAATCTGCCTCCCACGAAGCATGCTTTCAATGGCTGTGCTTCCTTTGGAGACAAACAGGAAGGGAGATTCCCAGAGGCTCTGCTCACTGTCCACCCACATGAAGACATGCTGACCTGCCGGAAGTGACCTGCAGACTCCTTGGAGGAGTCTGTGCTTGTGCTGGCCAAAGGTGATCAGAGCATCCCTGAGAGTTCAGCAGCCACGATAATGTGAGCAGGTCTGTGCCTGTGAGCATCCCCTGCCTCCGATGCACGCCTGCTGCCCTGCGTAGGAAGTGCCTCTGCTGTCAGTTGTCCTTTGTGTCACCTAAACCCTGGAGATGTGGGGTCCACTCTGTGCTGTGCATGGCTTCATTTAATCTCTCACAGCCCTCAGCCATGACTCTAATTGTTCCACTATATACAGGTGCCTTTGTGCCAGACATGGGGAAGAGAGGTCTAAGAACAGGCAGAGCTCAATCTGTATGGGGCTCTGCGTCCACCCCACAGTGAAGATAAGAGACCTCCAGAGTCCTTGTAATCATGCCATGCTCCTTATTGCTCCTGATTTTCCCACCCAGTCAGCCTGTGGTCCAGCTTCTCCCCATGTGCCCAGGTAGGCTTGGTGTCCAGCATCCCTTCAAGAACATGTTCACTCTGAGCCTGGGGCTATCTTTGCCTTATTATAAAATGGAAAATAAACTACTTACATTTTTAGGAATGCCAGGGAGACACTTTTGAAATGACTAGGGTAAAGTTGGCCAGTGTACTTCTATATCATTGAAAGAGCAGAGATGCATTTTCTAAGTGCTGCCAGTAAAACATCATCAGAGGCAGAAAAACAGGATTCAACAAACCTAGATATTGATTAGAAATGTCTTTCAGCAATAGGGAAGAAAACCCAATGTCCTAAAATTAAGGGATCTAGAAAACAATTTAAAATATTGTATTGCCAGTAATAAAGTATCTAGTGACTGAAGTGCCCAGAAATAACCAGTGTCTGTGCTTCTGCAGCTTTAGGGACTTCACAGGGGTTCTAATTTGCAATACCAGTGGAAAACCTACCCTTTGAACACCAGGTTACTTGAGATACTAAAAAAAATATCACTCATTCTGCAAAACATGTAATCATGCATGCCTGTCAATACCCAATTGTTGTCTTGTTCTTAAATATAATTTTTCTTGGGATATGGACTTTGAACAAATGTGTAACATCTGTTAGTCATGTTGCTTAACACAACAGCCACCCCTCAGGGTCAGAACAAAAGTCCATTTACCTTAATAACCCATTGCTCACAATGACTGTAAATAAGAAAAGAATGGGGTCATCAGAACTATACACTAGGTTTAACAGCTTTTCATCAGTTTGTATCTTGAGAATTTGTATAGACCATATAGATGTTTTATGTTTTGCCTTTATACTTTTGGTAGCTCTCTGCTTGAATTTTGACTGCTCTTAAGCACAGGAGAGCTGCTTTACTGGGAATTGCACTCAGCAGCTTCCAGATCTTTACCATGAGTGAATAAAGCTAAAGTAGAATCCATGACCATGCAGATATAATTGCTATCCATACTCCTTGGCACATGCATTGGAATTGCTGTTTTTTCCCCAGTTATTCAATCTTTTGAGATCTTTTGAAAAATTCCCAGTTTCCAGGGAATTCCGGGGCTCCAGTACTCTTGTGCTTCATTTTCGGAGAGGAAAATCCTGCCTGTTATTGAAACTCTCCAAACTTACTCAGTTTGAGAGACCCATCTTGAGAATTTCTCTTGGATTTTAGCAAGCTCTGTAGGTGAATAAGGTGTTGTACAAGTGGTGGTTTGTGGAGCTGGGGCTTGCTGGCTATTGGCAGCTGGAGCTTGAATAGTTTCAGTCTTAATCAAAGGCCTCATTAGTGCCTCAGATTTGTTTGAGAAAAATGTTTCTCTGCTTATGTCCAAGTCCTCAAAAGGATAACCAGACAATTGGCCCTGTTATTTAGTTGTTTGGGGCAAGCACAAGAGATTGGAATCACTATTTACAGAATCCTCACCCACCACCTGACCCTCTAATTCAGATCTGAGGATTTTTTCTCAATCAAGAGAGTCCAATAATGCAGCATGAAGCCGCTGAGTTGTACAGTGTTCAGCTGCCAACTGACTCTCTAAAGCTCAGACCAAATCTTGCAAAGACTTGACAGTTTCATCGTTATTTTCACTTTGCTATTTCTCTTTCTGGGCTGCCATTAATGCAGCTCCCAGAACTTCACATAAGGTGACTTTGTTTTTTCCACATTTTGTTTTCTGCTCCTTCTGTAAGTTGGGAATTATCTCCACCACTGCCTGGGGATCATGCCAGTTACTATGAGCCCAGGACATGCCCGGTGGAGAGGGACAAGCATTAAACTCCTTCAATTTCTTAATTATAGGGGTACAGCCGAGCGTAGGTATTTCCCAGGCCTCCATTGCTTGCCACTGTTTGAATCTCTCCCTGTACATGCTAAGAGATCGCCTCATAATCTCCCTTCCTATGTAATCAAGGAGGAGATCCACTGCCCCTACAGACCTTCTGATAAAGGTGTATCTTGTCCGTGATGCTAATTAAATCACACAGCCTGGATTTAATAACCCGGGAAGGTTAGAACTGGACCCCTATGCTTTCTAAGTTCCTGCTGCAATAGAGGAGCCTGGGTTTGGCTGGATCCAGTCCTGTACATGTCATGACTCAGACTGAGCAGCCGAGGGAGATTAGGACTGAACCCCCTTCCTTTCTAGACTTCCTTCAGAGAGGAGCCCAGGTGCAGCTGGGCCCAAAATCCTTCTCTCAGACCTGGTCATTTCCCAGAGAGAGTAAATGTCTGATGCTCCAAGTAAAAGCTTGACCGTCTAATCCCCCTTGATCAGATTAAGGTGCAGTGACACACAAGGGCTGCTTATAACAAATAACACCTTTATTACTCTAGTAGGAGTTAATACTGAACAACCTAAACAAAACCACCTGCATATATATATTAAGTAAGGAAAAGGGGATGAGAAGAAAAAGGTAAGAGGGGGGAGAAAGGGAGAGATAAAGAGGAGAGGAAAATCACCAGTCCTGGATCCAGCATCATTGGTCCAGCCAACGGGGGAGGGTTGATGTCAATGGTCAGTGTTGATGGAACCCCAGAAGCCCACCATTGCAGCCCCTTATTTTATAGGCCTAGAAACTAGATTTCACAACAAGTATGTGTGATTGAGCTATACATGTGTGAGCAGCTGGAGGGGACCTCCACCCCCTCCGCCCCTTGATCATGTCTTTAGTTATCTCAATCGTCATCTATGCAGGCCTGAGGCCTATGCAGGCCATTACTGCAGTTTCCATCCTTCCAGGCAGGCCTTTTGGGATGCATATGAGCAGGGGCTACAATGGGGTTTTGATACCATTTCCCAAAGTAGGTCTGGAGGGCTGGGGGTCAAATCTAGTTGGTGGCTGGTCAGCTGTGGTGTGCATTTGGACTCAGTTTAGGGGCCAGTCTTGTTCAACATCTTTATCAATGATCTGAAAGAAGGGATTGAGTGCACCCTCAGTAAGTTTGCAGATGACACTAAGATGAGTGGAAATGTTGACCTGCTTGAGCGTAGGAAGGCTCTGCAGAGGGACTTGGACAGGCAGGATTGATGGGCCAAGGCCAATTGTATGAGGTTCAACAAGGCCAAGTGTCGGGTCCTGCATTTTGGTCACAACAACCCCAGGCGCCTCTGCAGGCTTGGGGAAGAGTGGTTGGAGAGCTGCCCAGCAGAAAAGGACCTGGGGATGCTGGTTGACATCCGGCTGAATACGAGTCAGCAGTGTGCTCAGGTGGCCTAGAAGGCCAGTGGCATCCTGATCTGCGTCAGGAGTAGCATGGCCAGCAGGGGTAGGAAAGCGATCATGCCCCTGTAGTTGGCACTGGTGAGGCTGTACCTTGAGTCCTGTGTGCAGTTCTGGGTCCCTCACTACAGGAAGGACATTGGGGTGCTGGAGCATATCCAGAGGAGAGCTACCAAGCTGGTGAAAGGTCTAGAGAACAAGACATATGAGGAGCTGCTGAGGGAACTGGAGATGTTTAGTTTGGAGAAGAGGAGGCTGAGGGGAGACTTCACTGCCCTCTACAACTATCTGAAAGGAGGTTGTAAGGAGCTGGGTGTTTGTCTCTTCTCCCAAATGATATATGACAGGACCAAAGGAAATGGCCTGAAGTTGCATCAAGGGAGGTTTAGATTGGACATTAGGAAGAATGGCATGCTATAATGGCTGAGGTTGTGGACTTTTTAGTGGATGTTTTTTGGTGGAATGTGTGTGGTTGTTTGTGGTTGTTTGATGTTTTGGGTTTTTTTGTGTTGATGTTGGACTCAGTGATCTCAGAAGACCTTTCCAACCATGATGTTTCTGTCATTCTGTGATTCAGTTGCATAAATTTAACACTTATTGCTCCCTTTTCCCCCCCATCTTTTAAATTGATTCAGATTAGGAGGACAAATTGTTCCTTTGTCCTGTGACAATTTACTTTTTTTAAGACTGTATTGAAGAGCCTCATGAAAAGTTTTTCTAAATTCAAACTTCATTCTTTTAACTGAAACATCCTTTTCCCTATGCTTTCTGGCTCTGTCCTATCCACATCTACGAATTCAGCTCTTCTTTTTTTTTCTACAGATTTGCCTGTGAATCATGTAAAAATTATCCCTACACTCTTTAAAAAGATGACTATTGCATTTCCCATCTTTTGTAACTTTGACACCCAAGCTTATTTATGCAAAAGGAAACACACTAAAACTTGCAGCTCAGCAATTTCATGTCTGAATTCTTGAGACCTCCTGAATGAACAAATGCTGTCCAGACTCAGAGTTCCTTCTATTTTATTCTCTTGTTCTACAAATTCTTCCAGTGAAGTTTCAATATGAGACAGTGTCTCCACTTCACATCCCAAAAAATAGCTCAAATATGAGACTTTTTCAGCAAGAAGCAACAGCACAGTGAATTACTTGCAATAGACGTATCTTCAAGTACTCATTCTGTTACTTAATGGAAGGTTTGGGAAGATTATATGGTCTAAAGTTAGTAAAAGCCACGGACAGATGTAAACATATTTTGTTCTCACTTGTGTGTGATGGTCTGGCTAAGAGTGTTGCTCCTTCCTTCTTCCCCTCAGCCAAGGCATCTGCCTAGTATTTTACTTTACAAATCTTTCTTAGCCCCCTTCAGGTTCAAGAGACTTCTATCTCCACCAAAAGGTCAATCTCTGTCCTTGACTTCTAGAGTCACCAGGACACTGTAGGTGCACCACAGAGGCATGATCAGAGTGCAGATCACAGCTGATTGCAATCCCAGTGTTAGAGATCAGCATTCTCAAAACTGTTCTGGAAAATGAGAAAAGCTGTCCTCTCTTTCCAATGTTTTCACATTCTCCACTAAAATAAAGAGGCATCTGATAGATACCATAAAAGAAACAGCTTAGGAGTGAGGAAAGTACAGCCCTGTCTCACTGCAGCAATCAAGGCAGGGGAAAAGTGACGATTCACTTTTAGGTTTGGAAATTGAAAGAGCCAATGGTCCAGAGAAAAGAGGGTGGGAAGGGTAAGGTACAGCCTTATAATTCCTCCTTTGGGTGATAAATTGGAAAACTCCACCCAGTTTAATGCTATTCCCTATTCTTTATCTCATGTGAGTTACTGAACCTCCCAGTGCAACAAGTCCTCACTCCTGCAAGCATTTCCCTCCCTCTCCAGATGTTCTAGCCCCTGAAGGTGAAGGTTTATTCCCTTGCAGAATATCTTCATGCAGGTCCCAGCTGTAGTGTTGTACATTGTTTGGAGACTTTTGCTGCCTTGAAAACTCCAACTGCACATCCTTGGCTAGTCAAGCTTTGTTGAGTTGCACCAGCCCAGAGTCTAGCATGCATACTTAAAAATGCTCTGTGCTAATCCTGTGTGACCTTCAATGTTCTCTTTGGGTTTGTGGCTGCTTTTCTCTGCCTCTGCAGCCACAGAAGACAGGAGAGAGAAAACAGGAAAACTAAACTAGGGAGAGGCACTCTTGGAAATACTAAACCAGTAAAAAAATAAAATAAAAAAAAAAATAAATCAGGAACTTGGTGTCTCACCTATAGACCTCAAAGGTAATGACACTTTTAGTGATCATAAAACCTGTGATTTCTCTTAGGTATTTGGGAATTTGTAAAAAGGAGTGAATTAAGTTCCAGAAGCTTTGAAAATTATAAGGCAACTTAGTCAATGTTCATAGGATTTAGGAAATGTAGCTTTGCTAATGAAGAAAGAACAATACTTGTCATGATATGGTGTTCAAATAACAAAGATACAAAGAAAACTCTTGAGGTTCTGCATCTTTAGCAACTGAATGAAAT
Source organism: Chaetura pelagica (assembly GCF_000747805.2). Lineage (NCBI taxonomy): Eukaryota > Metazoa > Chordata > Aves > Apodiformes > Apodidae > Chaetura > Chaetura pelagica. Next base: position 1,131,905 of record NW_009954020.1, read on the forward strand.
TGTCTTAAATCAGCTTAGAAGATTACTGGACATTGGCCCTGAAATATTTACCAAAAAAAATTATTTGGATTATTTCAGGGCATTAAAGCTGTTTCAATTATGCTCTTTCACAAGGAAAACAAACATCCTTACTCCTTACTGTTATCTCAGCTGTTAACAGCAGATAGGACTCCAAGAAACACCTCCTGCCCCACCCCAAACTGGGCTGCAGATCCATTTCTCCTTCTAGGCTCATGAAACTGGCACTTTGGGTCTATGATGCAGTGGTAACTACACATACACACTCCATTGTTGTTTCTGTGTATGTATGATACCTCATTTATGGGTTTACTTTAATTGTAGAATTAATAGGGGTTCTCAGCTGGACTTTCTGCCTACTTCCCACTTCATGAAGAAAAAATGCTCTCCTGAGTTAAATAACCATTTATCTTACACTTCTATTTAGGGAGCTGGGGATGGGTGGGTGGAAGAAGAAAGTAGTGGCTTTAGGTTGCTTGTCGTTTCAGGAGGGTTATTCTCCTATATTATAGTTAGTGTAAAGATACAATCATCACAAGTTCTTACATTCTTCCAGTACTTTTAAAAAACTTTAGCAGGGTCAGAAGCCAAAAGTTTTATTTACAAGGGAGGAGTGGACTGCAGTATGAAGGAGCAACAGGATGAGAATGGGGGTCAGCACTGGTGACTGCTCTGTGATTTGGGAGGGCACTGCAGTGTGACCATTTAGCTCCAGAGTTGATTGTACCAGGTCTGCTTTAAGGGTATATACTGTAAGGGTTATGGGCAGGCCTCTGGGCCATCCAGAGAACAGCTGAGATTTATCAGATGGATATTGCTGGTGATGTTAGTGTGAGAATCTCAAACATCACTCCTTGGCATTAAGGAGCTAATGAGGATCACTCTGTTGTAGTCCTGAGCTAAATATTTCAGCAACAATATGATTAGAGATAGGACAGGGAGTGGGAAAACATGCACAAATCTTTTCTCATACTGAGAATATAGGAAATGTGTGCTCTTGAATTTCTTTTATATTGCTTTCTTGGCAGAGGCACAGTTTGATTTTACGTAGTGCTGCAAAGGGTTCCCTCTGTATCCTGTATAGGTCTGAAGCTTAATGTTAAAGTATCTTGACTCCAGGACAAAAGACAAAGAATGTCATTGTTTATTCTTTGATGTTCTAAAGCATCTTATTCTTCAGGGATCTCAACATGCTGTACACATGTTAATTAAAGTCCACAGTACTCCTAAATCAGCTGCTATTATTGCCAGTTGATTGATGGAGAAGCTGAGATGAAGAGAGATTATATGGTACATTTTCTAACGTGGGAGTATGTGAAATTTGACTCACAGAATTCATGGTTCAGCAATTAAATGAAAGCAATATGATATTTTGCACATATACTGAAAAACCTCTATGTTCCACTGAAACAACATTAAAAATTTGTTCTTTGAGACCTTGGTTTCACAATACTCACAAAACTGCAAGGATTTTTTGGATGAAGGAAAGCTAGTCTGCATGCCCATCTTCAACAGATGCCTCTGTGGCATCAAGTTCAGATCTAAACCTGAACATCCCCATGATGAGACATACCCTCAAAGGTATAAAAAGGTGTCCCTCTAAGAAGGTGACATGGCCAGCAGCCCAGCTGAAGTGCCTCTACACAAATGCACACAGCATGAGCAACAAACAGGAGGAGTTGGAAGCTATCAGGAAAGCTATGATATGGTGGCAATTACAGAAACTTGGTGGGATGAATCCTATGATTGGAGTATGGCTATCAAAGGCTATAAGCTGTTCAGAAGGCACAGGACAGGAAGAAGGAGGGAGGGGTTGCCCTCTGTGTAAAGAATTGGATAGAGTGTGAAGAGTTGTCCCTAAAAAATAGCCATGAGCAAGTTGTAAATTTATGAGTGGGAATTAGGGATCGAAACACCAAAGGGACCCTAGTGGCTGGAGTCTATTACAGGCTGCCCAATCAAGTGGAGCCTATCAATGAAGCCTTCTTACTCCAGCTTGAAGAACATTGTGATCACAGGCTCTCATTTTGCTGGGTGATTTTAACCGTCCTAACATCTGTTGGAAAAGTAGCATGGCAAGTTTTAGGCAATCCAGGAGACTTCTGGAATGCCTTGATGACAACTTCTTGAGTCAGGAAATTGACAGTCCTACCCAGATGGATACGTTATTGGACCTGATTGTCACAAATGTAAGTAAACTCATTAGGGTATCAAAGTTGAAGGCAGCCTGGGCTGCAGTGACCAGGCACTAGTGCAGTTTGCTGTCCTAAGGGGTAAGAGGCAGATAAAAAGCTTAGTCAGGTCTCTGAGTTTTAGGAAAACAAACTTCCAGCTCTTCAAAGAGTTAGTAGACAGGAAGCCATGGGAAACAGCCCTCAGGAACAAGAGAGCAGAAGAGGGCTGGCAGATCTTTAAAGATGCTTTCCATAGGATGCAAGAGGTCTCAATCCCCTGGTATAGGAAATCGGGCAAGGAAGGTAAAAGAACAGCATGGTTGAGCCGAGACCTGCTGGTCAAACCGGAAGGCAAGATGGACCTACACAGACAGTGGAAGAGGGGACATGTATCCTGGGTAGAGTATAGGGATGCTGCCCAGTTATGTAGGGATGAGGTCAGGAAGGCCAAAGCATAGCTAGAACTGAACTTGGAAAGAGATGTTAAGAAAAACAAGAAGGGCTTCTACAAGTACATAAACCAGAAAAGGAAGGTTAAAGGAAGTGTAACCCCTGATGAGCCACAATGGTGAAATGGTAACAACAGACAAGGAGAAGGCTGAGGTTCTCAACAATTTTTTTTGCCTCAGTCTTTACTGGCAACCCCTCTCCTCACAACTCTCATGTTGATGGCCCACAAGATGGAGACCAGAGAGACCAAGTCCCCCCCACTCTAAGTGAAGATAAGGTTTGTGACCATTTGAGGAACCTGAAGATATACCTGAGGATATACAAGTCCATGGAACCTGATGAGATACATCCCAGAGTCCTGAGGGAACTGGTGGATGTAGTTGCCAAAGCACTGTCCATGATATTTGAAAAGTCATGGCAGTCAGGTGAAGTCCTTAGTGATTGGAAGAAAGGACATGTTACACCCATATTTAAAAAGGGTAGAAAGGAGGACCCTGGGAATTACTGACCTATCACCTCTGTGATACTGTGATACTGGCCTCACCTCTGTGCCTGGGAAGATCATGGAACAGATCCTCCTAGAAGACATGCTAAGGCACATGGAGGACAGGGAGGTGATCCAGGACAGCCAGCACAGCTTTACCAGGGGAAATCCTGCCTGACCAACCTAGTGGCTTTCTACAACGAGGTGACTACATCAGTATACCAGTGAAAAGCAGTGGATGTCATCTATCTGGACTTCTGCAAGGCCTTTGACACAGTCCCCCACAACATTCTTCTCACTAAACTGGAGACATATGGGTTTGATGGGTGGACTGTTCAGTAGATAAGGAACTGGCTGGATGGCCGCGTCCAGAGGGTAGTGGTCAACGGCTCTAAGACCAGATGGAAAACTGTGATAAGTGGTGTCCCTCAGGGGTCAGTGCTGGGCCCAATGTTGTTTAATATCTTCATTAAGGATATTGATGGTGGCATTGAGAGCCCCCTCAGCAAGTTTGCTGATGACACCAAGCTGGGTGGTGCAGTTGATACACCAGAGGGATGGGACGCCACTCAGAGGGACCTGGACAAACTGGAGAAGTGAGCCCAGGTGAACTTCAAGAGGTTCAACAAGGCCAAGTGCAGGGTTCTCTGCACCTGGGCTGAGGTAACCCAAGATATGAATACAGGCTGGGAGAGGTCACGCTTGAGAGCAGCCCTGTGGAAAAGGACCTGGGGGTACTAGTGGCTCATCAAAAGAGGTGATTCTGACCCTCTGCTCCGCCCTCGTGAGACCTCACCCAGAACACTGCATCCAGCTCTGGTGCCTCCAGCACAAGAATCATAGAATCATAGAATCTTAGGGGCTGGAAGGGACCTCGAGAGATCATCTGGTCCAGCTCCCCTGCCAAAGCAGGGTCACCTAGAGTACATCACACAGGAACTCATCCAGGTGGGTTTTGAATGTCTCCAGTGAAGAAGACTCCACAACCTCCCTGGGCAGTCTGTTCCAGTGCTCTGTCACTCTCACAGTAAAAAAATTTTTTCGGATATTCACCTTGAACTTCCTATGCTCCAATTTACACCCATTACCCCTTGTCCTATCACTGGTCATCACCGAGAAAAGCCTAACTCCGTCCCCCTGACACTCACCCCTTACATATTTGTAAACATTGATGAGGTCACCCCTCAGTCTCCTTTTCTCCAAGCTAAAGAGACCCAGCTCCCTCAGCCTTTCCTCATAAGGGAGATGTTCCACTCCCTTAATCATCTTCGTAGCTCTGCGCTGGACTCTCTCGAGCAGTTCCCTGTCCTTTTTGAACTGAGGGGCCCAGAACTGGACACAATACTCCAGATGTGGCCTCACCAATGCAGAATAGAGGGGGAGGAGAACCTCTCTTGACCTACTAACCACACCCTTTCTAATGCACCCCAGGATGCCATTGGCCTTCTTGGCCACAAGGGCACATTGCTGGCTCATGGTCATCCTCCTGTCTACCAGGACCCCCAGGTCTCTTTCACCTACACTACTCTCCAGCAGTTCAGCCCCCAACCTGTACTGGGACATGGTGTTGTTCTTCCCCAAATGTAAAACTCTGCACTTCCCCTTGTTGAATTTCATCATGTTTCTCCCCGCCCAACTCTCCAACCTATCTAAGTCTCTCTGAATGGCAGCACAGCCTTCTGGTGTGTCAGCCACTCCTCCCAGCTTAGTGTCATCAGCAAACTTGCTGAGGGTACATTCTATACCCTCATCCAGGTCGTTGATGAAGATGTTGAACAACACCGGTCCCAGTACCGACCCCTGTGGGACTCCACTAGTCACACACCTCCAACCAGATTCTGCCCCATTGACTACAACTCTCTGACTCCTTCCTTTCAACCAGTTCCTAATCCACCTCACTTCCTGATCACCAAACCCATACCTGATCAACTTTTCTACAAGGATGCTGTGGGAGACGGTGTCAAATGCTTTACTGAAATCAAGATAAACCACATCTACCGCTCTACCATCATCTATCCACCTAGTAATTTCCTCATAGAAGGCTATGAGGTTAGTCAAACATGATTTACCCTTGATAAAACCATGCTGACTGCTCTTGATGACCCCCATGTCCTTGATGTGCCTGGAGATAGTCACAAGAACAAGTTGTTCCATCACCTTTCCAGGGATGGAGGTGAGGCTGACCGGTCTATAGTTACCCGGGTCCTCCTTCTTGCCCTTCTTGTAGACTGGAGTGACATTTGCTATCCTCCAGTCCTCAGGCACCTCACCTGTTGCCCATGACTTACTGAAGATGATGGAGAGTGGCCTAGCAATGACCTCCGCCAGCTCCCTCAGCACCCTTGGGTGCATTCCATCTGGACCCATAGATTTATGGATGTCCAGATTACTCAACTGATCCCTAACCCAATCCTCAGAAAGAAAGATGTGGACCTGTTGGAATGTGTCCAGAGAAGGACCACGAAAATGATCCGAGGGCTGGAGCAGCTCTCTGATGAGGACAGGCTGAGGGAGTTGGGGTTGTTCAGTCTGAAAAAGAGAAAGCTCCAAGGGGACCTCATAGTGACCTTCCAGTATCTGAAGGGGGCCTACAGGAAAGCTAGGGAGGGTCTTTTTACAGGGGCTTGCAGTGAGAGGACGAGGGGTAATGGTTTGAAGTTGAAAGAGAGATTTAGATTAAAGATTGGCATAAATTGTTCAGGGTAAGGGTGCTGAGACACTGGAACAGGCTGCCCAGAGATGATGTGAGGGGTCCATCCCTGGAGGTGTTCAAGGGCGGGTTGGATGGGGCTCTGAGCAGTCTGTTCTAGTGGGATGTGTCCCTGTCAATGCAGGGGAGTTGGAACTCAATGATCTTTAGGGTCCCTTCTAACTAAAAAATTCTGTGATTCTGTGATTTATGGCTATTCGGATTAATTGTTTCAGTTGAAAGTACTAAAAGCTGATCCTGTGAAGCCAGCAGGTAGTATGAATTGAATGCAGGCAAAGCATGAATCCAAACCAGCTGCTACAAGAAACAAAAAATTCTACTGGTGACCACAGTAAACTGAATAACATATCTTCCTATTTTATAATGGAAAGAAATTAACTGCATAGATCTTGGTCTCACTCCATCTGTAATATTGAAGAAACAATTTTTAAAGCTTCAGTGAAGATTTCTGAACAGTTTTCCATTTACTTTTTCAGATACTTTTTTTTTTTTTTTTTTTCTTTAAAGAGTAAGATACAACTTTATCAAATGCAGATTTAATTCTGTTCTTTGAAGAAAATGTTTTCAGGAGCTCCACCTTCCTCTCAAATGAAGTATGCTCAGATGCTTTCTCCAGTTCCCTGCTCAAATAAAAGAGATACCTGGCTGATGGATAACTGTATTATCAGACCATCTGAAAACAAGAGGTTTGAAATAAACTATAATTAAGCAAATTGCTATTTTGTCTTTTGTTTTCCCCTCAGGCTCCAGCATCACTGCCTTGGGGTAGGTGGGCTCTCAGCATCCTGGACCAGGGCCTGTCAGAGCACTCCTGGAACCCTGACTCGGGGGTTGGATTGATAGAGACTGGAGCAGCTCCAGTTCCCAGCCAAAAGTCTCACAAGTTTTGCCCATTTAGTTTGGAAAGATGCAATGGTCTTCTTTCCCACAGCAAGTGGTATGGTGCAAACACTGGAATCAGTGGATCTCTAAATACAACTAGGGAGGTTTTACTGGTTCAGAGACAGCAGAACAGGACCTCTTGCTGGTTGCTTTCTGACTGTAAAAGTATTGCTAGCACTAGATAATTTAGAATAAGCTGGGACGGAGAAACACTTGGGATCTGAAGAGAAACCTGAATCATATTTACAGTTGCTATTGCTGTCAGCTGAACAAATAAGAAAAGATCTGTTTAAGCTTAATCAACAAGATGTAACTTGTTAAACTTCAAAAAAATACCTAAGCAAGGCAGTCCTTTGCTGTTATTGCATTGAATTCTATTTCAAGCTTAGCTACTGTATTGCTATGTGACCTTGGCATGCAATTTCCCTCCCTTGTCTCTGTGTTCTGCCTCCCACCACTTTTCTGTCTTGCCTCTTTATGTTTTCTTTTGCTCTCAGTATTCAAATTTAGGTGTTCTGTCAATTGAATCCATTCTATTATTCAGGGAAGACCGTTCTCTAAAGCATTTGTCATCCAAAATATTCCCTGGAATATCAAAATTGAAAGTACTGGAAAGAAAATAAACATTCACAAAACATTGCTTCCACATAGAACTAGAACATTATTATACCTGGCTGTGTGACAAGCCCATCAGTCAGTAACACTTATTTCTCCTTGCAGTTGGCTGGGCCACAATGCTTCTCTGAGTGAATTTTCTGAATCCTAAACTGATGCATATCCTCTGCAATGCCTGGCACTGACCCTCAGGTTTCATTTTTAAAAAGGACCAGGAGGTCCTCAAATGGTACCTGTCTGCATCCTGCATGCAGTAGCTTGAGGGATCTGTGTTTGGAAAGGCAGAAATCACAGCACAGGGCATAGGAGCACCTACATTAGCTGTTCTATAAGGCACACTTGACATAAGCCTGAAACTACCTCTGCAGCTCAGACTTTCCAACACCTAAAGATGTACTCCAAAGTTATCAGACTGAGTACCATGGAAATTATTCACTTTCCCATTTTAAAAAGCAGCTGTTATGAGGGGGAGGGGAAGAAGGAGGGCACATGGCTGCCTTTTATGTTCTTCAGTTCTCAGACAAGGCAGATCTGTATTCAGCTCTCTTCAGCCTGACATTTTGGGGGCAGGTCCTAAGCACCACGACCTGCCTACTCACCATGCTTGCAGCAACACCAGAGTGCAGAAAAAAGAAAAAAGGCAAGATCTAAAGGAACACAGGCAAAGAGAGAGGCTGTCTCTGTCACCAAGAAATGAGTACATTTCTTGTAAAAAAATGGTCAAAATGTAAAAAAAGGTGAAAATGGTCGATTCTGGTCTGTGCTGCCAAACTAACTTAAATGCTCTGAATGATGAAACATTAGAAACAATCTTAAAAAAAGGTCTGAATTATCTCCCTTTCCTTAAAGGGCTTTTAACTACTAAAGAGTAAAAGATTATTTCTATTATTGTTTCTGTTGTTCTGTTTTTTAGTTTTAGTTTTTAAACAGTGATTCTGAAATTAAAGCTCATGTCTTGGGTTAAACACCAGGTTCTCAATATGTCTGAGTAGCCCATCCTCATCCTCATCCCCATTAAGGCCAAGTGCAAGAAATTTGGGGCTGTTCAGTCTGGAGAAGAGAAGGCTCTGGGGAGACCTTATAACAGCTTTCCAGTACCTGAAGGGGCTACAGGAAGGTTGGGGAGGGACTTTTTACAGGGGTTTGTATTGAGAAAATAAGGGGGAATGGTTTAAAACAGGAAGAGGAGAGATTTAATTTAGACATTAGGAAAAAATTCTTTGGTGTGAGGTTGGTGAGACACTGGTACAGGTTGCCCAGGGAAGCTGTGGATGCCCCATCCCTGAAAGTGTTCAAGGCCAGATTGGATGGGGCTTTGAGCAACCTGGTCTAGGGGGAAGTGTCTCTGCCCATGCAGGGGGATTGGAACTAGGTCTTTAATGCCCCTTCCAACCCAAACCATTCTATGATTCTATGATTCTATGATTAACACTTGGTTCTTGGTCCAAGCAAAACTTAGACTCGTGGTAGAACACCTAGCCAGAAAAAGATGGTAGCATCTCTGGGTATCTTAAGTGCTATACTAACAAAAGTATATGTTTCCATTATGCCTCAGGCAAAGAAGTGATAAGGCAAGGTTTTATGGTGTCAAAACCATAATTCTATCTAAAATCCACCATAGGTTCCTTATTCTTTTTTCAGTGTCTGATAATTTGGTACATTGAATCGTTGCTTCTGCAAGTGGCCATCACAGATCAGGCCATCTTCTGTCACAACACTGTGTTAAGCAGGCACACAAGGCTGTAGGAAAACTGGCTCAGCAATTCTTATTCCCATGTGAGATAGTCAGAATTTCAGGATTTTAGAATCCTGACTGAGTGTGGCCAGTATGAGAGGACTCAGCTCAGAATTCCTATGCACTGATAACAGACTTAGTTGGGTTAAAGCTAACAGAGATGCAGAGATGCAAGTAGTCTGGTTGTAATTCTGTTTAGAATGAGGTGAATAGATTAACTATAGCTCATATCTGAATGAAGGTTGGTTCTCTCTTTTAAAAAAAGTGTAAAATGTATAATATTTCACTGTTGCAAATCTGTGATACTGGGGTAGGCAGGGATGGCAAGTAATGGATGCAAAGTACTCCTCAGCTTGGGAAGGATACTGGGAAAAACATATTCAGAGCAAGAGCTTCTAGTGCAGTGCCCCTGCAATCATGTTATCCCATGGTCTCTCTGCTCTCACCTAATCTTCTGACTCATTTCCATTGACCTGAGGTAGGTTTCTGTCAGGCACAGAGGAACAGTGCAAAGACTTTATTTCAGGGAAGTTTCCTTGCAGCTGCTATTCCAGAGGCTTTCAAGTTCCTGTGTCCCAGACCTCTAGGATAAGAGGAATATCTCTAAACATCTACAGATGAAAAGAGCATCCACCAATAACTACTTAATAATTTAAATCCACCACAGGGATGTCCACACCTCCATTGGAAGATCTGTAAATCAAACATTCTTTTCCCTGTGACCATACAGAGCAGAAATGTGTCCGTCTTGAGTAAGCTTCTACTCTATTATATTAGCTTATTTTATTAAATATATTCACATGCAAAGGTCTGAAGTCTGTAATATTTTATCGAATTAATTGATCCTTTACAGGTTTGATTTAGATTTCTATGTATAGGACATCTCTAACTCTCTTCTCAGTGACATGATCGGCATTAATCTATGACACACGTTGATATCTTTAGAGTTACAATGTGGACAATTAAGGATTAAATCCTCTGAAGTAAAGCTGGAGAAAAGAGGAGGATCAATACCAAAAGCTGAGTCCTCTTGATTGAACCTCCTGAGAGGAAAGCTCATGGGAGGTTAGATTGCATATTAGGACAAATTTCTTCAGTGAAGGGGTTGTCATGCTCTCTAACAGGCTGCTCAGGGAAGTGATGGAATTGCCATCCCTGGAGGCATTTAAAGACCCGTAGAGGTTGTTCTTAGGGACATGTTTTAGTGGTGCAATTTGGCAGTGCTGGGTTAATGGTTGGATTTGATGATCTTAAAGGTCCAATCCAATCTAAATGATTCTGTGATTCTAACTGTGCCAAATTACATCAGCTGTGGCTACATCTCTGTATTTCATGTAACCTGCATTCCTAAAAATCCTTGCAAAAGCTCTGGTTAGGCTGGTGAAACGGATGTGGTTGATAGATGTTAGTTCCTGCCATATGGATCACAACTGGAGGTTCTACAACTTGTTAATGACCTGTCTTAGCAACAGTCTGCCTAAAAAAATGAAGAAATGGAATTTCCTCATATTTGCTGCACTAAGCTTTGTGTTGGCAAACGTTAGCACGTGCCACCAGCTTTGAGAAGACATGGTTTATTTATATGTTAATTACTGCAGCACTTTGGATAAAATATTTGTTGATACAAGAGCTGTGTAAATAGTCAAGTGTTGGGAGCTGTTGCCATTTAAAAATAAATGAGCACTACTCAACAAGAATCAAGAAAATTCTATGATACAAAGAACCTCTCCTTGCTTATGGCTCAGTCCAGTCCCTCTGAGATCCCCACTGATTTCTGTGAGTTGTGAGTCAGTCTTTAACTGTTCCCCATGCAAACATTAAGAAAACTTCCTGCACTTCTTTCCCTGGATTGATGTGCTGCTTCAAGACTCTGCACTGCATTTGAACGCAGAAGATGGAGCTCACTTCTGAGTCACAACAGGGAGTGGTGGGTGTGTAAATACAGCTGGAAACAATGTCAGTGATAAAGTACATCTCTTCCTTCCCCAGACCAAAGGCCTCCTCTAGGCATGGAGGGCGGCTGTTTTGAAGGTGTCATGCCTTCTGTGAAACAGAGACCAAGGCTATGACCATTGAAAATACCTCAACGCCTTCTGCAGAAAAAAAAATTCTGGCATTTCTGCTGTCTGAGAAAGTTGTTGATCAACGTGTGAAATTTGGTGCTCTGAAGTGTCCTTATTAGTCACTGATAGAAACATTTCCCTTCAGACCAGCCACGTTTCCCTCTCCAGCCAGAAATCTGTGTAATGACATATCAGATTCTCCACAGCCAAATTTCTAGGTTGTAAAGTACTCTGTAGTGAAAACTGCTCTGTCAATGTATTGAATTTTCACAGCATTGCTGTTAGCAATAAGGTTTACCTTGAGGGTGAACAAGAAAAGCAACAATTCTTTTGGATCTACTTGGTGCTTACAAACACAGCACTGTTTACCAAGGAGTTTACAAACTCCTAGATTAGTGTGTGGGTAGTATTCTGTGATGATCAAAAGTGAGACATGCCCTTTTACCACGGAGAGAGCTGAGAAACTGCCAGACCTGTTCCATTCAGAGGCAGAAGGTCACCTATCTTGCAACCATGTTGTATAGTTCTTCAAAACTACAAAACTAGTAAGACTTAAGAACCCCAGATATTCCCAGCCACCAAAAATACATTTTTGCTAGGTATTTTATTCACACTAGGGATTGCAGTAAAAAGTGGGAAAGATAAGAAATAATGATATAATCTGTAGTAGCTATCTGCTTGAAGTTTGACATTGTAGTGTGAGAACTTTCACAGTGGTGAAACTTATTCCACAGGCAGGCTGTAGCAGAGGGTTAGCACAATATATCTGTGCATGTGATGAAATTGAGAGAGCCATCATGAATGGGAAAAGGATCACTATAGACAGTCTGGTAAATTTTTGGGGTATCAGTTATGTTCATTTTATATTCTAAATAAAATATAAAAGGAGTGTGGGGATGAAGGGACTAAGGATGAACTTTCACAGTCCTGGTACCCACTTGTCTATACATTCTCAGTAAAAACAACACAAAGGTTAGTGTTGTTGTTAAGTGTTTCTTTCAGGTCAGAGGCACGAGGGTTCAGATCCTCTAGATAGGACTTCTTTGCTCCACTAAGCTCGGTGTAAGGACAGAAAAATAGACAGAATTGATGTGTTTGGATTCATTCCCTGCTGTAGAACATCAAAATCTCAGTGGCTTGCATTTTTATGGCAGTGATTGCTGCACAGCAGCTGAATTATTTTAGATTAAATACACTAGTAAAACAAAATAATAAACTTTGTCATTCAGTGACTGCTTCTTTCTGGTAACAGTGAATGATCCTATGGATGTAAAGGTTATAATGGGTTTTCTTTTAAATTACTACTGCAGTCTTGTTAGAGATCTTGCAGTGCCTGAACCAAGAGGGGTGGGATGGAATTTTATGTGAGCTCCAATTCATAGTGAAAAAATAGGAAATTAAATACATGAAACCTTAACTGAGAGAGAAAAGGTAACTGGATTTGGAAACATATCCAACCTGCAGATCAGCAGCACTGTCAAGAAAAATAAGCTACTGACTTCTGGAAATGGCAATCAGAGAAGGAATCTGTCTTGGTGTGGTTTAGTCCCTGATCATTATCTGTGCAGTTTAAACAGGGGATGGTCCTATATTTATGAACAAAACTATCTGGAGACCTGCACACTATTCTGAGAAGTCACATAAAAGAAGTGTTCAGGAAACCACACAGGTTAAATAGGCAAGTTGCTAAAGAGTCTATATTCTCTGCACCGCCCAAAGAAAGAGCCATTTCTGGTGATGTTCACAGCTCACCCCACATCCTGTTTTAAGACAGAGCACCTGCGCAAACTGCGCGGTTTTATTTTTAACCCACTAACTCTGATTAACCTATTTCTGCCTTATTTCTTCCACCCCAATGAAACCTGCAGTATCTTGGGTGTTGCCTAAAAAAGCATCTAGTAGTAAGCAAAGTCTCAGGTGACTATTTGTGTCAAGTGCTTAAAATCTGTAGGGTTTCTGGGTTTGGTACTGCCCTTGGTGTTGCACGTACTATCATTGCATGATGTGGTCCTGTTTTCAGGAGTAGCACTTCCCACTTCCACTGTTCAGCAATGGACCATATAAGATATCACATCTCAGCATAGTAATTTCTATTTTTCATTCTGAGAAAGTAGAGGGAAGTAAAGGCCTCACAGTTCTATGTGCAACTTCATAATGTGCCACCTTACTTCTAGCAGCTGTCAAAAGCAGAAAGCTGAAGAGACACTGTAGAAGATGAAAACTACAACTTTTAGGTGCAGTTTCCATACACAGGCCGTTGTCTCGAAGAAAACAATGGGGTTTTTTGGCTGGTCACAAAGCTCTCCAGGGTCCTACACGCAAACAGTCCCCAGAAGTCTCCCTTGGACAGTTAAATTTAATTCAAAATTTAACAGAATTATACTCATTTTCCAAAAATCTTGTGAAGAAATAACTGGGTAAAAGACATCATACATGGTCCTTCCTTTGATTCCAGGCAGTGTCTGCAGAATCATTACCATTGTGGACTTTGTAAAGACTTATGTCTTTTGGCCTGAACTTCTGTGCAGATTCAAGACAAAAAGGTGGCTGTCTGTGAGGTGAGATGTATTTCAAGAAAGGTCAGCACAGCAGCTGTGGAAGTGCTGGTGCTCCCTATGCAGTGGTGCTTGAGCTGGATAAAAAGGCCTGGGAACAAGGACAGTGGACTCTGCGGCCGATTATTTTCTTATCCTCCGTAATAAGACACCTTCCTGGCTTGTTTTACAAGGCTGTTTAGTCCCTCAAAATTCCCAGAGAGAGCTTCTCCTTCATGTTTGTCCACATTTGGTGTTTGAGGAGTAATGGGAAGAGAACATGTGTGGGCACATATGCGGACCCAGCTTTTTTACAGCAGTTGTTTCACAAGGAAGATGGCCTTGGTCATCAAATTAACCAGTCTGACCAGCACTGAAGTAAGACTGCTGGTTAATTATGAAAATGCAACAGGGTGTAAGGGAGGAGCACAGGGATGTGAAAAACTGAACTTCAATATTACCTTAAAGCTGAGTTTTTTCGGCTGATTGGGATGTTAAACTAAGTTACTTCCTCACTCGAAGACACACCCAGTGGTGAGAACAAAACAAACTTGTTTTGATCATTGCTCTCTTCCTTTCACTTTTCAGACTCTCCAGCCTGTCTCCATTGTCCCAGTTAGGGTTGTTGTGTCCTTGCCTATGAGAGACAGGACTTATTTTTGGCAGTCGTTTCTAGTAACTGGCTGACTTCATAAGGAGCAAAGATGCTATCACTGAACTACAATAAGATCTCTGCATTAGTTCCCTCACGTGATAAGGTGGCAGTGAACAGGGCTCTTTTAGTTTTCTTTTTTAATTGGCTGAGTTACTACTTATATAAAACTAACCTTATTTTAAGCTTGTTCAGTGAAAGGCACAGGAACAAACACCAGTCAATGCCCTGTGATGACCTTTTTGGTTGCTATTGTGTAACTATGTCCTGAAAATTTCTCTCTGGAAAGTGTCCTTTTCTCTCCTCAGATCAGAACTGCTTTCCTTAGATAATTAAGAACTGGATTGTGCCCAGCATCACACAAGGTTGGAGAAGGTATTTTTCAAGGACCTTTTCCTTTTTTGTGTCCTTGGGTACAGGCTGGAATAATGCCACCCCTGGAGACAAACAATCAAAATTTACCTAGAGGATCTGGATTCTCAACTCTGACTCATGTCTTAAACATCTTTGAAAATGCCACTTGAATCTGCACAGCTTTAGCCACGGTACATCCAGAGTGTTCTGCAGTCATTGCATTGCACACCTGGGAGAAACAGCTCTATTGCATTCTCAAAAATCATTGGATTATTTTAAAATTCCAATGGGACCATAGAGCAGGGGTGCACAACTGAAGGTCTCCCACTGTGCCTGAGCCATACAAATATTTCACAGAATCCTAGAATCATAGGATGGTTTGTGTTGGAATGGACCTTTGAAGGTTATCAAGTTGAACTCCTCTGCAGTCAGCAGTCAGTGGATTATTTTGGAAGATTTTGTAATATTTGGAAGATTTATTGCAACTTTATTATCTGTATGCTAACAAGGAAGAACACTTTAACATTTCCAGATCATAATTCCGGGACTGACTTAACTGATCAGCATTCTGTATGTGGACCCTGTGGATAAATGCTACCCCCTCTGATTTTCAGGAGTTGGCAGAGTTTAGCAAGGCATCTAACATAATCTTTTTAGGACATGGAAGAGCTGTGCTTTACATTCAATTTATGTTTTGGCATTGAATAAAAATTAATAAGCTGGTTTTATAAGCAAAATATATCAGGTATGCTGTAGACCTAACTGGGATGTTCCCTGACTTGAATTATTTTTCGCACTGTGTAGACAAGAAGCATAAGATTAAGGCAGCGCCTGTGATTTGTGTGTAAATTCTTTTTCCTCGAGTTTTCTGTCACTCTGCCTTTACTCTTTTAACACAGTGATTTTTAGAGCTTTCATTGTAGGTGCAAAATTAAAACCAGTATATAAGGATGAACAAAACCACACACAGTTCTTTGTGTCACATTACAGAACCATTCCCTAATGGAAAACAGATGTATTTTTTCCCCAACAGCACAAAATTCCCTCTTTTCTCCCTGTGGGACACAAGCTACTGGCTTTTAATATCATTACTCATCCGTCTAACGTAACAGGTTAGATGCCTATAGGATTGCATTTCTAATTAAATTCTTACAGTTCTCTCAAGTTGTCTTTTCTCTTGTGAACCTTGTGTGGATGCAAGACATGAGGGTCTGCACTGGTGTGGTTTTACTTGACACTTGCGTGGTTTTTACTGGCATTTGCAAATGGCAAAGTCCTGAGGGACCTCTCTTGGATTCAATGCTTGTGAATCCTAAGCTTAACCCAAATTGAAAATCGTATAGGCTGGATTCCCAGCTGTTGAATATTGGTATCTCTTCATTCACTCCTGCAGAGAAGTGCTGATTTCCATCAGTTGAGGATACGTGCACAGCTGTGGAGATTTGAGGGTGCCCGTCTGTTCAGCAGCCAGCAGGGACTGTTCTCATCAGTGATCCTAGCCTACAGTATTTGAATTCTGACCCATCCATCAGTGTCTCCCGGGTGATAAGTCTGACAGGGGATAGATTCAGTGGCTGCAGACTGTTTGTTTTAATATAGTTTTGTTTTCTTTGCTTGGCTCTTATTGAGACAATTAGAGTTTAAATTACCTCTCATCTTCCAGGTCAGCCATGAGCCATAAAAGGGTTCCAGCAAAGCAAAGGGGAGAAACTTACATGATGGCTTCTTTCTCTAGGCTTGCATGGGGAAGAAAAGTAAGGTTTTAATTTCCAGACCTGCTTACAGGATGCTCATAATTTTTACAAACCACAAGTTTTGACTATCCCACTAGTTTCCCCTTCTACCCAGAAAAAAGATGAACATTAAAGGAAAGCTGAAGAATGTAATCAAAATGGGATTTATGTCCTGAGATGTCTTTAAATGTCCTTGTAGTATTTAAATAAAGTTGAAATTATCTTTGTTTTTTGTGCCAAGCTGTATAATTTCTTTGGCATATCCTGTCCTGTGAAATGGGAAGTGGTTTTGCAGACTTCCTTATATAGGGCCTCTGTTTTCTTCTCTAACTGTGATAAGAGAATCTAAACTCTGTTTACATTTTTCAGCTCTCTGCCTTTTTATCTTCAAGCAAAGCTCTGTTTTTCTTTGAAAGGTAAAAATGTCATCCTTAGATGAGGATAGCATTGTGTTAAGACATCTGATCAGACAATATTTTACTGCCAGTAAATCAAGGGAAAGTATGAACTCTGCACTTGGCAAAAAAAGATTCATAGCTCACAAGCTGCAGCTGAAGAAAAACTTACCACAGCAAAGTAGGATCAAGTAAAACAGAAACAAAGATTTTGGCAGAAAGTCAGGATGCTGCATAATGAGCAGTGAGTTCCTATCTCTCAAGACAAGGTGCAAAGAAAAGAAGAAGAGAGCAGGAGAGGAGTGGGGAAGGGGACAAATACCTTCAGGGAAGGAGAAATGGAACATGGTATTTCCTTGTGTACTGTATAAAGCATTTTTAGTAACATAGAATTTTAATTTCAGATTTTGGAAGAAGAACAAGAGTAGAATAATTATAAAGGGAGATTCTCACTTGGAGCTGCTCCTTTAGGAAACAAAGCTGTCAATTGACTGCAACACCCACATGGAGAATCTCCTCATTGAAGGAGAGCTCTGTAATGATAAAAGGCTAGCAGAGGTCATTTTGATGCCAACAGCAAATTCGATGCTGATCTAACCTGCTTCCATTCCCCAGCAGGAACAACATCCTTACGGCAAGCAGGTTATAGCAGCTGCCAAAGCCACATTTTGGAGCCTTGGATTCTATAAGCAAAGTCCTGATTGCCTCTTCCCAGCTCTCTTGCATCAAATGCATCCCAGGGATCAGATTGGCCTGAAGTCCTCAAGAGACAAAGCACACAGAGGCTCTTCCTAGTACAAGAATAGGGGTGGTTCAGGCAGGGATGACTTCTGTTTATCTTACTGAGAAATATGTAGGGTGAAATGAGAACACGTCATTTCTATCACTCAGTTACGTCTAGAAAATGTCTGAGATGAGGAGAAAGGAATAGAAGAGTAACTATGGAGAAAAATTTGCAGGGACAGAGATTAATGGAAATTAATGCAGAGAATGGACTGTGGAGAAGAGTAAAGAGGTGTTTTCACCATAGATCTGAGACTGCACCGTAAGCATATATGTGTGCTTGTGTGGAAATTTAACTTGAAAAGAGAGTATTGACCTTCTGCACAAGAACGCCTGAAGAAAGAATTGGCAAGCAGAGAATGTGAAAGAAGTAAGAATGGCAGATTATTCAGGCAAGGGAAGCTGAAAGACCTAAGCCCACTCTGCAATGGAAATTGGAAATGCAGGAAAAATGGAAGTGGCTCAAAAAAAAGGAGAAACACTAAACAAGGAAGACTAAAGTATATGAGCAACAGATTGTGGTTCCATTCATGCACATTATTTCTCAACACATTCTTGCTTGCTGACAGCTGTCCGGTATCACAGAGGATTTTAGACCACCAGGATGGGGTAAACATATGGGAGATGATGGCACAAGGCGAATGCAGATGAGACTTGAATCAAGTTGCTTCAATCACTCTTGCTACTTCAAAAAAGCACAAACTAAATGTGTAGGGAGGTAGTCAAGTCAGTGACATAAATATTGGTCAAATCCAGCATTGCATAACAATTTTCAAGCTTTTATATATCACAGATATGAGATAATTCAGATGCTAGGTTGGATCAGAAGTTTGCGAAGAGTGACTGATAGAATGGAAATGTGTGTAGGAGAAAGAGTGGAAACTATGTCACATTACTTTCAGGATTAATATTTCCATATTCATTGGGCACCATGGAGAAACAAAAACTGCAGTTGGTTCATGGTGAGGGAAAAGGAAGGATTTACTATCTTTCTCTTGTTTTCTTCAGAAGAATAATAGCTGTTAGGAAAGCCCAAAATGAGCTGTTCCCCTGAAGACTGAGAATGAAGATAAAGGCAATTTCCCTAACCCCTCCTCTACATCTTATTTTCCTCCATTCCTTTTGGACCCAGCTGCAGGGGTTTTAGATCTGGAAACAAGGAGGAAACCCCTGAAATCTCAGGTGCTGAGAGACTCTTTGCCTTCTACTAAGTTTTTGTTCTACATCTGCAGCCCTTTCTTCCAATACAATTAATTTCACAGTCCTGTGGTCCAGAGAAAGTGCTGACTAGAACAACCTCCTTTACCACTGTTGGTCAGACAAGTTCATCAAAGCAGTGGCTTTTAAAATATGTATTTGAGGAGACAAATACCAGTGTGCTTCCTATATAACCACTAATTTCGCCTCCTTGTTTCCCTTTTCTCCTCTGTATTAAGGAGGAAATCTGTTACCCTGAGAAGCTATAACTACGATCATCCTATAGATAAACTGTGAAGTTAACAGCTATGATGAATTGAAACACTTAATCATGTGGACTAGATAGTGGCTGAAGACCAGAGAAATGGATGTCTCCTGAGCCTCAATGAGTGTAGGAGCAGAGAAAGACAAAGGCCACAAACTGGTATATGGCATTTCCAAATAGTCTTCATGAGCTACATGACATGGAGCAGCTGATGAGATACCAGCATAACTACTGAAGCACATGAGGCAGACTTCACCTAGCCCAGAGCCATGGCTCTCATGTTGGAGAAAGGATGTAAGGAGTATGGTTTCTATGCAAGGTGACCTTTCCCTGGCATCCCTCCTTCCAGCAGTCAGCAACCTGGGAGATTTCTTCCAATAATCATGTTTACTGAGCTGCAGTGCTCCTTTATACATCTGCCAAACATTTTTTCAACCCATTCAGTGCATTGTGCTCCACACCCACAACTGTGTTACGTGCTGTGCAAAAAAAAATAAAATTTCTTTGGCCTGTTAAATTTGCTGCAAGATCATTTTATGAGGTGCTTTCTATGTATGAAAAGATATTCTTCCCATCAGAAACTGCACCAGGACAGTACTCTATTTCAGTCAGATAAGTAGCTATCATGCAGGCTAACAAGGTTTCAGATGTGTGTACCACTGGGTAGTTCCCTGATGTGAATGCAAAAGGCCTAGCTTCACTTTAAAATGTTATGCTTTTACTTCTTACACTATCTTACCTTTCTGAGACAGATTGGCTGTGTTGTTGCAATAATTTTAATCTCTGAAAGTAGCTGCCAGACCATAGACACTGAAAAGTATTAAACATTTTTAGTTGTATGTAATGCTCTTTTTCTCTCTTACTCTGTTTCCCTCCCTAAAAAAGTGTTTTATATGTTTTCTTTCTATGTGTGTTCTATGTGTTTTCTTTCTAGGCATATTTATTTCATCTGTAACAGGATGTTAGGCAAAACTTGGTTTGCCTAGATTACCACTGCTTCAAAGACTCAATGACTACAGAACAGAAAATCCTTATTTGCCTTTGCTAGCAAAGGGTTTGTGTAGTCATGTTAGCTAGTGCTTTTATGCAAGTCTTGGAACCATTTGCACAACAATCAGAAATGTGTCTCTTTCCAGTTTCTCAATGTGATTACGTGTTCTAGATATTATTTGTGTTCCTTCTAGGATTTTTTTAGATGTAAGTAGATGCCACATTTAGGAGGATTTCACTGGGGCTGGATGAATCCTGAGACTTCTGGAATCCTTTGCTAGCAAGTTTACAACTGGTGCATCCTACCTTTCCTGGATTCCACAGGGACAGTGTGATCCATATTGATCAGTCTACAAGGAATGGAAAATAAAACCCTCCAACCTTTCCTGCTAAGCATGGAAGATCTTAATTGAGGACTGTAGCATTTATTAATTTCCTTTGGATATCAGGCTCATAGTGAAATCCACAAAAATCAGAGATGCCTGAAATTATATAGAATCAATTTTAGCATCTCTTTCTTGTAACATCCTTCCTCTCCCTCTCTTTACTGCAATTTGCTGAGTATCTCCTGCTTTACATAACCTAGCACTTCTAATCCTAGCCATAATCTCTTAACCTTCTCTACCTTATATCCTGTTTGTCTTCCTGCCCCCTTCCTGTGAAGTCACCTTCAGGTGTATTCAAGCCCTATTCTAATTGCAGTACCAGTGTCATGATTAATACCTCTAAGAGCCTGACCCTATCTTTGCACAAAGAGATATTTCTTACTACATGTTCATTGAATGACCATCATCTGAAGATAGAGCTTCACAACCCAAACCAGGATGCGCATGTGCTATTTGGTGCATTACAGCTGGTCTCTAAAATGTGACATCTTACTTGAAAATAAGCAAAATAACTTATTGCTCTTTGTCAGTACACAATAGCCTCATATGTACAATTGCTTCCATCTGTAAGGAAAAACTGGACTTCAGTCTGTTTTTAACTCTGTGAATCAGCAAAAACAATCATCTCATCTGTATTAGCAGGCCATTGATTTGGAAAGAGTAAAAAAAAAAGAGTGTAGAGAATACAGAAAAGGAATTGCCAGCTGAGTAGTTTCTATTCCTACAAGCACTAAAAATAACAATCGCATTAACCATGAAATCATACAAACCTACCTATTACCCTGGCTGTGAGGTGATCTGATAGTCTGTGTTTTTTGAAGTGTGAAAGCAGAGAGCTTTCTTTGAACTAGAAATCAATGGAGATAACATTTCCCTTTTCCCCTGCTACTACCTGGACCTCCGACTCCAGAGCTGGAGCCTGAGTCCTGGTAGTGGAAAGTCCTTGACTGGTGGCAGTGAAGAGAAAATCATCACCTGCTCAGTCACAAGCAACACATAGCCCTGCAGCACTGTTTGTTAAATAAGATCAGCTAATAGTTGCACAGCGGAGCTTCAAAGCTTCCCAGCACAGTTAATGAAGGCTTTATAGATGCTGTGTCCCCGCTGAAACCTTGGACTTTGGATTTGATATTTAGTGCAAGAAATCTAAGGCTGTTTAGACTTACCCAGTTTTTGGAATAAAAAATCATCAAATTTCGAGGAAGTGAGCACAAATTTTGACCTCTAAACCCAATCCCAACTTTGTTTACACCACTTAAAATCACATCACTAAATTAATAGAGCAGATACCCTAGTTTGCAAGTACAAGAGCAAACCTTGGACTGGAATCTCAGTCCTGACTAAGTTTGGGATTTGGTTAGAATCAGGCCTCTGTATGGTGGAATTATATGGGTGAATCAGTCCCAACCATGCATCAGTAGGAGAAAGGAACCTGGTGATTCTGGTGGGCAGGAGGATGACCATGAGCCAGCAATGTGCCCTTGTGGCCAAGAAGGCCAATGGCCCCCTGGGGTGTATTAGAAAGGGTGTGGTTAGTAGGTCAAGAGAGGTTCTCCTCCCCCTCTATTCTGCTTTAGTGAGGCCCTATCTGGAATATTGTGTCCAGTTCTGGGCCCCTCAGTTCCAGAAGGACAGGGAACTGCTTGAAAGAGTCCAGTGTAGAGCCCCAAAGATGATGAAGGGAGTGGAACATCTCTCTTATGAGGAAAGGCTGAGAGAGCTGGGTCTCTTGAGCTTGGAGGAGACTGAGGGGTGACCTCATCAATGTTTACAAATACATTAAGGGCAAGTGTCAGGAGGATGGAGTCAGGCTTTTTTCAGTGATGCCCAGTGATAGGACAGGGGCAATGGGTGCAAGCTGGAACATAGGAGGTTCCATGTAAACATTAGAAAATCTTCATTCTTCTGAGAGTGACAGAGCACTGGAATAGGCTGCCCAGAGAGGTTATGGAGTCTCCTTCACTGGAGACATTCAAAACCTGCCTGAAGATGTTCCTGTGTAATGTGCTCTGGGTGACCCTGCTTTGGCAGGGGGGGTTGAACTAGACAATCTTTTGAGGTCCCTTCCAACCCTTAAGATTCTGTGATTCTGTGATGCTGTTCCCTCCAGGACCCCAAGTTGATACCTAACATGTCCACATGCTAGGCTGTATTAAAAGGAGAGTTTGAATTAAAAAAGATTTCTGGTAACTCTTCTTTTTAGAGAATGCAGCACAATATGTTTTTAAAGAACCAATTATTTGCAGTAGCAATGCAAAATTTTTAGCCCACAAGTTGAAATATAAAAGATCAAGGGGGAAATTTCATATATTTCGTATGTTTTAATGAATGAGTTCTAGCTCAAAAACTATTTTCTAGAAGAAAAAAGTCCATCACGTTCACACTAATTTCAGCCTGTATCCTTTTACCCCTGCTAAAACCCAGAACCATTGCTTCTCTTCGGGGTACTGGAATTTCTTGTAGCATAAGGGTATCTGATGGTGTCCTTCAGAAAGGCCCTTCAAATTGCTTCCTTTATCCTGAGTCGTCCTGCAGTGCCAGAATTTTTTCAGCATAGTAAAAATATTTCATTCATTATCAGGAGCTTAGTCATCTGATTCTTGGTGCTGATGCTGCCTTTCGGAACAATGGCTGGCTGCCACTCTGTCTGCTTCTGTGGGAGAGCTGTGCTCTCTAATCTTTGTGTGTTTCTTTCTCTCTCTCTCTTTTTAATATCCTTGGCTTTATCATGGGAATCGATTTTTCTAAATGTCCACCTGGTATGTTTTCTCTTCTTTAGAAACAGGGACCAGGTGTTAATTTGTACCAATGTCACTGACTTCAGATGATTATGAGTTCAGAAAGGAAGGAAAATCAAAGCATGTTCCACTGTGCCTAGAGGAGCAAAACTGTGTGGGGAAAATTGTCTCTCGCTGGGCAAAATAGCTGGGGGGTACAATACCCCTCCCTGACTGCCTTTATGTAGCTGCCTTTATCCTCTTTTTAAATGATTGGCATGACCAAAGGACCCCAGGGGAAAAGATGGAGAGAATAAGAAGAGCCCTGCGAAGCTGCACCATGCACTAGCTGTGAGTAAAACAAAGCCAGGGCAGCACAGCTCTGATCAGCTTTACTCCATCCTCTTTGTCCCTTTAGGGAAACTTCAGATCACATGTGTCAGCTACCAGGAGCACAGCCAGAGGTACCCTGAGCTGCCTTCATGTGAGGAGAGCAAAGTGGACACAGATGCAGAGTACTCTGATCGAAGTTTTCTACTATGGCAATACGAGGTGTGGAGAATCGCTGGGTCTAAATGCATTTTTCTCAGCCCAGCCTCTAACCCAAATGATATCATACTTTTCAACACATATGCAGACAGGAAAAAGTAGCCAGATGAGTATTTGCATTTCTGTGATTCTGTGATGCTGTTCCCTCCAGGACCCCAAGTTGATACCTAACATGTCCACATGCTAGGCTGTATTAAAAGGAGAGTTTGAATTAAAAAAGATTTCTGGTAACTCTTCTTTTTAGAGAATGCAGCACAATATGTTTTTAAAGAACCAATTATTTGCAGTAGCAATGCAAAATTTTTAGCCCACAAGTTGAAATATAAAAGATCAAGGGGGAAATTTCATATATTTCGTATGTTTTAATGAATGAGTTCTAGCTCAAAAACTATTTTCTAGAAGAAAAAAGTCCATCACGTTCACACTAATTTCAGCCTGTATCCTTTTACCCCTGCTAAAACCCAGAACCATTGCTTCTCTTCGGGGTACTGGAATTTCTTGTAGCATAAGGGTATCTGATGGTGTCCTTCAGAAAGGCCCTTCAAATTGCTTCCTTTATCCTGAGTCGTCCTGCAGTGCCAGAATTTTTTCAGCATAGTAAAAATATTTCATTCATTATCAGGAGCTTAGTCATCTGATTCTTGGTGCTGATGCTGCCTTTCGGAACAATGGCTGGCTGCCACTCTGTCTGCTTCTGTGGGAGAGCTGTGCTCTCTAATCTTTGTGTGTTTCTTTCTCTCTCTCTCTTTTTAATATCCTTGGCTTTATCATGGGAATCGATTTTTCTAAATGTCCACCTGGTATGTTTTCTCTTCTTTAGAAACAGGGACCAGGTGTTAATTTGTACCAATGTCACTGACTTCAGATGATTATGAGTTCAGAAAGGAAGGAAAATCAAAGCATGTTCCACTGTGCCTAGAGGAGCAAAACTGTGTGGGGAAAATTGTCTCTCGCTGGGCAAAATAGCTGGGGGGTACAATACCCCTCCCTGACTGCCTTTATGTAGCTGCCTTTATCCTCTTTTTAAATGATTGGCATGACCAAAGGACCCCAGGGGAAAAGATGGAGAGAATAAGAAGAGCCCTGCGAAGCTGCACCATGCACTAGCTGTGAGTAAAACAAAGCCAGGGCAGCACAGCTCTGATCAGCTTTACTCCATCCTCTTTGTCCCTTTAGGGAAACTTTAGATCACATGTGTCAGCTACCAGGAGCACAGCCAGAGGTACCCTGAGCTGCCTTCATGTGAGGAGAGCAAAGTGGACACAGATGCAGAGTACTCTGATCGAAGTTTTCTACTATGGCAATACGAGGTGTGGAGAATCGCTGGGTCTAAATGCATTTTTCTCAGCCCAGCCTCTAACCCAAATGATATCATACTTTTCAACACATATGCAGACAGGAAAAAGTAGCCAGATGAGTATTTGCATTGCTTTATTTCTCTCTGGATTCCCTTATACTTCGAAAGGAAAATAGAAATAGTATGATCACAAGCATAATAGAAACTTTGGATAGGAAAGGACTTAACAAAGGCTTCTTGATGAGGATTTAACAACAGCACTGATGCTCCATCTTTTTATTATGTTCTCTCTACTACAAAGGACTTGTCCAGACTCTCCTTGGGTCTTCTTGTCCATGGTAGTGATGTAGGCCTGTAGCCATCACTTGGGACCAGAGCATGACAGATCACATTGTTTGCGCTGAGCCTCTCACAGACAATTTGTAGTTTCTTTTTTCCTCTTTGTAGGTGAGCCTGAGAAATACCTGTGCACCTTGAGTATAGGACAGCATGGCACACAGATAACATGGCAAGCTTTCAGCAAGTGATCATCAAAGCTATTAAATGCCAATCAGCTAAGCTGAAATTATGCTAGGTCAGCTTAGTGATCTGTTGACAATGCCTCTCATTACCCAACTGATACAGCTACAGATAGTTCTTAGGCAAAATGCACTCTCACCATTTTTTTCTGAATGTTTTTTTCCTGATAAAATTAATGAAAGCCAGTACTTAAAGAACTAGAACCTAAACTTGGGCTCTTCTGTCAGTTCCCCAAATTGGCCTGATTTTCAAAGATGCTGAAAGATCAACAAATCCCACCTAAGCTAATGAATATTTTGAATCTTTTGGCATAGATTTTCAAGGTTAAATGATTAACAGAGTTATGGAAATCACTGATGATCCAAGATAACTGCTTTATTTCTACTTACAGTTTTGATAAGTGATGTCACCATGGAAAGGAAGTGAGTCACATATTTCTAAAAGGCCAGGAGAGACCCATTTCTGAACAGTGTGAGTACATTTCTGGCAAGACCATGATAGGAAAATTAAATGGAGTAACAGATCAAACATGCAGGCAGATGAACTGCAGTAGCAAAACCCATCACACAAAGATGGGTTTTCCCTCTGATGAGCTGTGCAGTTCTTGCAAAAACCTGTACAGCAGAGTGGGTGGCTTCCTGAGGCTCACTCACAGCAAAGCAAAGGGAATAATACTGCAGATTTCTTTGTTGTTTGGTGTGCATATTCATCCACTTCTAACGCAGAAACTGATTTGTGACACTTCCTCTTTGTGACAAGAAAAGATTACCTGAAAATGGTAAAAGGAACAGCTACTTCTTGGAACTCCAGCAACCTTAAAAAAGAATATTAAAACCTTTTAGAACTTGTCATTATCAAATTGAAGGCCATAATGAAGAATTAAGTTCTGGAAAATCTGTGATAACCAAGGGTGGGACAGAAGACTTGCTTGTCCTGGAGGTTGTGGGAAATTTGGCACTGTGTTTAGAGACACCATTACTTCTGCCTTGCTTTGACCTTCAGGTATGTTGTCTGCAGGTTCTTGTGCCTGACACTCCTTTGTGTGTTTTCTGCACATATTGGAATCATTAAGCCCCAGTCTTCTACGCAGAACCCATGACTGAACATGTTACTTGCTTATGTACCTGCTTATGTGTCAACTAGGTTAAACCTTCTCCCTTAAGCTCTTGCCCTGAGAATTTAATTTATTTATTTATTTATTTATTTATTTTCAGTCTTCTATATATTGCCCAAAATTGTTCTTTATATTGACTTCTGATTTAGTAACTTCAGTGGTTCACACATTAGAAGAAAACATATGTCACATTTATCAAGAAAGGACAATTATCTGAAGCAAAACCAACAACCTGATCTGATTTCTAGAGTTAGGATGCTTTTCAAGTGATGACGTGACTATGGACTACATTTTAATGCAGTGATCCCAGCGTAAATCTGAAAAGGAGAGGGGAGTGACTAGTCTGTGATCTGACTTACAGATACAAGTCCTCTGAAGTCAACAAAGTTGAAGAAACAGAACTGAGTATCCTCCTCTGAGTTTATTGACATTGCCTTAGAATTCCTGTCAGTGAAGCTGACAGTAAATAGTCATTTAGCTGAATATTGCCAAGAGGAAAGCTCATGGTGAGCTCCTAATATTTGTTGCTGGAAACAATCCAGGAATGATATAGAAGCCAGATTTTTACAAAGCTTTGAAACCATCTTCTAGGCATAATATGTGGGTCAAGGTACTAAGCAATCATGGAAGCTGAATGGGTCCTAGGCATTTTAAACTCTGTTTGTTCCAATGACTTCCTCTAATTTCAGTCATTTCACTTGAGCTTCTTGAAGCTATCTGAGGCCAGCAATGAAAGCAGGTATAAGAATGGCTTCTTCTAGGCTCCAGATGCTAGCTTAAGTAAATAATATGTAAATATATTCACTTTTCCTGCTAGTTGCAAATGATTGGTAGATTCCCATGTAGAAATGAAACTGTTAACAACTGTTAACAGTCTGGGAAGGTGCTACATGCCTCCTACAAAATAGTGAGAACCATTGGCTGCCAATGTACAGCATCGTGACAGCTCCAACTATAAAGTTATCCCACAGTGTGTTCTTATAGACACAATGAAGTTCTGAGATACACTGTTTTTGCTAAGCAAACTGCTTGTTTAGAAGGGCTCAGAAATCAGCATGGAAAAGCAGTCATGTTTCCTACTCTCAGAACACATAGGGGCTTATGCCATTTTATATAACCAATGAATTTTTTAACAGCATGGAATTAAAGACTAATCCACCCCGAAAACTGTTTTCTGGTTTCCTCTCATTCTCAAGGATGAACCTTCCCCCTGGTAAAGACAATCAGAAAACATGGTGACCCTTGAAAGGAAGGTGGAAATCCCTAACTATGCTGTTATAGTATGGCTCAAGTTAAACCCTCAGTTTCAACAAAATATTTCTGGGGAAAAAAAAGTACATACAAGTGAGTGTATATATGTGCATATGCATGCAAATTGCCTTTCTGCCTGTCCACTGAAAGGGGAACACATAAGTCATGTATTTGACTTAGTAAGATCTGACAAATTATGGATAAATCCTGTTCCTGTTTGGTTAAATTAATGTAATGAGGTTCAGGGGAATTATCAAACCTCTTTTGGATCCATGAGGGATATATGTTTTGAATTCCATGACTATTTATCTTTTTTCCATTGAGTATTATTTTAGACCAACTGTGTGAGTGATTTGAGGAATCCACACACCTGGTTTCTTAACAATCACAAAACCATGGTTCATATTCCAAGGAAAACACTGCAGCAGTACTGTCCTTTCTGCATTATTGTCTCTTTCAGGAGCCAGTGATATTTAGATATCTGATGTGAAAAAAAGGGCTGAAGTAAAACCCTTAAATTCCTTCCTGAGAAGCAAGATGAAGTTAATTACTAACAAATATTCCCCTTGAAGTCTGTGGATATAAATTTGTCAGCAGATGATGCCTCAGACATTGACCCCTTTGTCAAGGTGAACTTAATCAACCCAGATAATTTGTTGTTTATCTAATGGAATGCTGGAATGGAGCTCTAATGACAATCTTCTCTAATTCCAAATGCCGTGTAAATATCATAAAAACATACAGGAAAAATATGGCCTGGTTCCAGGTATGAAAATATTGTTCTTTGTGATTAATCAAATAAAGAGAAAGGAACAACTGTACTGTCAATGCTGAAAAAAAAACCCAAACTCAGCAGCAGGAGGCTACACTGATATTAATTTTTTCAGTACTGCTCATACTTTTTTCTGCTGGGTTAACATGCTCTGGAAGCCTGAAGGGTCTTGCAGACTGGTCTCTAACTCTGACTTTGAGTGCTGTGCCTTTAATCTCATATCTTAGACATGTTTCCCTGACATCAGATTTACCTCTTAGAGTACAGTCCTTAGCCTTCTGTCAAAGAAGGGCTGATAAAATAGCAGATAATCTGAATAAAATAATATATTCAACAGCAGATAGCAAGTAAGATATATGCTTCTTATCTCAAGATGTCTTTTGCTTTGACTCATTCCTTCATCTTTCTGGCCATTTCTTTCCCAAACAAAGCTTCTGGCAGTGCACATTGTAGATGACATAAAATCCCCTGGTGGAAATTACCTTATCTAACTTTTGATATCTATCTATAAGTTTGTGTCTGAGCTAGTTATCCTATTATAGTCAACTCCAATACAGTCAATAGAGTCTAAAATGTGACTGATGTAACAAAAAGCTGCTGTCTGCTTTAGGATGAGAGGAATTACACCTGAAAATCTTTTTAGTTTATTGACCTGCCCTCTACCTAATATGAAGTGAGTTCATGGGCAGGAGTTTAGACATAGAAGTCCACACTGTAGTGAGATGTATCCCCTCCATCTTGACTTTAATGTGATGTTGATCACTCCTTTAGTATACACATATTCTGGGGATCTTCATCTTCTATTTCTTTTTTAAGACGGTGAACAAGCAATTAGAGCCCTAGGGGCAACATCATTCTTGGTCTGTGTCCACAAGTGTGTTATAGTGAGTCATTAACCTTGCAGCTCCTTTTATCATTGCTCAGACAAGAAACAACATTGCACATAATTTAAATTTTTCTGGTATATATGTTGTCAACATGAAAAAAAAATCAACAACTTGTGAGTTTTCTGAGTGGAAGATGGAAGAAAGCTTCAGTTCTCCTTTAAGAGGTAGGTTCATGATACAGTCCCCTCTTCTGAAAAAGTAATAATCCTGTGTTCACTTTTCTTCTCTTGATAGTGTCTGTGGGTAACTTAAATCTTTCCCTGGTTCCTTTTGATATTTATTTACTTTTTGGTCTTGGTGCCACGTCCCTGCTGGACAGCTCCTTTTTCAAAGTGCAGCAGCACCAGAGGCAGTGGGAAGCCAAAGAACCTCCTGCTCAGGCTGATAATCCTATTGTTAGAAGGACAGCTGGGTTTTTAGTGTCCACCATGTTTTTAGTCCACCTGGGTTTGGAGAGAAGCAGAGGAATGCACTGTGTCAACCATCCACTGATTAGTGTCATATTTTATGCTACATTCTCCCTTCACTTTCTGTATTCTTCTGCCTTCATGGGCTTTACCTAGTTACTTTGGAGCATTGTCAGCACTTCATCAGACTCAGATGGATATTGGTTTCTTGAGACTGACTTTAGGTTTTACTTGCATAAATTCCTACTCATTTGTGAATGCCTATGAAATAACTTTAACTTCAGCACTGACATTCATCTTAATGTAAATACTTTACTAGTTAGAACAGGAAGGGCTGTGCAGATACAATACTACCTCTGTTTTAGTGGCAAGGTTGGAAGATTAGCTGTGAGCTTATATTTGAACTTTGAGGAATGGGACATAATGTAGGCAGAGGATGAAGTATTCTCAGACATGGAATAAATGCATCATATGTTTTCAATCTGAAATATGGCCACACAGAACATAAATGCAAACCAGCCTGGTGGTGGAAGTCAAAATACCCTTCTGTTGAGAACCACATAATGGCATTTTGGGAAGAGATGGTTCTGTTCCTCTGTGAAGTGGGTGGTGGATACACAATAGGACAACGTCAGAAAAATTTCCAAAATGAATCAGTTATATGCTTTATACAGCAAATGCTCTTAACTGCACTGATTGCACATATATTTAATAATACATATATCAGGGACAAAATTATGCCTCTGACTGGAGCACATCATCCACAGCAGGCCAGATCTGGAGGAAAGATCCTGAGACCAAACAAGGAAAAGGCCTATAATTGTTATTGTTAAGCACTCACTTTGGAACTATTCCTACTATATATTTTCCTAGTGCAGATATTTCTCCCCAGTCCTCTTTGTCAGAAACACATCTGGATGAACTGATGGACTATGCCAGTGTGCTGGATCTTACAGCAGGCATTGTGTGGATGCACAAATAGGCTCTGAGAAATCTTAATAAAATAGAACAACTACATTCAACAAGACTTGCATGTCTGTATCTGTGGGAAGAAATGAACATATTTGTAGGTGTGAGATTAGAAAAGGTTACTCAGGTAGATCTGCTGATGCAAGTGTATCATGACTGAAGAGGAATCTCTTCTGTGTCTGTGTTCCGGCCCTATTAGTGCAATATAAGTGCCATATGTAACTAATAAATTATAATCTTGGTTAATGGTTAATTAAAATGGTTAATCTTCTGTTACCTTTTTTATCTACAACGTTTTTCTAAAGTGATTTGATAATATCTTTTTGCCTAATTAGAGAAGCCTTCTATAAATCATTCATGGAGGAAGATGATAGACTGCTGGTAAGAATGGCAGACAAATGAGTTCCAAAGATTAGTGAATGATTAAAGCCTTCTGTGAGATGTTAAATATGTATACAGTTTATTTTGTGTTACTGTGGCTAGTTAAACTTGTGCTTGGAAAGTAAAAGACTATTTAGTACTTACTTTCTTATTTTTAGCAATATTTCAGTTGAATTGATCTGTGCTTCCAAATAGTCACTAATAGAGTTTTATTGTGAATAAAACAACAGGTTTTTTAAAAAATCTTTTTAGAACTATATTTTAGAGGCAGAGAAATAGTAGAAAGATGCAATACTCATGTAAAACCTAGTTCTGAACTGAAACCACAAAAACTCTTAAATACTCTGAACTCTTGATGTGCTTTAGCTGGAAGGTTGCTAATAACCTTACTTTTACCCACCACGTAGGTTGATGACATAGTAAAAAAGTTAACCAGATTTATATATTGTTCCTATCTACACTGCTGTGTTTTTGGAAGGCAAAGAGACACCTCTCACTAAGCCATGGCAGCTATAAAGAACTTGAATCTGTTCTCCTTTCCCAATTTTTATTTATGGCAATATTTTAGCATTTAGTGCCAACTGATGATGGAAACATTTCATACAGGAAATTAAATTGCTTACTCCTGCTGCTGCTGTGGTTACACACACCAATCTAACTCCTTTTCTGCTGGTGACAATGATAAAGGTTGTTATGATGGGTCAAGATGAAGAGTTGCAAAGTCAGAAAGACTTCTCTGAGGGCCGGTCTTTTACGTGGTTGAGTATCACTTGAAGTAAAAGTCCTGGATCTTCTTTCTAGGAGTTGAAGGAAGAACAAGGTTTATATAGCTATATGTATGTGCATTTTTCTTATTGTTGCTCAAAGATTAAAGAACAAAACAGTGTTAGGAAGAAGTGCAGAAATCAAATTTATGAGGTGATTAGATCCAAGACACTGGGAACAAAAAAGCTTCACCCCCAATTCTCTCTCATTTACACCAGTACATGTCTGAAGATAAATCCAGGCAGTCAACACCATTTCACAACAGTGAAAGTGATGTAAGATCAGAGTTTGATGAGCTGCTTTTAGTTGTCTCTCAAGTAATTCAGAGGTATTTAAAAACATTTCAGGCTGGACACTTTGTATCCATATGGATGCTAACTGTATGGATTTTCTCATCGTGTTTTCTGACACTGAGCACCCTCTGCTCAGGTGCTTCATCGTGTAGACTGTCTTAGCTCCAAGACGTGAGCTTTTCATGAAAGATGTTGAATCTGTAATGCAAAACTGTTAAGTGTATCTGCTCCAGCACTGAGTCCAGATCAGAAGGATAAGTGTTATAGAGAGGTCATGTTGGCAACTGAAATAATCACTGAATGAAGCAGCTGCCTTACAAAAGGAGACTGAAAGGGCTAGGGTGCTTTGTTTTGGAGGGAAAAGGCTTGGAGAGATGTATGATGGAGTTTTATGGTTACCTGAACGTGTGAATAAGGTAAATACAGAATCATTTTCACCACCCTCCACTGCAGCTCTGGATTTATTCATTAAAATAAGTACAATTGATTTAAAACACATTAAAGAATGTACTTTTTTACATAGCGTGGTGACCTTCTGAACAAAGAGTTATGGAGACAGACAGCACTGGCAACTTCAGAAAGAAATTAGGCAAATTTATGAACAAGAGGTCAATTAACATACTGCAAGAAAACTGCAAGAATGCACCCTCTAATATCCCTAATGTGGTGGGTGCAAAAGAGAAAGCTTGACATGAATGGGCCACAGGGTCCAGCTGTGTTCTTTGTATAATATCTCCTAGCGCCCTTGCAAGAAAGAAAATCCTGAACTAGGTTATTATGGCCAATAGGGCTTTTATTTTGTTGTTATATTCTCACTTTGTATCTTTTGTCATGTTTTTCCATTCAAATTGTGAATAACTAGATTCTGAAGTCCACTAGAGAGCTGGTTTTATGGCATACTGCTGAGAGTATGCATTGTATACCCTGGGGTGCTGCAAAGAGCAG
>NW_009954020.1:1165643-1210084 GCF_000747805.2 Chaetura pelagica
GAATGAATGTGCAAAGCTTTCAGAGACAATCTGGAGGACAGCACAGGGAAGAAGGAGCCAAACTTGTTCAGTGCCATCCAGGCAGATTCCCCTCTGTGAACTGTTAAGACCCATAGCCACACCCAGGCTTTGTTCTGGAGAAAACTCATTGCTTCACTGCAAAAGAAATTCCAAGAATAAGTAACAATTATGGCATTTATGGATCATGCAGGCATAGTCAGAAGACCAGGACACATGAGTGGGACCTGAGCTATTTGACATTGTGAACGTGAATGAATTAGGTTTCACCTATACTATTAGTTAGTCTGCTCTACTGAAAAAGGATCTGGACAACTTGCAAAGGGTTAGAGCCAATGATAGGAGCCTGCATGGGGTCTCATAGCTGACTTCCTTTCTTGTCGAGTTACATGGGCTGGCACTTGGTTAAACTGAGGCCTCTTTCTTCTATTGTCCTGCATGGTGCTGGCCATGAATAGGCTCCTGGGGTTGTGGCTTACAGGGATTATTAGGAAAAAATCCAATGCCTCATTCAAATATCCAGCACTAAAAACCTGTGTTTGTTTAAAAGACTGATGAAGAGGTGTTGAGCTTTAATGATGGACTTCCTCCATGTGTGAGGCAGAAGGATCAGAGCAAATTCAGGTGAAAGTTTCACCTCCCTCAATATAAACATGGCAGGGTCTGACTGAAGCTGTTTCTAATTGCCTGAGCCAGAAAGAAAAGAAGACAGCAAGGAAGAGCCCCTCTGTAGGAACACATGGTGGTGTCCTGCTCCTGGCTTTTCTCAAACCCACATGTTCCTGTGGCTATGGTAAAAATGCTGTTTGAGTGGCTGGTATGATTTAATTGCATACACAGCTTTACCAACATTACCAACATGCTCATTTTCACATAGATGCTTTTGCTCTTCTCATGCAAATTTTTTTGCATGATCTTGTGGCATCAGAAACAGAAGGGTATGGACTTTCATGACATTGTTTGCCTCTCTGCAGGAGCATATGATTGTAAGATCTGCAAATAATCTTGCCTGGAGACAAAGGTTTTTCTATTAAGGCCTCAAGATATTCAGAATGACTATGAGACTTGTCTTGTCAGTTGACTCATCCAGAAAAGTCAGGATGAGATTACTTGCTTCTTCATGTCTGATTTATTGCTCTATTTTTCAGACTGCTCTTCTCCTAGGTCATGGATGACTATCTATTTCAACATCTTTTAGGGGAAAGCAAGGGAGCAGCTCTGTATGTAGCTTGCTGCATATGCAACCCTAAATATTCAGCTGAACATCTTGTCCAAGTGAAAACTGCAATGTAAGGAAGCCCTCATAGATCACTCTTCATTCCTCCCTTTCGTTTCCACTGAAAACCATTCTGACTCTGATGTTGATTGAATCTCTAAAATTTTCTGCTTCCTTCCTGCCTTTATAAGTAGTTTCCTATTTTATGTGTATTTACTTTCATTTTTCTTTTTAGGTTTGAATACACTTGTCACTGAATCAGTGGTAGTAGTTTGGAATAGATGTTAAGACCCTGCCAGAATTTTGCTTGAGAAACAGAGAACTGAGCCAGTTTAATATAGTTCCTGGAGATATTTATTCAGTTTTCTGTATTTTCTGAGTGCAGTTGGTCACAGTTGGACTCATTGATCTTGAAGGTCTTTTCCACCCTTAATAATTCTGTGATTCTATGATTGATTCTATGATTTCATAACAGCAGCCTGAAGAGAGACCACAGATGAACATTGTCAATTTTGACTGAGTTTCAATTGGAAGGTTCTGTTAAATCAAAGGTCTTCAAGTGGAACTCAGGGAGTGTGAGTTGCTGTACCTTCAAATGAAGAATATGTTAATATTAATTTATTGGAAATGAAACTGTTTGATATTGAGTTGTAAATTATAGTCTAGCCTCTATGTTGGAGAACAAGATTTCACCCTATCTATATTTGCATGTTTCCTGCAGGTTATTTACTAAATTATTTATTTCTAACTCATAATCATTAATACCTTTACTCTTCCACACTTTTATAGTGTATTGCTCCTGGTCTAGTAGAGGAGATCTGTCAATGAACTGTATTAATTTCTTAGTATGGCCAAAACTTTCCTATGCAACTATTCAAGCAACTGATGGGGCGTAAGTATTGTGTACCTTAAAAGACTTTATGCATCTATGGGGCAAAGATATCCAAAACAGTTTTTAAAAATTTCTGTTTCCAAATGTGTGCTTATGTGCTCCAAAGTCATTACACAGGAACTGTGATTTGTTTTGTGCTCAACGCAACCAATTTTGTGCCAGCAAGTGATTGCACTTGAAACTGCCCATTTGTTGTGTGCAATAATGTATTTGCACTTCTGCATGAGTATTTTGAAGAACACAAACCAGGACCTCACAGTTTGCAACTGAACAAATGAAGCATGATAGCAAGACATCAAGAAGACTGGCTTTGCATGCAAATTCCTTGAATCAGTAGAAGTGTTGATTTCTAGGACAAAAGCAGCTTGCTTTACTGATTAATTCTTTATAAATGATATTAAAGTTACCTATTAGCTGTAATTTATGTCTGGTAAGCTTGGTGAACAGGTTTTTTTAGTCCTTAAGATCCACTGAGGAGCTAGTTCTCTTTTTATTTACATTTCTAATTGCTCTGTTTTTGCAGCCAGCCACAACACAGAGGGGAATAATTCAATTTGGCATTTTGATGTCTGTTTTTCACAGCTTCATGTTATCTGGCTGATCTTGAGCTGTGCCATGTCATTCAGCTACACATACCTCCATTTTTAACTTCTTTTGTACCACCATCCTAAGGAATTATATCCAACTTGAATATCTCTTTTCTTACAGGTATCTTCCCATAGCTCTCCTGGCTTTTTATATCAGCAACAATGTCAAATTCATTCCTCTCCTAATTATACATAGAATTTACTCAAATTCTCTTTACTACTCGGGGCATGTCAATAGTTGAAATAATTGCATCAGTGTGAATGGAAAGAAAAAAAATAATGAAGGAATAGAAAGTATTTAAAGCTTTAAGAGGAAAATAAAATTGATTTGTACTGTCACTGAATGTACTAAGTCCACTCAAACAATATTGTTTCAGGTTCAGAACAATTTGGGAACTTGGGCTGAATTTGGTAAAAAAGGTTGGTATTCTTCACTTTTTGTTCTTTCTTACTAATGTACAAATGAAAGCCATAAGGTTTTCATCAAATTAGTAATCAGCAGGGGGGCATCTGTGTATTTGAAGGAGAAATCTTTAGTCTTTCCCACAGAAATGATTGTCTTACCTCAAATAAGATTGGTTAGCACCTTCCAGAAAGGAAACAGTGTACTAGCTTGTATGAAATGTAGAGTTGTCAGGGCACTGCTGAAGGAAACACAGTGGTTTCCAATTAATTTTCCATTTTCATTGTGCCTCTTTCTTCAGGGCAACTATGTCAAGAAATTTATGGTGAGTCACAGTTACCTTTCCAGTTTAAAATCTCTTTATGCTCTTTGCTTTTGAGTAAAAACCCTATACCCTATACTTTATGCTACAGGTCTTTAGTGGCAGAAATCCTTTCATTTAGCTGTGGACAAACCCTAGACATATTGATTGTTTTATATTTACTCAGCCCAGTATCTTTTTCTTCTGGTGTGTGTAGTTTCATCCTCTTCCTTAGAAGGCCACAAGGAAGGGAGACCTGTGCACAAAAGGTGGTGGGTTTTTTTTTCAGTAGGCTTTTGAATGAAATCTCCTTACGTGTCTTCTGATCTGGGTTTACTTTGCGTAGAGAAAGAGACAGTCAACATAGTACTTGGTACTTAGAAGACAATGCAATTAATCTTGTGGATGTTAAGTATCAAAGCAGGTCTGGAAAGAGCCTTAAATCAGCTTTCCCAGGGATAATTACTTTCTGGTTGCTCATACTTAAAATTCATATTTCTTTATTCTATACAGTGAGAACTGGAGGCAGACTGAGCTTTCTCAGCTGATTCTGGTCACCTCAGGAGTGAAGGCAAAGACCCATATTTTTCTGGTTGATTTTGCCCTAAGGAGAATTAGTGTGCAGTGTGTGTTTAATCAATTTTGACAGCAGAATATTCTGCAGTTGCTGTTGTACATGGTGGCCAAATAAGAGACCACTGTTGTTGAACATCATGATTTGGTGCTTAGATTTTTGCAGTCAGATTTTACATTTCACAGAAATCAAGTAGCAGTGAAACCACCATCTTTGCTGTAGGTCAGTGAAGCCAAAAACTCCTGTGTTTTGACACTGCTGTTGATCTCTAGTCAAAACAAAATGGACTGGATGACTGGACTTAAGTTATTTTGTAGCATTGTATCTGACTTCCTTTTGCATCAAGAAGTGAAAGTGAGATATATGATTATAACAATAATTGCACAGCACTTTTAAGGTTTGTTTTTGAAGCTGGTTAATTTATTCTTGTTTCTGTTTCAAAGTCGTTAATGTATCAGAGTGAAATTTTTTAGTCTTTTATTTAATCACAGAGGAATACAGATCATCTGCAAAATTCAAAAAATGTTTCTGGATTCATGCTTTCACCTGAAAAGGAATACTAAACAAATAAAACCAACACTAATTATCAAAATAATACTAGTTTCTAATAATCAAACCAATATTTTTTTAAAGACAAAACTACTTTTTATTGTTAAATGCTTAATTAAAAAAATTGAGTTAATTTTACTAACAAAACCCTAATGGGCTATATATTTCAGGTTGAAAAATATGTTTCTCTTAATCTAAAACTATTTGGGAATGGGGAGAAAAAAAAAATAAATTTCAGTCTTGTATTAGCCAAAGTATTTTTTTAAAGAAAGATTCTTCAGTTTCCTGTGAAAAAATGAATTGTCTTTGCAGGCTCAGTCTTCTGTTCCAGATTTCCTTTTGCATGAACTTGGGTTTCATTTTTAGATCAATCAGTCTGATTATAAGACTGCCTTTCATTATGAAACAAGATTCAATGATTCACAGTGATTCAGCCCAAGCTGTTTTTTTCTCACTCAACTAGAATGAGAAGGGAAAAACCAGATGTGAGCTGAACTGGAAGAAAAGTCAAGGTGGACATACGCATAAAACTTGCATTGAATTTGAAGAAACCTGGAACTGAAAGAAGCTTGAAGCCAAATCTTATCAAATCAGTTTATCATAAATGTATTCAGACTTGTGATCTTGTCATGATCTCATTCATTCATGTTTGGGGAAGATGGGATTGGTATTTTGCAACAGGTTCAAATGTCATACTAGGGCAATTTTTGATTTGTTAGCCATTTGGAGAATTCTGAACTCAGAGTTCTGTTGAGTAGCATAAATAGCACCAGAGCTATCAGATATGGAAATTTGCTATCAACAGAAACCATCCAAAATTCAATAACATAATTATTACGTTGAAATTGGGTTAGTTTGTCATGAGGAGCTCTGAGAAATATTATAACATTTCCTGACATAAAAAGAAATATCTGACTACTTTGATGATAGCAGAGTTGATCAGTCTCAGAGTGTTTCAGAATTATAGCATAATGTGAGGATTTGCTATTAACACTGGAAGAAAAGAACCAGGCTTGATGAAATTTAGCCTTCTGGAAACTCAGATTGAAGAGCAAAGCATTCACTTCCTAATACTTGGTGTTTTGTTTTGTTTTTATCTAGCAAGGTGTTTTAGAAGCTGGATTAGTTACTAGGACCATGATAAGAATCCTCCTTTTCCTCAAAAAATAAATCAGGTTTCTGTAAGTGAAGGCTGAACATTTGTATTTTAAAGCAGTGACTGGAGAGAACGTTTATTGTAGTTCCTCAAATCCAAAGAAATTGCAAGTGCGAAGTTAGAGACATAAGATTTGAAACCAGATCATAACATCTGAATGTTGAAACTTTCTGATGTCTATTGGCTATCTTAGAATCATAGAATCATAGAATCCTAGGGGTTGGAAGGGACCTCAAAAGATCATCTAGTCCAACCCCCCCTGCCACAGCAGGGTCACCTAGAGTACATCACACAGGAACTCATCCAGGTGGGTTTTGAATGTCTCCAGTGAAGGAGACTCCACAACCTCCCTGGGCAGCCTGTTCCAGGGCTCTGTCACTCTCACAGTAAAAAAATTTTTTTGGATATTCATGTTGAACATCCTATGCTCCAATTTGCACCCATTACCCCTTGTCCTATCACTGGTCATCACTGAGAAAAGCCTAACTCCATGTCCCTGACACTCAACCCTTACATATTTGTAAACATTGATGAGGTTCCCCCCCTCAGTCTCCTTTTCTCCAAGATAGAGACCCAGCTCCCTCAGCCTTTCCTCACCAGGGAGATGTTCCACTCTCTTCATCATCTTTGTAGCTCTGCCCTGGACTCTTTCAAGCACTTCCCTGTCCTTGAACTGAGGGGCCCAGAACTGGACCACAATATTCCAGATGGGCCTCACCAATGCAGAATAGAGGGGGAGGAGAACCTCTCTTGACCTACTAACCACACCCTTTCTAATGCACCCCAGGATGCCATTGGCCTTCTTGGCCACAAGGGCACATTGCTGGCTCATGGGCATCCTCCTGTCTACCAGGACCCCCAGGTCTCTTTCACCTACACTGCTCTCCAGCAGGTTAGCCCCCAACCTGTACTGGGACATGGTATTTCTCTTCCCCAAATGCAAAACTCTACACTTGCCCTGGTTGAACTTCATCAGGTTTCTCCCCGCCCAACTCTCCAGCCTATCTAAGTCTCTCTGAATGGCAGCACAGCCTTCTGGTGTGTCAGCCACTCCTCCCAGCTCAGTGTCATCAGCAAACTTGCTGAGGGTACATTCTATACCCTCATCCAGGTCGTTGATGAAGATGTTGAACAACACCGGTCCCAGTACCGACCCCTGTGGGACTCCACTAGTCACACACCTCCAACCAGATTCTGCCCCATTAACTACAGCTCTCTGACTCCTTCCCTTCAACTAGTTCTTGATCCACCTCACTACCTGATCACCAAACCCATACTTGATCAACTTATCTACAAGGATGCTGTCTGCAAATTTTGTTTTATTGTTATTTATTTCTAAATAAGTGCCTTTGGAAGTGACTTCAAATTTTGGTAGCCTTTGATTTTCAACTGTTTGGCTCAGAGAGGTTTTTCCTTTTGTATCAAAGGTTAATATGAAGAAAGATAGGACTCACTGTTTTCTTCTATAGGATGAGATAGCCAGGAGTTTGGCAACTATACCTGTTTTCCACAAAACAGAGTTTTCCACAAATCAAAGTTTTAGTGGAAGCTAAATAAAAAAGGGCATGTAGGTACAACTCTCTTATTATTCAAAATAGATAAAAATAAAGTAAAATAATGGTTAATACAAAATAGATTGGAATACAGCGAATTTTATATTAAATTTTTAGAAAAGGTAGAGCATGCATGATCTACAGCCTTCTATTAGTCTTCAATAGTTTTATGAAGCTAAAGTATTCTAATTATCAAACTTCCTAGTTTCACAGTAATTCACAATGTGATATCAAATTAATCAGGATACCTAGTGCAAATGAATCCAATCATATAAATGAAAAGATATCTCTATTCTTATATATTTTTATAAAATATGTCTCAATCAAAACTCTCCACAGCTGCAGACTTATTGGTTAAAAAAAATTCCACATTTCAAGACATTTATTCCTGTTATTGCCAATGTAAAATAATGTGTAATTTTTCTGACACTAATGATCTGGTCTATAATTGTACCATAAATTTTTAATTTCTAAATTTTTGTTTTCATACAATTGGTCTCAATGAGATAACCATTCTGACAGTGGTTCTAATCTCAACTCAAGAGAGAAAAATATTAACCTTAGTTTTCTTCCTTATGCCTGACATACTTCACCATGATTGTTTTTCTTGAAATTAATGTCAGCTTCATGCTGTTTTTCTCTATTTGTAGGTATTAATGAATAAATTTAAACTCTGAATCACAGGTTTTTAAATTGGCTGAAGGAATAAATGTATAGTTACATTAATAGATATATATCAAAGCAGTCGAAAGCTTGGCTATATATTCTACCTTGATGTGAATGTGAAATTTCCATTACTGCTAATGGGAGATAATGTGGGTGTTTTGAGGGCAGAATATATTCCAGGCAGTATCTTGTAACATGTTTTTTTCCTAGTAGTCCCATTTTTTCTTCTTTGTATATTGTTTGCTACTATAAAATAGCACTTGCATTTGAATTTTAGGAACTTTACTGAAAGCGATAATAGAATCTATACATTTATCACAGCAGAAATATTTTGCAATATCCACAATGGATGCATCTGCACTAGGAAATCAAACATGGCCAGGACACAGGCCAAAGCATGTTTGGCCAGATGCAAGTTTTGCCAGATGTAAATTTTGCCAGATGCAAACTGCAGACACCCATGTTTAAACAAGGGAAACTCTCCTGAATTTCTGTTCTGTGGTTAGGACCATACATGATATTAACAAAAAAAATTAATGATTGTTAAAATGTCAGTGGTGGTAGCCAGGGGACATTGGCACCTTGATGGTGCTGCAGGAAGATATCCTTGAAGCAGAAAAAATTCCCTTGTCCCTGTACAACCACTGTGGATCAGATCATTAAAGGCAAAAAACAGATCATGTTGGTAATGTTTTCTCAGGATGTTTAGTGCCACAGCTTCTTATTAAATACTAAATAAAAATACCTCTATGTCAGTGAGCTGTTCAGAATTTTTATTACCACTCATTTAATTAAAAATCCTTCGAAAATCCCTAGTTTTTCTGTGTGCATCTCCAGTGACACGTTTCTCAGCAGTTCCTGGGCTTGTGTTACAACCAACATCAGGGTTGAAGAGTTTGCAGGTTCAGAACCATAGTCTGTATCAGAACCAGAGGAAAGGCAACTCCTTTATTTTGTAATAACACTTTCCATTCTTTTCATGTTATTTGATTCTGCCTTCAGTTATATTGAGTGAAAAAGTGTGAGAATGAGAGAACTGGGTGAGGCAGAGAAAGGTGTTTCCCTCACAGAGAAGTCTGACTCCAATTTCTCCAACTGTGTTCTGACTTCTGCTGGGATGTGTGTATAACATGGTCACGCAGTACTATGCAGATACGCTTAACAAATGAAAAAGCATGAAGGCATCATTCTGGTTGTGGGTTGTTGTTGTGGTGTTTGGTTTTTTTCCTTGTTGTTGTTGCTGCTGTTTTTGTTTGGGGTTGTTTGGGTTTTTTAAATTTGTTTTTCCCTGTGTAATGGGAAAGAAACATAAAATTTAAAACAAAACAAAGTGCAATCCAGTCAGGACTTCTCTAATAATACTTGAATATGTCACTGGTGAGAACATTCATGGCTCCCTTATTGTCCATCCCCGTCATTAAACTCGCATCAGTAAGGGACAAAAGGATATATACTTGGAGAGGGTGAATCTAGGTTCCAGGTGGCCACTGTTTGCGTCGTAGTTGCATCTGTAAAGTTTTGGGTAACCTAAATAAATAGCTTGTCCCTTAGCTTCTAATCAACCTTGGATAACAAACGTTAATATGCTGTTTTGATATGCTATGCCCCACATAGCATCCTTGTCTCTAAATTGGAGAGACAGGGACTTGAAGGATGGACCACTTAGTGAATAAGGAGTTGGCTGGATGGTCACACTCAGAAAACAGTGGTCAACAGCTCGATGTCCACATGGAGACCAGTGATGAATGGCGTTACTCTGGGGTCAGTGCTGGGTCCGGTGCAGTTTAACGTCATTGTTGAGTGCATGCTCAGCAAGACAGCTGATGACACCAAGCTGTGTGGTGTGGTCAACAAGCTGGAGGGGAAGCAATGTCATCCGGAGGGGACCTTGACAGGCTTGAAAGGTGAGCCCATGTCAACCTCACAAAGTTTGACAAGGCCAGCTGCAAGATCCTGCCCCTGGATTGGGGAAATCCTAAGTGCAAATGCAGGTTAGGTGGAGAACCTATTGATGGGAGGTGATTCTTTCCCTCTACTCCACTCTTGTGAGACCCCACCTGGAATACTGTACCATTTTATGATTCCATGAGGTAATACTGGATAGTTTTATTTTTAAAGCACATTAAAAGTATTTCTTACCTTATCTAGGATAGATCTCTACAGCTCTATCAGATGCAATAAACATAGAATTGAAAGTGAGGAGAGAAAATCAGAGGTGATGATTGAAATATTGCAGTGTTCTTTCAGAAGCTGTAACAAACAGCACTGTCTACAGGGACCAGTGCAAGAGATGCTGGTACAATGACAGAACAATGTAAATTATTTGGAAGAGCTGCCAAGGGAAGGTGTTATTGTGATAGAAAACTCCTAGATTTGGAGAAGTCAATTAGAGTTTTAAACCAGAAGAAAACAAGTCCATATAACTCCTTGTTTACTTTGGAACTGCTCCTTGCTTTGGTCATTTTGTTGTGTTCCTTGGGAATTTGGCATGGCTTTGCTTTTAAGAGATAAACCTCATGTTTCCTCATGAAAGCTTGAGCTACTAACTGTGGCATCACTCTCCAGGGGAACATATGCAAACAAATTACAGTAGTCTCTTTCCTACAG
Source organism: Chaetura pelagica (assembly GCF_000747805.2). Classification (NCBI taxonomy): domain Eukaryota; kingdom Metazoa; phylum Chordata; class Aves; order Apodiformes; family Apodidae; genus Chaetura; species Chaetura pelagica. Next base: position 1,176,166 of record NW_009954020.1, read on the forward strand.
TACTGTCATATTTCGTTTGGAAAATTTTATGAGGAGACTTCATACAGAACAAACAGTCCCTGCATTACCTTATTTCTGGATTGTATGCCAGAGTGCTCCCATTAGACATCAAATGAAAAACATGTCCAAGAGATAACTTGTGTATTTATACAGCATTGTTCAGGTTGAAGTATGCCAAAGCCTAGTATGTTCTCTTGGATGTAGACAGATGTTATGGGCAGTTCATTGTGTAGACTTGGAACAGACCACTTGGGTCTGGCAAGAATCAAAATGATGAAAGGATTATGCTGGGTTTTAATATATGTAAATAACACATTTCTGTATTGCTGTATGTAGACTCTAAATGCTAAGAAAATAACTAACTTAAGTAGAGGATGTGATGCCTTTTATTGGACTATAGCGTATTATGTGCTGGACCAAAATATTCTTTTCCTGAAAGTATTTCCTGTTCTTTAAGTCTGTCCTGACCAACCCTGATTCCATTTAAACAGCATTTTCTTCCTTTAGCAGGGCTGCTTCTTTCATTGGTCACTCTCCTGTCCTGGGAGGCAGTCCTTTGAACTCATTCATCTCAATAATTTGTGGCATAGTCTAAGTGGCATTTACTTGTCAGAATCACAGTCCTTGATCCATTCCAAGGTTTTGCAGAAGGGAAATTGCTCTATCCTTGTTACTGAAGCACTGTTTTATGTTTTCAGCACAGGGTCCAGTAGAGTCCGATATGAGAGCTACAGGAAACATTATTAAGACAGTAATAATAACTAAAATACTTTACACATTAACTGACATGGAACTTTCTGGCTGAGCTATGGGGTAAAGGACCATCAAGATAGGTAGAGACCAACAATGTTGATGCTATGGAAAATGGGTACTGTATAGCAACAAAACCTCTCTTCTTCCATGGATGATGTGACATCTTACTGGGTGCTTCCAGCCAAACAGTTGCAAAATATGTTTATTCTCTGTTGTAAGCCTGTCCACATTTTGGGGTCACTTTGAAAAATAAGAAGGATTTTCACTGTAAGCACATCTACAAGAAAAAACATGGTTTGATGAAAAACATTTTGCCAAAACTTTGTGTTAGGAAGGGCCTGGAGAAGGAAGAGAAGGCCTGAAACCATTCGAAATAAAATTAAGAGAGACATAATTAAGAGTCTTACCTTATTCACTGCATAAGTGCATGTGACTTGCAGCATGGAGGGGTTACATGTTTATAAAATCATAGAATTTGTGGGGTTGGAAGTGACCTTTAAAGATCATCCAGTCCAGTCCCCCCTGCAGCGCACAGGAACATTTTTAACCAGATCAGGGTGCTCGGAGCCTTGTCAAACCTGACCTTGAGTGTTTCCAGGGATGAGGCCTCCACCAGCTCTCAGGACAACCTGTTCCAGTGTTTCATCACCCTCATTGTAAAGAGTAATGTCTCATCTAAACCTACTCTGCTCTAATTAAAGGCCATTGCCACTTATCCTATCACTACATGCCCATGTAAAGAGTACCTCCTCAGGTTTCCTGTAGCCCCTTCAAGTACTGGAAGGCCACTATAAGGTCTCCCCAGAGCCTTCTCCTCTCCAGGCTGAACAATCCTGGCTCTTTCAGCCTGTTTTCATAGGAGAGGTGCTCCAGCCCTATGATCATTGTTGTGGCCCTTCTCTAGACTTGTTTCAATAGGTCTGTGTCCTTCTTGTGTTGAGGGCTCCAGAGCTGGACACAGTACTCCAGATGAGGTCTCATGAGAGAGGAGTAAAGGGGCAGAATCACCTCCTTTGACCTTCTGGCCACACTTCTTCTGATGTGGCCCAGGATGTGACTGACCCTCTGGGCTGTGAGTGCACATTGTTTGCTTATGTCCAACTTTTCATCCACTAATAACCGCAAGTGCCTTTCTGCAGGGCTTCTCTCTATCTTGTCATCCCCTAGCTTGTACTGATAATGAGGATTGCTCCTAGCCAAGTGCAGGACCTTGCAATTGGCCTTGTTGAACCTCGTGAGGTTTGTATTGACCCGTTTCTCCAGCTTCTCCACATCCCTCTGGATAACATCCCATCCCTCCGGCATGTTGACCACATCAGTCAGCTTGGTGTCATGTGCAAACTTGCTGAGGGTGCCCTTGATTCTACTGCCTATACCATTGATGTAGATATAAAACAGCTTTTAAGCAAGTTAGTTAAAAGCAGACATTAAAAGTCTCATTTTATGATACACACTTGACTGCATTGTATTTCTCACTTGGTGTTTTCTAAATTTTGAGCACTTGTCTTTGCAATGTCAGGGTTCTTTCAAAAGAGTGTCTGTGCATGAAGGAGGAGAGTAATTCCCTAGGTTTTTAATAAAGAAAATAGGATGTAAATTTAAAAAAAAACCACATGAATTCCATGAGGTGGCAACTGAGTGACATGCACATACACCCTTACACGCAGGGCAACCTTTAGATCCACTGCACAGACTTTTGCCTCTTGAGACAACTTTGTAACTGCTGGATGAGGTTCTCATCCTTTCTGCTGAGCAACACTGACAGACATTGAAATAAACAATTTCCCAGTGGAGATGTACAAAAAGCTTGCTGGTAAATATGAGGTTTAGGAGCTGTGGAGTTTCAGATAAATCTTCAGATAAATCCACCACAATTTTCTCCAGGTGGTACCTGTCCTAGTATACGATGCCACATCTAACTCCTAAACCTCTGCTGAGCTGAATTTTGCCCACTTCAAATTGGACTTGTATCCTTCTTCACAGAGCCTGTGCTTAGCAATTAGCATGGAAAACACTGAGATCAGACAAACAAAAATAAAGAAAGAGAGACTTCCTGCCCTTGGGAGCTGGCAGCAGGCAGGAAAACACAACCAGTGTGGAAGGAATTTTTAAGCACACAGTTGCCAACTGTCTCAGCTCTTGTCTGAACATGGAGAGACCCAGGGGCTTTTTGAAAGGCTAAAACTAAGGGACAAAAATGGCATGCGACACATCCTTGGTCCAGATTTAACTTTTCACCAGTTAAATTCTGAGTCTCTACCACAAAATCTAACATACTCGCTGTTATTCCAAAAAACAGTTATAAGGTTTTATTTTTATTTTTCTGAAATGGGCAATCAGTGTATTTTATCTGAATGTCCTTCTGAGAAATACATAAGGTATTTGGAATGATGTTTTCTTCAAAAATTCAGCCTAAGGCAGATAGCAAGTCTGAAAAACTTTAGCTTGAGTGGTTACAATTTGACAAAATTTTAAGCCACTGAAAATCAAAATTTCTTAGGAGTGTTGGGAGACTTCAAATGTAGGTGGTATTACCACCTCTGTTAACAATACATGTGAAAATTCAACAGCTAGATAAGGAAAATGAGACTCATGTATTAAAGTGTTGGTGTATTAATATGCATATGGAGAGAGAAAGAAAATAAAATTCTTCTTTCCATATTTTATTAATGAGACAGAATCATATGTTAGCAAGAAAAACAGACATACTTAAGAAATTAAATTGAACAGAAATAGGAACAACTCTGGTTTTATACATTCCCTTGACAAATCTCTGAAGTTTTTATGACTGTATAATCCAGTTCCTGTCACAGTTTCTGCTATGGCATCTTTCAGACGATTGGTTTTGTGCATAGTTATTAGTCTGATTCCTCTAATCTCTCATTTCTGCAGGAATAAACTCAGCTGCTTCTATGTGAGTGCTTACAGTTTCTTTTAAATGGATGTGATTCAAGTGGCCTAATGGGAAAGTGTGAGATGCAAATTTAAAGATGGCATTTGATCCTTATTACATGCCAGGTGTTCTAGAGACTGAGCAGTATATGGACAGCATTTTCCAGCTCTATTTGGAATCAAATTGTTAATAATATTAAAGCGTGATGCATCCTGTTAATTAAGAAATACAATTGGAGGAACTCCCTTCACCTACTTTACTTGGCTTGAAAGAAATACGTGTAGGCCAGTCCAGTTCCTGATCCTTGGAGAGGGTGGATTCATCCCTGCAGAGGACAGGGTTGTATTGTGGAACAGTTACACTCCTTGCAGAGCTGCTTATTTTTCCCCATTAATTACAGGGGAAGATCTATATGATTTAGATACACCAGACATCCAAGTTTTAGATGGTTAGACCTAATGGAGAAGAGACTCACTTAATGGCTGCAGTTATTCTGTTTCTTCCCTTAGGAATGAAACATACATAGATATGAATGTTCTGATGTCTTCTCAGTACTTCTACCCACCATTAGCATCTCATATATATTTCTTCCTTGTTTAGAATCAAACACTGAGCGGATGTGACCACAGCAAACTTGGTCTCTGGCTATCCAGGATCCTAGGTGAACAGTCATTCTCTGAGTCCTCTCTTCAGCATTTTACATTTCTTATCCCAACATGTTCCTGTGTCACCTACTAAAGGTAACATAGTTCTACAAAATTGTCTAAAATTACTTTTGAACTTTGTCTGAGACTTCTGCCAGATAAAAGTAATGTAAAGAAGATGTGCCTTTATGAATAAAAACTGTGCCTTTGTGAGCAAAATGCTGTTTTCGAGGATGGACAGGTCTTAATAGGATGTGTTTGTTCTTTTATGACTTAATATTCATGTGGACCAACCTAAACATGGCAAATATGAGTATTTCTACTTATCCTAGTCTATGATTTTTTGTTTTGTTTGTTTCCAGACTCTGGAAACTAATTTTTATTTTAATTCTTATTAGCAGTAATGAATCATAACAAGTTTTCTTTCACAAAACAAGAAATGCCTGCCTTCTCTTCTGACTCCCACTGTAGCTTATTCTTGGTTTTGAAACCATGTAATGAAAGACTAAATATCTGCTCCCTCACTGATACCAGCCTTGCTATCCCAGGAATCACACTATTTTTTTCCTTAATCCCTTTTGGATTTTCTCCCCATAGTGAATAGTAGAGAAGCTTCTATGACAAGAAAGACAGGATCTCAACTGAGACCTCCAAGGTTACTCATGGTTTGTAGGATTGTGGCACCCTTGGACAGAAAGCAGATTGTAGCACTACCTTTTCTTAGAATCATAGAATCATAGGGGTTGAAAGGGACCTCTGAAGATTTTGGGAAATTCTTGGTTATTCAGTCCCTCAGTTTCCTGCAGTCAATGTCCCATCTTTCTTTCTCCAGAGCATGAGATCTGTGACTGCTTTCTTCAGTCTCAGTTCTAACTTCATAGGCTGAAGAATAGATATTGTTCCACTTCCCCTTCCACCACTACTCTGAACAACACCCTGAGAATTATCTCTTTGTTTCTCAGGAGGAAGGCATCTTTCCTGGTTGTCTTGTGGGGTTTTTTTGTTCAAAATATTCCAGCAAAGAGGGAAGGATTTCTCCTCACCTTCTTCTTAAGAGTTATCCAAAGACCAAAAATATTTATGGGTATAGTTTTCTTAAGATACTTCCCATCCCATTTTCCTTCAGGAATCTCTATGTCCACAACTTGTCTCATCATATATAAAACTGATTCAGTCTCTACAGTCTCTGCCACAGCAGTGTAACCATAAACTTTGTATCCTTGAGAAGCAAAATCAAGACACAGAGGCAACTTTTAGGTATTTCACCTAGAGGAAGAATCTGAGGAAGAGGAAAATTAAGTGAAATGGAGAAGTAGTGAACTTACCTGTCACCTTGCCTCGTGTTTATTAATTGGATACAACTGTAGGAAGAAGCAACATTCAGCTTCTGGGTTCCTTCTGTGTGAAAAGCAAAGGTGAATTTCCTGACTCACTACAAAAGTTCTTTTTTTTAATGTTAGTTTTTTTTTTTTTTTTTTTTTTTTTATTTCTTATTTTTTTTTTTTCTAACATGTTTTATTAATGTTAGTTTTTTTTTTTTTTTTTTTTTTTTAATTCATATTATTGATTTATCTGACATGTTTTAAGCATCTCTTTCTAGCTGCTGCTTTCTTTTTTTCCATCCCAGACTCTGCCTGCCCTCCTCTGGTCTTTCCACACCTTCACAGGCAAAGTGCTGAAATGCTGAAATATCTGAAAACCAGAAAATGTTGTAAGTAAGAAAGAAAGTGTGAATAAAAGGGAAACTAGTTAAGGTGTTAATGCTGAATGTAATACCTGTATTTAAGTAGTGTGAGAAGCATCTACCAAGTTTATGACTCTGTTTTGTTCAGGCACCTCAAAAATCTCATTGTGAATTAATTTGTGTGGGTGAGACCTTATTTTCAGGAAAAAATAGTGAATTCACACTTCTTGAGTCCCAGTAAAATATCTGTACATACCAATCTGTATTTCTAAATTATCTTTCTCAATTTTAAGATTGAGAAGGAACTTTTCTACAAGGAACTTGTAGAAAATTAAAAATCAAAGCATAGTGTTTGCATGAAATAATGGGAAAACTTGTTCATTAGGTGTGATGTTTTCTCCTCTTCCTGCAAACTTCAATAATTCTACTAGCAATGCACAGGGAAAATATCTTCTGAAGTTTGCACAGGGAAAGAGCAAGAGAGAAAAGAATGAAAATGTCCACCACAACAGAGTACTGTTAGAAATCTCCCATCTGACTTATGCTGGCAAGGGATGTTTCAAAACAGTGAGTACCTGGAATGGACTGGTATATACAAGAAAAGGAGAACATATCCTAGAGATTCCTGTTCTTCTTTAAATTTTAAAAGCGTTCTTAAGTTATTCTTTGCATGCTATTCTAAAATATTCACAAGTATCAGTGATGTTCAGGGAGTTTGTATCAAACAGCTGGAAGCTCTTTCATGACTGATCTGATCTGACTCACCATGTCCTCATGGGTGCAATCTTTGCCATTCCCCACAGATGCCCCCTTTCACAGGGGAAACTGTAAAAGCAGCACTTTGGAAACATTAGGTAAGAAGACTTCGGATAAAGTTCAGTGCAATGAGATGTGGCTAAAGATACAGGCCCCTTGATGCAAATATTCCCAAGGAACCTCAGATAAAGCAAAGGCCACTACAGTGATTTGTGTGGTGAACTGAAACAGATCCACTGAAAGGAGCATGGATACTGGGAATGACAAGATTTAGACTATCCTAGAACTTTTTTAACCACAGAAACTGGTGTTGAGATTAAGTTCCAAATAAATGTGCTTAGTGTCTATATGGAGGTATCTCCATGTGCACTGGGTGTCTGAGATCTCATTTTAGCCCATGGTGTCAGTACAGTCTCAGGACTCCATATCCTGATTCAATTAACTGTGTTATGTATTTCTAGAACCTCAACCCAATTGTCCACAAGTATGCATCTTCTGTCATTTGAGATGTTGTATAGAATCTCAGACACCTCAATGAGATTGGAATTATAGAATTATGGAATTGATTGAGTTGGAAGAAACCTTAAAGATCATCTAGTTCCAACCCCGCTGCATGGACAGGGACACCTCCAAATAAACCACATTGCTTCAAGCCCCATCCATCTGGGCCTTTTATACTTCCAGGGATGGGTCATCCACAACTTCCCTGGACAACCTATGCCAATGTCTCACCACCCTCACACTGAAGAATTTCTTCATAATGTCTAACCTCAATGTCCCCTCTTCCAGTTTAAAACCAATAATCTTCATCCTATCACTAAAAGTCTTCGTAAAAAGTCTTCCCCCAGCTTTCCTGCAGGTCCCGTTCAGGTACTGGAAGGCTGCTAAGAGGTGTCCTCAGAGTCTTCTCTTCTCCAGGCTGAGCAACCCCACCTATCTCAGACTGTCTTCACAGGGAGGTGCTCCAGCCCTTGACAATCTTTCTGGCCCTCCTCTGAACTATCTTAAATAGGTCTAGGTCTCTCTGGACATGATGCAGGACACCAAGCTCTTCTGAAGTGGCAAATGAAGGTCAGACTTGATAGTTTATGGTCTAGAATTTTACTAGGAAACTATATAAGTAATTGAATTGAATCCTAAATCTGCAGTGGCTGTAATACATTTGATATCTTGCTGGCAGGTATACACCTATATACTAAATATTTTCATCTTGAACTGAGTCCTTCTCTGAAAAAATATTTAATACAGTGATGTCATATTACAGCAAGAGTTACCAGCTTTTCCAGCACCCAGAGATGATAATTTCTTATATTGTCATTTAAAATTTCCCCAGGCTAAAAACCAAAATACGTCTTAAACCCTTCAACATATTTCTCAAGCATTTTCTATCATTTAAAGGGCTGTGGGTTTTCTAATGAAGGCAATTTCTTTGTGTTTCACTTTCACATTTATAACTTCACAGTGATGTGGTCATAAATTGAATGCTATAAGTGTTTCCAATCTATTCTGATTAAATTTTGATATTTTTAGCTAGATATAAAGGGTTGCAACCTGTATCAGCCCTCTTCTAAGTGCTCTACAAACTCTAGTGGATACCAATCTCTAATTAGATAGCTTATAATTTAGGGCACATTCTGGTGGTGAGGAGCGTGAGTGAATTTCTCATTAGTTTGAATGAATCACTAGTTTATACAGTAACATCTTAATTTCACATAAATTAATAATGTGATTATTGGTTTAAGATATTTACAGCAGAAGAAAGTTTTGAGAAAGATGAGTAATCAAACTGTTTTGAAAAGCAGATGTTCATGTACTATTGACAGGAACTTGTACAGTTACTGTCTGTGTGAGAGGGATTTCAAAAACTCCTGCCCTCATAGAAGAATTTTTAAAGTCTGTATTTTCAAATTCATCTCATGTCCATTGTACTGAGTGGAGTTTCTGTAGTCTGTCTTAGTTCATTCATTAAAAATAGTAACAAAAATAATTAAAAAAACATGGAGGGGGGGAAGACAGTACAGGAAATCAAAAGTAGTTGTGGGTTTTCCTGTGGTGGGTTTCTTCAGTTAGTTATCATAGGCCTCCATTACACTGAAATAAATGTCTGCTTTGCAATTGGATCTCCTCTTTGTCATCAAACAAGTGAGAAGGGAGTGCAGCATGCAGCTGAAAAAAACAGGGCGACATTGTATAGGTAAAATCATAACTAAGGCCTGATCAGAAAGGCAATTGAGACTTAATCCCTGTGTAATGGAGCCACTGGGAGTTCCTCTTGCGTTAGACGTTCAGAAGTAGGCTCTTAGTAAATGTTTCTCTCTGGCATGGATGTGGACATGAGGAGTAACATATATGTACTAGATTAACTGTTACTTTCAGCAATATCTTCCCTGTTTCACTGAAGAGAGAAAAAACTTCAAGCCTGCCCCTAGGAACTAATTTAGCTTAAAATATGTGCTATTCAGCTCACATTAGTTTAGAGTTTTCAAGGTACTCTCATCAGCTTGGGTTTAACAGTTACTCTTTACTTATATTTCTGCATTTCTAAGAATTTCCCTCTACAAGAATAAAACTAACCCTTTTCTGATGTCTGACATGCCCAGCTAGAGCAGACAGGGAACATCTGGATCATCCACTTTACTAGATGTGTGTACTCCACTTTCACCCTATTATTCAATATACCTAAAATTCACCCTGTGTTTTCAATTGATCTTCCTACTTATTTCCTCCCTGAAGGCTCAAATCTGCATCCAGTGAAGTCAGTGCGAATGTTATATGAGAAAGCTCGAGCCTTTAGATTGTGATTTAACAAGGTACTTAAGCACATGCCTGGCTTAACACACAAGAACCTTCTCATTGGAAGTCACAGAAAGATTGCTACTGGCCTAATTGGGAACAAGAGCAAGCTATGAACCATTAAGCAGCTGCTGAATTCCACTGCAGCAGTGACTATTTCAGTGATGGGCTGGGTGTGAGCCCTGTGAATAGTTTACAATCTGCTTGGGAACCTTAAGAATGAAAGCAGCTCTATACCAACTGCACCCAACCATGGAATTTACCAGTCTAGACAATATCTCTGCTGGTCCACGGCCATCAAGAAGCTTGTAAAAATGAAAATTATATTTTCCAGAACAAATTGGGAATTTTATCTCCCCCAACTCAAGTCTAATCAATGAAGAGTATTTCTCAAGACTCTCAGGAGAAAGTGGAAACTATTTTTACGTCTCTCTGTCGTATGTCAGAATAGGATTTTTAAGTACTTACTTGTACATACATATATATGCATGCACTGCTACACACAGGATAGAACACATACATCTCCTAAACCTAGCAGGGCAGGACTAAGAATACTGTTCCTGAATTTGCTCTGATCTCTGTCTTCTAAAGCTAGAGAATGGAAGCAATTACCACCATTTACAAATAAATATTTGAATAAAAACCCTAGTGATTTGTTTTATAAAAGTCAGAAAATTAACAGACTGGTGAATATATCCACAGATATTGTCCCATCTTATTCTCACAATGTAATATTTGGTATTCCTGTAGGAGGTGTTTGATGTGTAGGTGAGTGTCATATGGATAGGCTGTGCAGTCTGTGGGCAGATGGCTATGACTTATGTGAGAGACAAAACAGTGGAAGATTTCACTGTGTGATGATAGATGAAAAAAGATAATTCTCATTTTTCTAGGTTGATATGATCCTCCCACTGCCCCACATATACTTCAATTTATGGCACAATGAAGGCTGTGAGATCCACACTCTTCAATTGTCTTTATCACTCTAGAAGGGAGAGCCACCCTCAAGGATGACCCAGACAGACTGTAGGGGTGGGCTAGCAGGAACCTTATGAAGTTAAATGGGGAGAGGTGTAAGGTCTTGCACCTGGGAACATAACCCAGGAATGCAGTTCAGACTGGGATCCACCTGGCTGGAGAGCAGCCTTGTGGAAAGGGATCTGGGGGTCTTGGTGGACAACAGGCTCAGCATGAGTGAGCAGTGAGCTGCAGGGCAAAGAAAGCCACCAGGGTGCTGGACTGCATCAACAAGGGCATCACCAGCAGAGATCAAGGAGTCACCATCCCACTCTACTTGGTGCTTGTCAGACCACACCTGAAGTATTATGTTCAGTTTTGGTCCCTGCTCTACAAAAAGGATGGGACAGGCTGGAGAGGGCCCAGAGAAGAGCCATAAGGATGATCAGAGGACTGGAGGACCTGCCATATGAGCAGAAGCTGAGAAAACTAGGTTTGCTCAGCCTTGAGAAGAGAAGGCTTTGGGGAGACTTATTACCATGTTTCAGTGCTTAAAGGGTGGCTACCAAGGAGGTGGAGACTCCCTATTTACAAGGAGTCACATGGAAAAGACAAAGAGCAATGGGCACAAGCTGATCCTGGGGAGATTCTGACTAGACACAATAGGTAAATTTTTCACCATGAGGAGAGTCAGGCATTGGAATAGTCTCCCAAGGGAAGTGGTAGATTCCCCCACATTGGACAGTTTTAAGTCTTAGCTTGAAAGGGTGCTGAGCCATCTCATGCGAAATGTAGTAGCACCTAGAAAGGTTGGGCCAGATGATCCTTGAGGTCCCTTCTAACCTGGCATTCTATGATTCTGTGATTCTATTACTTGCCCACAATAAAACATCATAATCCATAATGTGCCAAGGAAAGCACTTTATGCTTTAGGTCATGATTCAGTGAAGGAGTGGCAAAGCTTTCTTGTGATTGTACTGTCTCCTACCTACAGGCAAATGTGAAGCTATGACAGAGCCAATGCAGCACCCTGGATCTCCTCCAGCCTAACTGCAAGCCTCACCCAGGCCCAGGTGACTTAAGGCGCACACCAATGGCACCAGTTCTGTGCCCAGAATGTGCAATAGGATGGTTCTCTGGACCATGTAAGACAGCTTCAGAGTAAATGTATATACCACTGGATATCTAACACACTCTGTGCCTTCACCTTGGCTAGGCTCAGGGTTAGATGATGACATTTGGAAATACTTTTCTATTGTTATTGCTGCTGCTTACCCCTAAAAAGCTGTAGTCTAGCCTAGTCATTCACTATTTTGTGTCTTAGTCATTAAGGGCTGTTTGCACAACACCCAGGAAAATGGCCTTACAGTGCTGAGTAGAAGAGGGGCTGCCACACTTTCATGGGTTCACTCAAGTAACTGTGTCCATAAATCACCTATTTTTCTTCTTCTGTGTGGTTATTTATCTGAGATCTGTGCATTGTGTCTGGAATGCAAACCTGCTTTATCTGAAGTTGTAGTTGAGGTCTGTGTGTTATTTATTTCAAACTGACATAGGAAAACAGTTGAAAAATCTTTCTAATTTAGGCTTTTCACTCTAAACTTCTATATCAAGACCTGCAGTCCCATCTGGCTACATAATTTGGCACAGTGATCAATGGCAGCTGTACACATCTCTGGCCACAATGAGGTAGCTCAAAGAGATACCTCCCTGTTTGTACCTACAGTTACAATAATGTCATGGCAGCTCTGTGAGTAGCCTGAAAAGTCGCTTGTGTTGAAGGGTTTCATATTAGGTGAAAGTTGCAGCAACGATAACAGGGGCACAGAAGATGTAATTTCAGAAGCATCACAGTATTTCTCAGGCAAGCTTATTAGGGAGGTATGTGTTGTCTTGAAGTGAAATGAAACTCTCCTTTAAAGGGTTACTCTTCAACACCAATAGACACCAATAGACACAAATTGCTCATTGGTCCGAAACGTTGTATGAGGAAATTACTAAAGTGCTGCTCCTGGGTTGAAAGTTGAAAGCTGGAGAAGAACAGAAAGATCACTGGCCCCCAAAGAGCATATCACTTCTGCAGAATGGTTAGACCAAAGAAAGCCATCTGCAAACACTCTGACTATTTCATTATTGGGAACAGCAGCAGTCATCAAGTGGGGGAGGCTGTGGCCTCAGCTTTAAAGCAGAGCATTGTCAGATTGGTTCTTTTGCTTAAAGCTGTGCATAAAATGTCAAGTTATTTAGGGTTTAGGAAATGTTCAGGGATGTTTGTAAAAAATTTGGACAGAAAGACATCATTTTTCTACATGCTTGACTTTAAAGGACAAACTTAATGTTTGCTTAGTTAAAGAAAAGGCCGATATTAAAAGGTTAGTTGACTTTACTTTGGACCTTTATAATTCTGAAGGGATAGGATATCTGGTGTTATAGAAACTATATTTGCATGTGGAGATGTGAAGACAAGGAGCCAGGATTCCATGAGGGATTTCAGGTGTCTGGCCAAAGCACAAGTAAAGTCATAGAATGATTCAAACTCATTACAACTGATGAAAGTGACTGAGCAACTGGGCTCCTGTGCTGCCTCAGGAGCACCAGGAGGAATAATAGAGCATCCCTCTGCATCCTCCCAGTCACCCAAACTGCTTTGAGAAACATATCTGCTCATTTCCTCACTTTTCCCAATATACCACATAGTTCATCCTTCTTGTGGCTCTTCGGCCAGCCCTATGTATTTCAAAAGGACCATAGTAAAGAGCAGTTGCATATGTTGAACTGTGAGTGCTGAAAAACTATTGTTTTTCTGGCTTGACCTCAAATTCTCAGGCTGCCTCTGATCACTATTGTTCAAGTTTTGAGGCAGAATAATTTATTTCTGCAGCATGTCATGTGCTCTTATTTTTAGCTTATTTGGCAATTCCTAAAGTGTTTGTTTCTAGTTCTAATTTCTTTATAACTACATCTGTTGGGTTGGGGCTCAGTTCAGGAAAAACAATGACTGTGATTTTATTGTTTATGAATGCTCCAAGTGCATGGCTCTGCTCAGATAACTAGACAGAAAGTCACAATTTCAAAGTGCTATTGCTAGATGACTTAGGCTTTTTTCCAAAAGGAATTAGGCACTTAGAAAGCTGATTCCCTCTGAAAGTAAAGAGTATGCAAGAGACCTTTGACTTGAGACCTGAGGCTTGGAATCTGAGGCTTGAGTATTTGAGATTTTACTCTTTGACTGTGATCCAGTAAATTGCATCTTGTGGCCTACTCATTGCAAGTAGTCCCATTAAACTGTGTTTACCTCACCATGAGTGAACTATATTATGACCTCAGTAGGGAAACAAGTAGTGAGTAACAGAAACAGATGGAACGGATGTTAAAAGAGGGAACATTATGATTGTATGTGACTGCTATCTCAGGGCTCATTTCTTTTCCTGTCTCATCATCCTGGTAAATATTATTACTATTTCCAGTAATTAATAGAAGCTCGGTTGGCTTGATGTGCTCATACAGCCCCCTTTTCACTTGCTTATCACTTGGCTGAAGTGTAGGTACTCAGACTGAAATTGTTTAATCTGCTCCAGTTTCTTTGTGGTTGGTTGGCTTGTTTCTTTTTCTTTCCTTTTGGATTCTTTGAGACTGTGCCACAGAGAAGCTTTTTGGGGTATGAGGATGGGGGTAATACTTTTTTATTCACCATGGAAGTGTTTTCCTGAGAAGCCATTTTGATGGAGAGGCTTTGGCCCTTAAAGCTTTGAAGCAAATAATTGAATTTTGGCAAAGGATAGAGTCTTTTGCTGTCTTTGTAAGAATGTGGCAAAATCGTGTGTGTCTGAAAAGAATCGCTTTCCACAAGCTGAGACATTGTTAAAGATCAGGGGGATCAGTTCCCTGTCTTGACAGAACATGTCCTATCCTAACAGTCAATGAGGACACTCGTTACCAGAGCTGCAGAGCTGGAGCAAGACTTCTTTAGAACTAGTCTTCCTTGTGTCTTGCTCCCTGGGATTGTGGTGGCAGCAGTCACGAAAAGTTAGATAGAAGAGAGTGTCTGTTCCGTCAGTGTTCCCTCTGCTAATGCCATCTCTGGGAATGGGTCCAGCTGAACCAGGGGTGTAAGTGGAGATGAGAAGGAATTGTTCAGTACCTCTGTCAGAAGGAGTAGAAGAATCTCAACGAGAAGTCTTAAATATGAGAACATTGAAACAACATTGGGGATTCATCCAGAAATTGGTCTAGTTGCCAAAATCAGCATCCACTTTGTATCCAAAAACTTAAATGAGTTTTTGCTGTCACATTTCATTTTCCATTCTAGAGCATCTCATAATTTACATAGTTTACAAACTATACAGAGGGAGATAGGGATGCACTTGTGACCACTTTCCAGGTGAAAAGTGACTCTTTTTTCTTTTTTCTTTACTACACACTTCAGTGTTACTCGGTTAAGAGTGAAAGAAGAAAAGGGACACTCACCTTTCAGAACTTCAGGGAGAACCTGATCTGCAGCATTTGCTTCTCTTAGCTGGAGTTTTGCCAGCTCATCAAAGCTAATATCCCTTCTTCTGCAAATAAATGCCAAGGGATCTTTAATTAGCTAAAATAATCAGCAGTCAAGACCTTGATTTTTCACTTAATCTGAAAATAGCACAGTGCCCCTTATTAAGAGTGAAAGAAGAAAAGGGACACTCACCTTTCAGAACTTCAGGGAGAACCTGATCTGCAGCATTTGCTTCTCTTAGCTGGAGTTTTGCCAGCTCATCAAAGCTAATATCCCTTCTTCTGCAAATAAATGCCAAGGGATCTTTAATTAGCTAAAATAATCAGCAGTCAAGACCTTGATTTTTCACTTAATCTGAAAATAGCACAGTGCCCCTTAGCACATTGCTGGAACATTGGCAATGTACCAACACAGAGAATATAGTGCCAATTACTTAATAATACATTTCCTGCAGCTTCTTCTACATTTCAAGTTGAGTTCATCTCAATAGTGGGAGAAGGGCATTGTCATTTCTGTGGTTTGTGGTAGGGGGATTCATGCTTTCTTTGGAAATTATTTTGTAGGGCTGTTTCAGAGCTTATGTATTCATTCACTCAAACACTAAGATAGCAAACTCTAGTGGTCAGTATGGTGTGGTGGAAAGGAGTGGAAAAGGCAGTTCTGATATATGCTATGATTTATTACCATCACAGGTGAAACTAGGGCTCCACCCTTTGTGCTGTTCTTATACACCACAGACTTCTGTTCTCAGCATAACACTTTAACACCTGCTTCAACTCCTCATGTCCAGCAATAGTACATCTGTTAAGGGCTGAGCAAAATACTTGCAGAAGTTTCAGAGGTGTTCCAAAATAACTGCAAATAGCCATGGGACCACTGTACCAGCAACCTGTTCCTGTGTGTCTTCAGCAATGATCTGTTCCTACGGCTCCTAAAAATAGTTGTGAAAGAAAGCTGCCTGCCTGCTCCTGCCTTGCAGATCAGTTCATCCTCTTTTTTAGGTGCTAAGCCAAAATTAACAGAACTTAGCAACTTGTAAGCATGCTCTGATATATCTCTCACCTTCAAATACTCTTCAGCATGCCCAGCAACATGGTATATGGTAGGATGAGGACTCCTTAAAAGAGCTACTTACTATGTCCTGCAGGAAAGATGTCCCAGTGTTGGTGAAGGCTGCAGACTGGGTGCAGCAGGGAGCAGAATGCTGTGGTGGAATTGGACACAATGGGAAAACACTGCCAAGGGCCAAATTCATGGCACAAAGACTTGTGACCTATTTTGACAGAGTTTTGTTTGGTTTTGATTTTTACTGGCAATACTAAAGTGAAAAAAGAAAAGAAGACTATAATGAGAGCCAAGTAATCTGGTATAAATAAGTACAGTTCTGTCCAAGTCAACAGACTGAGATTGGCTTAATTCAGAGCTAAACATCTATATAAATGCAAGGTAGCTCTCTCCATGCCTGTAATATGTCTCTTGGAAGAAACAGCAATAGGACCTCATGTCACCATTAACTAGAGTTTTATTGTGATGACACCACGACTGCCTGTAGTCCCTTATGTTACCGTGTTGGACAGTACATGACCAGTTCATTTGGGGGTGTATTATATTGCAGTTTCCAACTATTTTGCTGTTACTGTTTAGTAGCTTGTCCTTGTTCTCACTAGTACTGACATGAAGGACCATGATTCCTAGCTTTCATCACAGATGTGATCAACCATACACTTAATTTTCTCAATGCTTCTGCTCCACCCTTGAACAATTTCTTCTCATGGAATCCCACTAGCACCAATAAAGTTTTTCTAAGGATATCCTCAAGCCTCAAAGCACCACTTTGAATAGAACAGAAAATATTTTTATCCCCACTTTACAGACAGGGAAATAGAGGTTTTTATATTACTTCCTCATCATGTATATGATGATATATGTATATGATATATGTATGTATGGTATATACTCTTAGATTAAAAGCTAGAATGAGAGCACAAGTATTTTGTCTTCTAGCCTTGTGTTAATGTTCATGTTTCTCTTTCTTTCAAGAGATCCTGCTTAATAATTAAAATAACAACAAATACGGCTGAAGTAAGAGGTTCAGCTAAGGTTTTCTGGAAGGCTATATATAGAGAGCTTTCAAGCAAGAGTCACCTTTTTCTTTCTTTTTCTTTTTTCTTTTCCTTTTTTTTTTCTGCTCTGAGCCTCCATTTCCTGCTTTCTTTGAAAAATTGTACTACGAATTATCAACAAGAGGTCACACTCCCTAGCGTTCAGCAGGTGTTGCCAAAGCTGTACGGCCTGTTCTTTAAAGTAACATCTTGCGTGTTCTGTTTCACATATGGCCTCTGAAACTTGTAGGTCATGCACAAATACAATGGTGGTCTTTCATGACCACAAGAGTTTCTAAATCACCGTGTTGTGCATTCTTTCCATCTGTGTGACTTATTCTGGTCACAAACCTTAGCAAAGAATGATCCTCGTATACTCAAGATCTTGAGACTCACACCTCTCTTCCCTCAAATGTGAAGTCACTTGGTTCACAGCTCTTTGCAGGGTTGTGTTCAGCTCTTGGGTTTGCTATGAAATAGAAACAGGCCTCCTCTAGGTCATATCAACTGTCCATCCAACCTAGAGGCCTCCTGCTAACAGTGTCCATGCAAGGATGTCTATTGAAGAAAATACGTCTAGGGCAAATGTCCTTTGTCTCTGCAGTCTGCCAGCTTCTAGGTGAAGGGAGCAATTATGCAATTTTCTGATGTGAGCACAGCATCCAGAACTATTGGAAAGGAAGGTCATGAAGAAGGAATCAGGGTTGCTTTTGAGAAATATAAACAATGTATTTTCAGTTCCTACTGGATCAAAGCTGGACATGGAAATGATAGACTGAATTAGAGGAAATAATGGAATCTATAAGGGTTCAGAGCCTCTCCTTTGCAGGATGTTTGGTACCTACAAGGGGACTAGCAATTGGAAGATTAGAATAACAAGGACTAGGAACATCTGTGCAGATTAATAAGAACTACAGTTTTGCTACCTAGTATTGATATATGCTTAAATCTTAATGTATACTCTCTCCCAGAAAGAGCAAATTAAGACTTTTAATTTATTTTTTAACTTTACGTTACTCATTACAACAATGCATTTCAGTAGTGATTAAGTCACTGCAAAACTCTGCTGATTCAAGGATTTCTGAATGTTTAAAAGTATAAGTGTTGATTATCTACGTGCTACCTCTGCAGTGAAATATCCCACTCAGGTCAGTGCTGACCCTGATGTCTTCTAGCAATTTGCAGGATTTTTAAAGAAATGGCTGATGACATTTACAAATGAAAAACACATGGATCCCAGAAGATAAGTACATTGGTCTCTTGTTTCGAGCTTTGGTGTCAAGAGAACTGAAACACTTTGTAAAAATGCAAGTGAAAACAAGACTTACTTGGTATCTTAAAGCATCAAATTCAAATCCAGTCATCAGAGCAAGCTACATCTGCTATGCATGTGTGATAAATATGAGGCCATGAAAATCCTATTAAGGATTTTTCAAGCTTTACCAAGTAGTAAGCTTTCCATGTAGTAAACTGGATCCACAGTCGAGCTCTAGTGCATTCATTCTAGCAAAGAAATTGTCCACAGCACAGGATTCCTACAAGGTGTCAAGTTAGATCAAGGAGTATTGTGTTTTTGGGGAGGAAAATTGTAAAAGGTGTGTGAGAGGCTCACAACTGGATGAACATTTTGTCTTTTTTGTTTCATTTGGGGATTCAATTTTTTAAAATGTTGAATGTTTAAATGATACCTGGTTTTAAATCCAGTAACACAAATGGTGCAATTTTTTTCCCCTCATAACATTACAGAAAACCTGGCCACACAATTCTTGTTAATCTATCAAGAGCTGAGGACTATTGATCTAGTAATCTGATTTCCTTGTAAATATTTTCATTTCCTTTATACCTTTCTTGATAAAAGCAAGTCTCAGAAAGGAAGCACATTTTTATTTGAAACCTTTGAGTTGAGAAGAAATCATTGCTTCCTTGTTAAGGTGCTCCATTAGCTCATTGCCTGTGTTACTCAAAAGTGTTCACAATTTTTCTTCTGAATTTGTTCAGTTATCAGTTTTTCTTACATTGACTCTACAAAGGCTTCTTTGGACCCAAGATTTCTCTGTAGAACAAATTATTGTTTGGGATTGCATTCTTTGTCCAAATAGTTTCTCTGTGTTCTTTCTCAAAGCAGCCTCTGTCATCACTGTCTTTCATCACAACACAAATTGTTTCTGTAGCATCATATCTGCATCTCGTTTTTTCTGTAGGAAGACAGGACATAGTGACAAAAACTAGTCAATGGCCCTTAAAAATGAGCTGCATTCTCCTTATATCTTTTTTGACTTACTAACACAGTTGATCTTCTGAATTGCTACAGCTACACGTGATTCTGAAGTAGGCCACATTGAAAGTAACCCATAATTGCAAAATTGTACTTTGTGGCTTGGGTGTTCAAGTAAACTCATCCATCTATAGGAAGACTGGATCAGGAGGTATGGACTTTGTTTTGGAGGGAAAGGTTCTCACTTTTCAATCTTTAATTGTTTACTCATACTTAAAAAGGATATGCAGCAGCCCTTGGACAGAGATTACCAGCAAATATAGGTCCCCAGAGTCATCATGATGGTCAACATTGTAGGCATGTAGCCCAATACTTCCTAATGACTTAATTCCAAATAAACGAGAAAGACAGAATTTTTGAAGTTTAAACTAGAGATTGAAAACTTACTTCATTTAATTTCTGACTCACCCTTATATTAGTAGGATAACAGTATCTTTGAGAGTCAAAAATATAGGAAAATCTTATAAATTTAGATTTATGTTGTATGGTAGTTTCCCAGATTTTTAAATGTTCCCCCTTTTTTCTCTCATGTATTGGCCAAATGAAGGTTCATGAAACAATTATTATTTCACAAACTGATCAGAGAAGTTGGCTGATTTTTTAAAGAACAGTTTGTTTGTAAGATGCTAAACTGGTGCTATAATTTCAATCTGTCTTGAATAGTTATGCTTTGTGTTTGAACTTCAATGAAATTGAGGTTGATATTTCATAGTTTTGATGAATATTGAACATTTTGGTAGCAATAGATATTGATGTATAACTGTATACTTTACTGGTATCACATTATATCAGCTCTATGAATGCCAGAATAGACTCAATGTGATCTTTAACATCTCTGATATAAGATGTGAATAATGAGGTGATACTGAGTAATAACATAATTGGCAATCTGAAACAGTCAATCAAGTACATATGTCTGTATTTTTTGTCTTCAACATACTCTTCCCTTCATTCTGCCTCAAGACACACTGAGGGAGAACTGCATTGCAGTGTAAATAAATCTTGGTTGAGGTAAAGTGGGTAAAACTTTGTCATTAAAAATGGAAGACTGGACTGTTGAAACTCTGGAGAAATGTGCTGAGCTTTTAGTGAACTGCTTTTGTGCAAAACTCCAAAATAAAATCTTTGAATGGAAAAGGAACCCTTTGATTTTCAGAACTGCAGTTTTACCTACTTGATTTTTAAAAATGTTTTATAATAATGAATTTAGTAATAGCAAGCACTTTCAAACTGAGGTGAAACAAGATGTTCTGCTTGAATTAATTTAGCATGAACAGAAATAATTTTATTTTTAAAGTTAGGAATTCTGAAGATACATTTTCATGGTGATTCAAAATCAAATTATCAGAAATTTTCATAAAAACACTGAAGCAAAACCCCAAATACCCACTCAATTGTAACACAGAAAATTTCTCATGAACCAAATGATACAAAGATATATCTTGTGTTGCTGGAAGATAAATATATTTCATGCACAATGCATACTACTGTGTTGGTATTTATGACCAAGGAAATTATCAACTCATCAAGTGCATCAACCACTTAACGAGATTTTTTAAAAGCACATTGTTATACACTAGAATCATAGAATAGTTTGGATTAGAAAGGACCTTTAAAGGCCATATAGTTCAATCCTCCTGCAGTCAGCAGGGACATCTTCAACTACATCAGGTTTCTCAAAGCCCCATCTAACCTGACCTTGAATGTTTCCAGGGTTGGGGTATCTAACACCTCTCTGGGTAACCTGTGTCAGTGTTTCATCACCCTCATAGTAACAAATTTCTTCCTAATGTCTACTCTAAATCTACCCTGTTTTAGTTTAAAACCACTACTTGAAAGTCTCCAGAGAAGGAGACTCCACAACCTCTCTGGGGAAAAATGTCTGTCCCCATCAAAGGCAAAATGAAGCTGAAGAATAGAAGTGAGAGAATAGAATAGAACAGAATGGAATAGAATATTTCAGTTGGAAGGGGCCTACAACAACCATCCAGTCCAACTATCTGACCACTTCCTGGATGACCAAAATTTAAGGTATGTTACTAAAGCCATTCCCCAAATGCCTCTTAAACAATGATAGGCTTGGGGCATTGACCACATCTCTAGAGTCCTGTTCTAATGTTTGACCACCCTCTTAGTAATTAAATGCTACCTAACATCCAGTCTAAACCACCTCTGGTACAGCTTTGAACCATTCCCACACATCTTACGACTGAGTACCAGGAGAAGAGCTCAGCACCTCCTTCCCTGCTTCCCCATCTCAGAAGCTGTAGGGAGCCATAAGGTGATCACTCAGTCTCCTTATTTCCAGACTAGACAAACCCAATGTCCTTATCTGCTCCTCATAGGACACACCTTCCAGCCCTTTCACCAGCTTCATTGCCCTCCTCTTGATGCATTCAAGTACTTTGATATTTTTCTTAAGTTGTGGTGCTCATTGACTGCACGCAGTGCTCAAGGTCTCAGCAACTCTGAACACCTCTTTGACCTGCTGGTGATGCTGTGTTTCATGTCTCTAAGGATGGGGTTTGACCTCCTGACTGCTAGGGCACACTGGTGATTCAGACTGAGCCTGATGTCCACCAGCACCCCCAGATCCCTTTCTGCAGGGCTGCTGTCCCAGTTATACTCATGACTAGTGTTATTCCATCCCGGTTGTGTTCAACAGCATCTCATTAATCACTGTCCACTGTTCCAATCCATCTAGATCCCTTTGCAAGTGGGGATAGACCCTGGTTTAGTACAATCAGCAAACTTGCTATGGGTGCATTCAACTTCTACATCCAGCTCTGGTGTCCAGTCACCAGACAGGTGTGATCTGCACTACAATCCTTTGAGCTCTGCTATTCAGTCAGTTCTTCATCCAGTGCACCATATACCTGCTCATCTCAGAACTGGACAACTTGTGCAGAAGGATGCTGTGAGGAAGAGTGACAAAAGACTTATTAAAATCCAGAAAACTGAAGTAATGCTTTCCTTTCATCCACGACATTGCTGATTTCATCATATCGTATCGTATCATATGGAAGGATATAATCATATCACGGAAGGATATTAAATTAATTAAACAGAACTTTCCCTTTGTAAACCAGTGTTGACTGTGTCTGATCATAGAATCATAGAATCACTAAGGTTGGAAAAGATCTTCAAGACCATAAAGTCCAAACTTCAGCTCTACACCCCCATGACCACCAAATCACCTCATGAAACATCACATCTACAACAAGGCTACAGAGATAGCGGATGGTGGCAGAGCAACTGACATCATCTACCTGGATTTGTGCAGGGCCTTTTACACTGTCCCACATGACATATTAGTCTCCAAACTGACAAGACATGGATTAGACAGATGGACCACTTGGCGGGTAAGGGATTGGCTGGATGGCCACACCCAGAGAGTTGTGGTCAATGGCTCAATGTCCAAATGGAGGCAGGGGACAAGTGGTGTCCCTCAGGGGTCAGTATTGGGACCAGTGCTGTTTAACATCTTTGTTGGAGACACGGACAGTGGGATTGAGTGTATCCTCACCAAGTTTGCTGATGATACCAAGCTGTGTGGTGTGGTTGACACCCTAGAGGGAAGGGATGCCATCCAGAGGGACCTTGACAGGCTGGAGAGGTGGGCCAGTGCCAACCTCATGAAGTTCAACAAGGCCAAGTGCAGGGTCCTGCACCTGGGTTAGGGCAACCCCAGGCACAAATGCAGGCTGGGGGAAGAATGACTGGAGAGCAGTCCTGAGGAGAAGGACTTGGGGTGTTCCCGCCACCTCCCTGGGCAGCTTGTTCCAATGCCTCACCACTCTTTCTGGGAATAAATTTTTCCTAATATCCAACCTGAACCTTCTCTGGCACAACTTGACCCCATTTCCTCTCACCCTATGGCTGGTCACTAGGGAGAAGAGGCCAACACCCACCTCACTACAACCTCCTTTCAGGTAGTTCTAGAAGGCAATGAGGTCTTCCCTCAGCCTCCTCTTCTTCACTCTGAACAGCCCCAGTTCCCTCATCGTCTCCTCGTAAGATCTGTTCTCCAGGCCCCTGGAGCCATCTGAGCTGATGAGTCTCCTTGGCAGTGATTATCCCACAAGAACATTTAATTAAGTGGCGTGGGGGATTTCCTCCTTTATTCTGCTCCAGGCTTACTCACAGATCCCACAGATGCAGATCTGTCAAATGGCAGACTTACTTTTTTTCCCCTCCCAAACCTCCAAGAATTTAAAGATTTCTTTTAGAAAAATAAAATTCCCTTTTATTGTGACTCAGACTTACTCAGGCCAGTCCAGTCTATGCAAACACACATGCAGCTTTAAAGCATTTGTGAACAAACTGGGTTTCTTTGCTGGTTTGCTGAGACTTGGCAGTTCAGTTCCTTGAGGAAAAAAAAGAAAGAGAGATTCACATCTATTTTTGCTTGATTTTCAGACGTGCTGAGTACCTCCTGTGGACTTTGAGAGCTGTTCATCTGAAAATCAGGTCACTGATGTGAGGCTGGAAAGAGAAAGCACAAGGAAAAAAAAGGGCTCTCATTTTAAAACACAAATGTTTCTGTGATTTGAAGAAAATAAAATGAATAAAGAAACCTGGTTTTAAAGGTCTTATTTGGAGCTAGGACTGAACTCTGTATTTCACACTGAATTCACAACTGAGAAATGTCTGTGTGCAGAAAAACACTGACAGTTGCCTATTTTTTAGCATAAGCAGAGTTACTTATCTCCCCAGATAACTTGCTAGTAAGTTATTTGGGGAGCTTTATTTGTTAGTGCATGTCCAGCACTGGCTGGAGAGGTTGTTCTCCAAGCTGTTTCTCACCTTCTCCATGCAGACGCTCCTGTCCTCTCTGCGTGTTACTGAGCAGCTGGTCAATGGGAGCAGTCACTAAGTTATTCAGTCAAAGAAGACCAGCTAATACATTTTAAAAAGTAGGGTTTTGACTAAAATGCAGTAGGCAGTGCCCATATGACCTATTCATCTGTGGGATCTGAGCAGGGTGGTATTCTTTACCAGAGGTAATATCTTACTTTACTTAGTTTTGAAACCCTATTTTTGACCCAGAATTTCTCTCTGTAGCACCTCACATTACAACACAGTGGCACAGAGTATAATTGTTGCTAATCCAAAATACTAGAGGCATTATTTTTCAGAATTTAGGGTAGTATTTTTTTTAAAGCTAATGCAAAATTTATGTCCATACTAATTACAATTACAGCATTACAACAATGGACTTGTCCATTTCATATTAAGCATAAGGAAAAAATGCATATGCACAGTAGATCTTTATTCCCTCATCATCTGCTAAGGCAGGGCTATAGATGATATTTCCAAAGGTACTTATGCTCATAAAATGAGAATTTCTTGATTTTCAAGGTCATTATAATTTCAGAAAAGTTGTTCTTTATAACAGCTTTCCATTAAAGGAAAAACAAAAGCAAAACCACTTGTGTCTTGGGGCTGTGTAGCTTTTCTAGCTTTTTGACATGGGGAAGATATTAATAAAAATGTGATGTTCTTTTAAATTTCCAGTGCAATTTAATATAGACATATTCCTGTAAAATAAATCCCAGGGATTTCTGTTCTTCACTAGCTCCAAGGCCCTCTTCAGCGTCAATGGGAATTGAGAGCTTTCCAGTAACTCTGAATTCCAATCATATTTAAATTTTCATTCCCATAATATTTAAATTCTGAGGTAACTTTTGTAGGTCAAATTCCCTTAAATGGAAGTAGAGCAACAGCTATCAAGGACAAAATAAAATAAAAAATAAAAAAAATGACATAGAAAAGAGTGCAGTAAATTTTGTAGTCTGGGTCTCTCAGCAGAACAGACTGAGTTTCTAACCTACATCCTAGTCCTGCCAAGTGCATTTGAAAGACTAATTCCATTAAGTAAGAGATGAGTGGAACTGTAGCTCATACATTTGTATCACTGACCATACTGCAACTTCCATAAACATTTTAATCTAGGTTATTAAAAAGAAATACAGAAATATCTTGTGGAAGTTGCTTGAGAAGATATTTAAAGATCATTATGGGAATGAGAAAACCTGCTCATGACACAACAGGAGTGGGACAACTAAAGACAGACATTACAACACTGAAAAGCAATTTATTTTGGAGGATCAAATAATCCATGTGGAAAGTTCAATAGCATAAAATTTTAAAACAGAAATGCCAGTAATGCAGTCTTGGTTGGATATACAGTCTCTTTAGACATTTTTATAAATAAAGACTCTATAGATAGAGAAAACTTTTAAGATTATTGCTGAAGCCTGGTCTATTTACTTCTTGCAAGAGCATCCACATTATTACAGACTGGTCCCTGCCCAGAGAACTCTCTTGCAGCACACAGAGAGCTGTACAGAGATCAGAGAAAGGCAAATTTGTTTTACTATGCACTATTCCTTACAGGTGTAGCAGTCAAAATAAGAAGCCAAATAACAATAATTGGGGAAAAATGACTAGTGTTTATGCTTAGAAAGAGCAATATCTTGATCTTTAAGAAGGAAATCAGAGCTTTAGCTACTGATGCATTTTAAACCAAAAGTTACTTATTGGCTGAAATAGCTTTGAGTCAAACTTTATATTTCTTCTGGCTCAGTCATTGCTTTTTTTTCAGGAAGACTTCTGGCTGACTGGGCGACTGACAGATTGGTAAGAATGAATGCAAAATATGTGTAAAGCCAGGGAAATCTCTGTAAGTCAAACATGCTCAGGAGGGTTGGGTTCTCTTCCTGGTTTCTCTCCGGGAGGCTATGTGATTTTGGACAACTCAGTGCAGCTTCCAGTGTTTTGTTTCCCTTGAAGATGAAATATGAGATGTTTTTCTTTAAATATTTCCAGACATACAACACCTGGCACTGCTGGACTTCCAAGCTGAAACCAAAACTCCAGAAAAAGCCATAATCAACCCAGTCCATACCCTAAAACAGGAAAGCACTTTGATCACACTTTATTTCCTAATTTGAAGTAAATAAGCATTCTTAGAAATGTTGTCCTCATGTTCACTTAGACATATGTCCAATAAAGAACCTAATTTAGACACGTAGACTGAAAGCTGTTCTGAGAATATTTAAATTTAACACCAGTTATCAACGTTTAAAATTCTCTCTCCAGGCTTAAAATATGGTTGATAAAATTATCCTCTTCTTCCAAAGGTTGTAACACTTTATCACATTTCTTGGAATCTTTTCTGCTCTTTAAATAACTTAGTATTGGTGAAATTTTATGTTTAGTGTTAAAAGGCATAATATCAGCTGCAGAAGGTACACATAGAAAGGAGAATTTTCCTGTTTATCTTATATATTTGTAATATCTTCCCACCTCTCAGTTCTTGTTTGCGAATTTTCCCTCTTCCTCCTCTAGCAGAGATGGTGTCCTGCCTCTTAATACCATATGCATCCTTCTAACTGTCATACAATCACCCACGTAATTAGAGACAACCTGCTCTGCTTAGAATAACACTTAAATGTTAGACTTTCATACATCTAGTCTTGAAAATTTGGATCCACCAAAATGTCTGCAAGAAATCAATGAATCCAAGCATGACATTATACTTGTTTTCTTCCGTTGAGTTAAAATTGTGTGCTGTTACTTTATCTTGTCCTTGCTCACTGCTGGGGGGTTGGACTAGATGACCTTTAAGTTCCCTTCCAACCCAAACTAGTCTATAATTCTATAAGTTAAAACTTGGATGATATTTTTCCAGGCTTAATACCTGTGGTTTACAGGCAAACGTCCAGGAGACCAGCCTGCCTCACCCTGAGCAAGTGAAACAAGGTGTCATACACCACTGTTTGGGCAGATGCTTGATGTATAATGAAACAGCTCCTTCTGGATCCTTCTTGGGTAGGCCTATTGTGTCAGTTCAGGAAAACTTCATCTTTTCACTGGATGACCTCAGATGCCCATCCAGGCTTGCTTCTTCCTTGGTAGAAAACACAGGTACCGGTCACAGCAAATAGTGCTAATCGTTATAGATATTTGTACTTTTTCTTTACACACTCTGGTCATGAGTGAAATAGTTAATCATGTTGTTATTTGCACTGAGATTCCCCACTTAATCACCATTAATGTTTATTGAAAAACAGGAAGATTAATCCCAGTTATATTATTCTCTGAACAGTCAGGCAGACGTTCATGTGCCCATCACAATCCCTTCAGATACAGGTTTTCTCTCAAAGACATGTGGGAGCACAGTACTGTTGTCCTAGCAAAGCTGAACAGTTAGAGCAGGTCTAGACAGGCATTTTTATTTTTATTTAAAAAAGCCCCAAACTTTTACACGCATCAAGATATCAAAATAAGAGTGAGGGAAAGAAAGGAAATCTTTGAATCCTAACATTAAAGCAGGAAGTTTTGAGGTTGTGTTTGCTCTTTTTTTTCTAATTATAAATACAAAATATGTAGTTTGTGTTACTTTTCCACCAGGCAGTACTAAACAAAGCCACTTACACACTCACTTTTCTTGTTTTCTTCTTGTTTTGTTTTGTTTTGTTTTGTTTTCAATGTGAACACTTTCCCCAAATGGCTCCCACAGTTTGAACTACTTAACTACAGATGTTAAAATATTTGGTGCTTTAAGATAGTGATATTGCCCACTCTTCACACCCACATGTCTGTGGGTTCTGAAACAAGTCAATAATGCAGGTTTGTTTCTATGTCTTAGGTTTCCTCACCTCGCAGCTGTCTAGAAAAAAAAAAACAAAAAAAAACCACACACAAAAAAAAGGAAAAGATGAATTGTCCTTTAAGTGAGCAGTGATGTAATGGTGCTTGTTAATACAGTCTCAGTGGTATCATGATTGCAAGATTTTCCATTGGAGTGCCTTTGTTGGGTCTTCTCCAAGAAACAAATTCAAATGTAATCACCTCATGTGCTGCAATGGAAACAGCCCCACAGTACAACTCCAGTGTTTCAAATCAAGTAAGCCTAGAAAATGAGAAAAATTATTCTGTGTGTTTTAATAGTGATTTCCTGCAATTCTTTTCTACACCTTTCACTGCCTTGCAATAGTTTCCTCATGTTTTTAAGAAAGTACAGAATTGCTGAAGACAACAAGGAAAACATGCAGATAACATTTTGCAAAGTAAAGGGAGAAGAAAAGCTAGAAATAACCTTTATGAGGTTCTACAACACTCTTCCAGTTTCCTGTTACTGCAGGCAATAAGAGCTCATATAATCTCCTTCATAAACTGAACAAACCCCATCCTCCATCTTCTTTGATTACATAATACTTATTTTGGAAAGCTGTTCATGAATTTCACTACTGTGAATAGTGGAAACCTTATTGTTATTAACCTGCAACTGTTCAAGGCCAGATTAGGTTTGTCTCTGTCATTTCCAACTTTATACTCCAACAGTCCATTGTGTTTCTGATAGTATTCCTGGTTGTGGGTTTTTTTCCATTTCTGAAATGTTCCCATTCTCATCTGTGTTGATGGTGCTTCTTGATTTTATGTCATCAGTAAATTTTATTAGTCTCTTATTATATTTTGGGCATAGTTTCTAATAATAATGTTAAGCAAGATCCATTTAAAATCTATTCATAGAGGACCTCACTTCCCCTTTATTGCTATCCATGGGTTTATCCTGTTTAACCAACTCCTTACTGAATGTATGATTATTCTATTAATTTATATATTTCCCAGTTTAATTTACAGATGCCCATGCAAGAACTTATAAGGCTGAAAGATGAATAGATTTAGTCTACCAAAGTTTCTTCATCTAAAATTAATTTCTCATTAAATATAAAGCAATATTCTGTCTCAGTCTGTCTTGGTAAATTCATATGACATTTCTTGCATAGCTTTAAATATTCATTGTACAACACTGTACATATATAAGATCCAACTAGCTTTAAAATTGCCCTCTTAAACATTTGATAATTTCTCACAAAATTGCTCTCAGAAGGAGAACTTTAAAGGAGAAAAGTGGTGTTTGTCAATGATGTCTACAGCTGGTAACAGAAAAGATGAAGGGCCTCATCCACAATGTATATAATTCAGCTGGAATCTTTACACTGACTTAGTGATCTACAGATCAGTCTTACACTAGTCTAGAAAACAATTTATTATCTTTTTTAAAAAATCATCTTTAAAAAGAAAAGAGAAAATCTTTTGTGGCCCAGCAGCTGAGACAGACAAGGAATACATAAAACATTGTTAGACAGATTTTGTTTCACTGGCTACTTAGTAACTAATTTGTCTGCCATCAGTTCTAGCTAAAAATTTCAATAGTAATAAGGAATGCATTACAGTTGCTTGTTGATGAACTATCCAGTCTGAAAATCTTTCCATCTCTAACTTTCAGAGAGTGTAAGAACAGAAAATATTTCTTCTGAGCTTCATGTATAATTAAGAACAAAACAGGTACTGTGGAAATATGGTCAATAAAATATGGAGCAGTTACAGCAATATTAACTTTAAAAAAAGATAGTTATATCTCATTATAGAAATATTCAGAGGCTAATGTGAATACAGAAAATTTCTGGGCTCAGAAATTAAGTAAGTTATAGCTTTGATTTACACACCGTCATGTGTTCATATTTAGGGCATTTAAATATGTGCATAAGTAGCGTTTGAAACATGTTTCTTTCAAGGTTGAAGTTAGGAATTTTGTACTACTGTTAAGTAATTAACCCATGGCATTAAAATAGTACACAGTCAGGAGTGTCTTGAACTTGTGAATGAGTGTACACTTGAAATCATATCAAGTTCACCACATCTTTCTAGTTGTGGAGCCAAACTCTAATATAAATCTTAGTCTTCCATGCTGAGAGGAGACAAATGGAAATCAGATGCCAGTTCTTCAGAGAAAACACAGCGTCCTGCTTCATGGCGTGTTTGTTACCTCCATATTAATTTCATTAAGGATAAATCTTTTGTTATTCCAGCTCAGATTCTTAAAACAGCCTCTTTCCCAGCTACCAGAAAGCCTGCCTGCTTGTAGATGTGTCCTGAAATGAGCAAAATAGGTGAGAGAGTGACGTTTGTGGAGGACAGTGACATCCCTCTGCATTATGCTTTGGCAAGTTGAGTGTGCGTCTTGTTTCAACATCTGTGCCTCTCCTTTTCTATACCTTGGCATGACTTCCAGAAGATTTCCTGCTAATCCATCTGCCAATTTAGGTACTCCTTTTCCCCAGCTTTCCAAAACCTCAGCTTGTAAGTTTACCCAGGATAAACTTTACCTTTAGGCTATATGTATGCATATTTCTTTTTAGAAATTTAAATATTTCAGGTCCACTTTTAAGTAGTGCTGAAGAGAGCAAGGAAGAAGTTAAGGAAAAGTTTAATGGATAGGTGACATGTCAGAAATAACATTTTGTATTTATTTACAGCAAACAAAGCATCATGAATGTTTTTTTTTTCCTGTTCGATCTCTGTGTTAGCTCTGCCTTCTGTTTGTTTGTCTGTTTGTTTGCTTTACTATATTAGTGTATCTACCAGATTGCTAGATGAAAAGGTGAAAATTATACAATCCTGGTTTTGCATTTCTTTGCCCATGAGGCTGGTTAAGAAGGTTGCAAATGAAAACAGCAGCCAAAAAAAACCCCAAACAAACCCTAACAAACAACAGGAACAAAAAATAAACACACACCCTAAAAAAGAGAGTGAACAGGTATTGCTCATGCAAATCAGTCAAGCTATACAAACTGACCACTTGAGCTCAGCTTTAAGAAGCAGCCTTTTGCTTATTTGAATTGACATATCTCTTTGACTAATTGACTTGGAAAGCTGTATTGAAGAGACATTGTGGTTCTCAGTAAAAGAAGAAAAGTATTTCACTGTGGAAGTGGCTGAAATCCTTGAAGATGTGTCTAAACTGATGTGTGTGATACTACTGCTTTATGGGCTGCTTGTAAGTCCCAGCGCATGCAGATCCCTGCCTACCTTTCAGTCTGTGTGACTTCAGGATCTGGATTGCATTGATCTGGCTGTCACAGACATCCTTTGGCATGCAGTCTTGCTCCCAAATAGATCAAACGCCACTGTGAAAACAATAAGTCTTTTTTTCAGTCCTGCTTTCCCATTGTTCCAGGAAACTGTCCTCTGGCAATTAGAAACTTGCAACCACTTTCCAGCCTTGAGTCATGAATGGTCAGTTTTCACTCCTTAAGCCTTGTGCTGACGTTTATCTATAGCTTTAATAATTGATTCTCTCCATGAAATATACCCTGATGCATTAAGAGGCAGCAAAGGCATCCCTCTCAGCATTAATTTTGATTTACTAAGCAACCAAACACTTCCAGGCTCCTTTTACAAGTGAAACTCTCTCATTATTGGTTTCCATGAACATATCCCATGTTTCTGTAAAAAATCTGTGGATTTATACATGTGCCAGGATTTCTGTCTCACTTAAACCTGCTGTGTATTAACTCTAGTCAGACTGGATAAAAAAAAAATTGCAAGTCTTTCTGCAGGACACTTTGAACTCAATATATATCTGCTTGGTCCAGCACTTCCCAGAAGTGTTATGCCTGCACATCATATCCCTGTAGGAGTCAGACTTACTGGTCAAGTATTACACATGTGCAGTAAGTCCGAAGAGGTGCAAAACATTAAATTCAGTGCATACATATATTTTCACTGCATGTAGAACTATCTGCGAAATTTAGGGAGGAACAGGGCAGTTTTCCTTGTCTCAGTAGCATCTTTTACCTGTTTCTAACCTGAATGAACAGAGGTGATGGTGACTGAACACATTAACTGTATCCACCATAGCTTATAGCATCTCACCTATTAACATTTTTATTTACATTTCACTTGGCCAAGTTCCTGTGTTGTCTCAGATGTCTCTGAAACTGATGGATGGACTCAGATCTCTCTTTCTGAATCATATTCAACTGAAGGCACACAGCTCATAGCAAAACTTATTGTTATTAATATCTAGTATCCAAATTAATTTTTTATATTCTCATCTTTCACTACGTGGTTGATGCAATTCCATATTTGTGCCACTAGAAAATTTCATTAATAAAGTCCAAATTTTTGCAACAAGGGCACTAACTGAGTATATTAAATAAATTATGAGTTTCTTTTTTCTTAACTAGTCCCTTATAGTATTGTACTAGCTCTGCAGCCTAGATCATGACCTCAGTCACAGGCATCTTTCTTAAAAAAACCCAGTTTGAGCCTTGTCAGTATCTGGTATCATTTAGTCTTGTCATTATAGATAAACAGGCTACCTGAACTGCTTCTGAATTTATTTTTTAAATTGCCACTTTGTCCCAATGAGACAAAATTCTCAGAAGATGAAAATTCAAGCTAATACCAAGGCAAATTAATAAAGAATATGGCCTGTATTTTTCATGGTGTGGATTAAATACATGACAGCATTTTTTAAATAATTTTGTACATAATATGCCTGTATTATGGGTGTAAATTGGAGCATAGGAGGTTCAAGGTGAATATCCGAAAAAATTTTTTTACTGTAAGAGTGACAGAGCACTGGAACAGACTGCCCAGGGAGGTTGTGGAGTCTCCCTCACTGGAGACATTCAAAACCCACCTGGATGAGTTCCTGTGTGATGTACTCTAGGTGACCCTGCTCTGGCAGGGGGGTTGGACTAGATGATCTCTCGAGGTCCCTTCCAGCCCCTAAGATTCTATGATTCTATGATTCTATGATTTGTTGGCTGATTGTTTTTACAGAAGTAAAAACTTTTCCAGATCAAATAGGAGGCTTTTTTGTTGTTGTTGTTGTTTTTCTTTTTCTTACAGACACAGTGGCTGCTTTGACTTTTAAAAGCCCTCTGCATTGATCAACTCATCATCCTCTGGAAATGCTGCAAACAAACTGAAGTGAGAAAAGAACAGTTCTGAAGTGTTGAATTTGAGACTCAGCACATGAGAAGACAGGGTAGAGAGGTGGGTCACACAGGGTAAGACTCACACCCAGAAACTCTTGTTCAAATGTGTGCACCTTTTGGTGAGCCAATTACAAAAGTTTTGGTGGTAAACGTTACTGCTCCTATGGTTTACTGCAAAAGAGCATTAGTGGTAGCAGGCAGAGGTTACTGCTTTAGTAATGCTTCACTCCATCCAGATAAACTTAAATGACTGTAGGCTTAAACACTCTTGAACCAGTTCAGTAAACATGGTTTTAATATAAGCAAGAATTGGACTACAGCAGATCAGTGCCAGGGCGTGGAAAACAACCCAGGACTATTGGCCATCAAGTTCATGTGCTAATTAATGCAAACATTTCCTCTCTCATCTAGCAAGTTAGGACTGCAGGGGATACAAAATGAAAGTGGAAGGTTTGTGTGTGCTGTTTTACTAACCTGCATCTTGTAAACATTAGTTACAATTGGATTTTTAACATCAGTTCCAGATTGCAGAGATCACTGTTCTCAGTCAGATACTTTTCTGATTCATTGATATTTTGTTTTTCCTGGCTTTGTATGAAGGGAATTATGCCTCACTGAGTTGTGTAACAAGGACTGGGAGCTGCTCCTTGGCTAAAGCAACACTTATGCAAAGATACTCAGCCTGAGTAAAGCTGCTTTAAGCCTGCCAAGTAACCAACTGCACTTTTCTTCTGCTTTTTTTTTTTTTTTTTTTTTTTTTTTTTTTCC
>NW_009954020.1:1210174-1230736 GCF_000747805.2 Chaetura pelagica
TTTTTTTTTTTTTTTTTCTTTTTTCTTTTTCCCATTGGCTGTGCATGGTCACTTACTGGCTCCTGTTCAGTCCTCCTGACAGTAAGGGTTTTCCTCAGGATAACTGATTATAGCCAGGGTGTCTGAGCCTCCGATGGATTTTTTCATAACAAGCTAAATCAGTGCTTTTTCAACTGTTTCATTTTGTAACCCACTGAGTGTCTTCAAGAGGAAGTGCAAGCCTCTGTGTTACAAATGTAAGCTTTCCAAGAAGATTCACACCACAGTCCAGTTCACAAACTCTTCAGGAGAGCTCTGGGGTTGCAAGCTAAGAACTGCTAGCCAGATCCAAAGTCTTAAGTGTGAGCTGACATCAGCCTAGAATATTTTCAGTCCAAACTTTGAGATGAGAGAAATATTTCCAGTGATAATTTTGCATTTTTGTTTAAAAGCCCCTCCTCCATTAGTGGTATTTCCACTACACTAAACCATTTACTTTCTCAAATTATTTACTACTATAGTGATGAGTTCAGAATTTTCCAGTGATATCAAGCCTTTCATTTCTAAATACACTTGTCACCTTCTGAGCTTTTGAATTTGTGGGAAGAAGAGTGGAAAGAATGAAGTACAGTCAAAATTACAGTGGAGGTGGAGGAGCCTTTCCTTTCACAGATGATCCACCTGCATGAGAAAAAAAAAGGGGGATTTTCCTGTTTTCTGGGTATGATCAGCTGTCACAAAACAAGGCAGCCCTTAGTATCTGTTACTCACCACAAGCAAATCTCTTGTTTCCGTACCCAGGCTGATGTGCGCAATGGTTATTTCACTGTGCATGCACACACAGCTCCGCCGTTTTGTGGGTGAGTCAAAAGTCCTGTGTATTTTTCTAACCTTTTCTTACACCTAAAGAGCAGATGAGTAACTTCTTTGTCCCATGATGGGGAAACAAGGTGATAAGGCCATCTTTATCTCAGACAAGTCACTGGCTGGGAAAGGAGAGGACATTGTAGTCATGGGTGAAGAGGGAAGAGTTGTTTCCCTTTCAGGCTACAGATTTTCTAGAATCTCAATCACATGTTTTAAAGTGATAGGATAATTCAGAAAAGTTTCACATGCTCTCAAAAACTAGATAAAAGTCCTATAAAGCAGGATTCTAAAGATGGATTATTGTACAGACTGTTATTTAAAAAATATCACCTGTTTATATTCTTATCATACAGATCTGGAGACCTGATTAAAATCACTGGCTAACCTGGAAAATTAATAATTGTCCTTTTGAAATGTAACTATCAGTCCCACTGCCATATAAAAACACAGGTACAAGATTATTTATGTTTACAAGAGCTGAGAAAGACAAATTTGTCTCAGTAGAGACTGTTTTTCCTTTCTTTTCTTGTGAAGTCAGAGGTTTGGTTTTCTTTTGGTAGAAAGTGACCTGAAAAGAAGTGGAAACTTGCTTCTGCTTTATACACATGACCCTACAAGCAAACGGATCCATCTGCACTGCATCAAATTTATACATTATAGGCAGAACTTATTCTGGGATGTTGGGGATGTATCACTCTGAAATCACTCATTAGCTAATTAGAAATGTAAAAATGGTTGATACTTCCAACAAAAGACATATACCAAAACCTGTATAGTCTCCAGACAGGTCAGGGACATTGCTTAAATTTTTCTAACTCCACAAGTTAGAATCTACTGAGGTTTTTGCAATATCTGTCTATCATATGAGGGGTAAAAGTCCCTGAGCATGTCAGGAGGAAGATTTATGTGGTTCTAGATCTGCTAGAGCAAAAAACTGCTTTGTCTCTGGCACACACACAGTACTCAACTGGCTTCCAGTCAGCTTTCATCCAGATAATCATCCAAGTCTCATAAGATATGAATTGATTTTAGGGATCTTGAAATAATTTTTGCTTCGACAGTCTCACCCTGCCTCCCTCATTCATTGCGCACAACTTGCCCCACACCAGGACCAGCATACATGGTTCCTACAATGCCACATTTGCAAATGAGATAAGGAGTGTTGGGAATGAAGAGAGGAGGAAGAACAGAGGTCATGTACAGAATGATCATCCTCTCTGAAACCAATCCCAAAAAGCCTGACAACCAAAGAATGGAATCTCCTTTTATTTTTGTCTGCTCAGTATCTGTGTGAGAAACCTGTGAGGCAGGGATTTTGTTAATTATTTTTGCAGGAGGGAGCAGGGAGAATATTGAGAAGGATTTACACTTAGTCTTTGTTGCTTTCAGCAGCAGTATGATGGTTTGTTTATCTACATGCTGATGAACAGAGAGGGAAACTGAAGTCCTAACCTCTGGAGAAGATAAACCATTTCTTATTTCAACACCCACTGCTATTTTAAATTTTCCTTGACTCCAGCTAATTTTTTTTTTCCATGGACAGAGATTACTAACTAGTTAAGTCTCACATTAAGTTGATTTTTTTCATCTTCCAGCTTGAAAATAAGCAAAGATCACACCCTGTAGAATGGGAGGTCTGTGCTGAAGTTGCTTGTTCCCAGAACACCTTGCTTTAAGCAGTGGTTATGTTCTTCACTACTGACTGGAAAGTGAAAGTGAAATGTAAGTGCTATAAATTATTCCAGCTGATGAAGTATTAAAATTACTCACTCAGCCAACCTAACCTGTGCTCCTCCTTCACCTTAATGTCCAAATACAATTACAATGGAGTCCTTTATCAAGTCTTTTTATCAATAATTTAATGTCTCACAAAAATAAACTCACATTTGGTCCTTACTGGCTGCTCTTAGTCCCCCAGAGATGGATATCAGTGGCTGTGGTAAAAAGAGCTCTTCCAGAACATGTAGATGGTTATTGTAAACAAAACCACGTTCTTTTAAGCTCCTCTCAGCCTAGACTTATTAATAACCTCACAAAACCACCTCATGCGCATGACATGCTATGTAGTAGTATATTTGGTTATGCTTTAGGGAGTTACTTACTGAAGTAAAACAATATTATGCCACCTGATGATGGCAAAATTTCATGTGTAGTTTCCTGTTCAAGGCCTATAGGAAATAATTATAAACTTTGGAACATCTATTGCCTTCCTCTTGCCCTTTTTCAAACGTTATATTTTTCCTTAAAAGATACTTTTCTTTCTACAATGAGCCTTGGAAACTTCTCTTCTCACCATCTGAAAAACTCCTTCTCACAAAAGACATTTTCTTCATTTTAAAATTAGAGAGGTTTGCAAGAGGGAGGAAGAGAATTTCCATTTGTAAGAAATAGTTTGAGCTTTCTTCTATGAATCACAGTGATATGCTGAGTTTTGGGTTGGGAATTAGGGAGACATTTCTTTCCATCCAGCGCCAGTTCCATTGTCAGCATCACTCAGTGCTGAAGTTGATCACAGAAGTCAGTGGAGTTTCTGACATACAAAATTTCAGCCATTTTTTTCCCTCACTTTCCAGCCACCTATAGCAACATTTTGCAAGCGTATTCTGGTTTTCATTGAACTATAACACAGAATCTGAATATGCAAGTGAATTGGATAATTCTGAACACATACTCTGTTCTATTGAGTTATTCTTTACATTGTACTACAATATTATTTTTCCCATTTGCTGTATGCAAATAGCAAAAAAAAAAAAAAAGGCTTTTTATGTTGATCACCCAGTTTTTTTTCAGACCTGCAGCTTCTGTAAATTTGTTTTTTAACTATACTGAATAGAGGAAACAGCTAACCCCTAAGTATGTTAGGTTTTCCTGTTCTAAGCAGGTTTGAAACCAATTAGTTTGCAAAGCAGTGAGACCACAATAGTAAATGCCAGAAACATGTTCCATTGCAGAACAAACACTATTTCTTACAGATCTATTCCAATAATGTTTTCACTTTGTGTTACCTGACTGTTGTACAACATCAGGTCAGTTATAGTTAGGTTTCCAGATGTCAAATAATAACTAAGAATTTGTTAAAACGAGAACTCTTTTTTTTTGTTGTTGTTTTTCGATGTTAGCTGTTTCATTTATTCTGCTTGATTAGGTTTGCTTTTAAAAAAATACCAATTTTAAAGGAAGCTCTTTATGTGGTCACTTTCTGTAATAATGAGTTTTAACACCACCATGAAGCCCAGAGCCATGCAAAAACTTGATATTGGAGCCAAAACCCAGTAAATGGTCCTCTGATTTCTCTATTATGGCCAATCCATCTGATTCAGAGCAGAACTGATTAATGATTTGTCATCACAACAACTTTCCATGGAATCTCCTGTGTTCAATTACATACCAAAGGGTTCATGTTCGGATCTGAAATCCCAGACAATGTAATCATAGAAAGTTGCTCTTTGAAACATTCTTCTGTCATTAAGTTCTGATTCTTATATGCCATCAGCAACAGGTTTTGTCCACTGCAGTTCTTCTGCTGACGCACATCAAGAGCCAAATATAGAACAGAGCTACTGAGATACTGAGCAATCTCATCAGTGATAACCACCACTGAAGAGAAAACAGTTTAAAAAAATAATTGGACTTTTAATCATCTTTTATTTCTTCAAATATTATTTTCCAGGAGAACAGGGAAATGTTACAGCATTATGACTATGACAAGATCTTTGCATTTCTGGTACTGTAGTTTATCTGCTTTTAGTTTTGCACATACACAAAGTGTTATATGGATCACAGACAGCAGATTTACTTAACAAGAACTTGTTTTGTGTGAATAAAATATATGTTGTGATTCAAGCTTGAAGGGATAAGAAGTTTGAAAGCTTTCAGTAAAAAGCTGAAAGGAAAAGTGAAGACACTGTGATAAAGTCTGTGTACATGATGCAATTGCTGCTAACAAATTAACATATATCACACTCACATAGACAGGGGAGTCCTAATGTGCCTAAATTAATTATTTTAATTAACTGCTCACAAACATGGTGCAGATCTCTGACAGGGTCCTAATGTCTGCAGCACATGCATGACCTTATTAGCAATGGTGGGGCCCAAACTCTGGTGAGCATAGGTTATATGTTCTATATATGTTATATATATCTTCTGCGGCAGCGCAGAAGAGAGAGCGGCAGCAGCAGCGGCAGCGGTGAGAGCTGTTCCTTTAAATTTACTGAGGATTTGAGAGGGAGCCGGGCTTCCCAGAGGCGGTGAAGCCGGGGCAGAGCCAGGAGACCCGAGTCTGAGCGGGAAGCCTGCGAGGGAGAGGAAGGCTGACGTGGCAGGGGGTGTGGCTGTGAACGGCGGCAAGGGTTAAAAAGCGGCCATTTGGCAGCCTCGTCTGAGCACGCGGCAGCGCAGAAGAGAGAGCGGCAGCGGCCTGAGGAGGGGAGACACGTGACAGGCGCGAGGGCAGGCGGTGAGGCAGAGAGCCGCGCGAGGGCAGGCAGGGAGCAGCTGGTGCCTTCTCATCCTAGGAAAAGCAGACTAGTAACTAGATTGATCATGGTCACAACACGGCCAAAAACCACTGTGAAAAAGAATGTGGGGACTCAGATGGAGCTCCCAAGCAGGCACGCAGCAGTGCAGGTCTCTGGCTGCAGTGAATGCCTGAGTCTGGCACTGGTATCAGAGGGAACCAGTGACAGCGCATGTGTGCGGTGTGAGCAAGTAAATGATCTCCTCAGGCAGGTGGTTGAGCTGACAGAGGAGGTTGCAAGACTGAGGGCCATTAGAGAATATGAAAGTGAAATAGATTGGTGGAGTCAAACCCTGAGGCAGGGGCAGATAGAAGACGTTGGGCAAGTGACGGATCCTCTCCCCTCCTGTCACCAGGCAGATGGAGAGGACTTAAGAGATATTAAGGAATGGAAGGAGGTCCGACCTCGAAGAGGCAAGAAAAAATCCTCCCAACCCCTTCCACCCTCTCAGTTGCCCTTGAAGAATAGGTACGAGGCGTTGGAAATTCAGGAACAGGAAAATGAAGTTGGAGGGATAAACTTACCTAGTGAAGTGCCTAGGACTCGTCAGTCACCTCGAGTCCTTAGGACTTCTTCAATCAAGAAGGAAAGGAGAGTAATTGTGGTGGGTGACTCCCTTCTGAGGGGGACAGAAGGGCCCATTTGTCGGCCGGACCCATCTCACAGGGAGGTCTGTTGCCTCCCTGGGGCTCGGATTAGGGATGTTAAAAGGAAACTCCCCAATCTTGTGAATTCTTCCGATTACTACCCGCTGCTGATTTTTCAGGTTGGCAGTGATGAAATTATTACAAGAAATGTAAGGGCAATGAAGAGAGACTTCAGGGCCCTGGGACAGCTAGTTAGGGGGTCTGGAGCGCAAGTAGTGTTTGCCTCCATCCCTCCTGCAAGAATGGGTAGGGAGGTATATAGGAAGAGTTTGCAGGTCAACGAATGGTTAAGAGATTGGTGCCATAGCCAGGGTTTTGGTTTTTTTGATCATGGGATGCTATATGAGGCACCTGGACTGATGGTGGCAGGAGGGATGCACCTGTCCCAGAGGGGGAAGAGGCTTTTGGGGCAGGACTTGGCAGGGCTCATTGATAGAGCTTTAAACTAGATGTGAAGGGGGAAGGGGAGAAAACCAGGCCTGTTAGGGACAAGCACAAGAGGAACACACCATGGCCCAAAGTCAGGTCGTCCAAGGAGGATTTAGTCCCACCAGTGTGCTCTGTTCGTTTCCTGAAATGCCTGTATGCTAATGCACGCAGCATGGGGAACAAGCAAGAGGAGTTAGAGGTTTGTGTGCGGGCTAAGGGTTATGATCTAGTAGCAATAACAGAGACATGGTGGGACAGCTCACATGACTGGAATGTGGCCATGGATGGTTATGTGCTTTTTAGGAAAGATAGGGCAGGGAAGCGAGGTGGTGGGGTTGCTCTTTATGTGAGAGAGCAACTAGAATGTATTGAGTTTCATGCAGGGGCTGATGAGGGGCATGTTGAAATTCTGTGGGTAAGAATTAAGGGGCAAGCAGGTGCGGGTGACACAGTTGTGGGGGTCTACTACAGACCTCCTGATCAAGGTGAGGAGGTTGATGAGGCTTTCTACAAGCAACTGAAAGCAGCCTCACAACTACAGTCGCTGGTCCTCATGGGAGATTTCAACTACCCTGATATCTGCTGGAAGACTCACACAGCCAGCCTTTCACAGTCTAGGAGGTTCCTCCAATGCATTGATGATAACTTCTTAATGCAAATGGTGGACAAGCCGACTAGAAGAGGAGCGCTGCTGGATCTTGTACTAACCAGCAAGGAGGGCCTTGTTGAAGCAGTGGTGGTCAATGGCAGCCTTGGCTGCAGTGATCATGAGATGGTGGAGTTCAGGATCCTGTGTGGAAGGAACAAAATACCCAGCAGGACCAGAACCCTGGACTTCCACAGGGCAAACTTTGGTCTCCTCAATCATCTATTAAGGGAAATCCCATGGGACAGGGTGCTAGAAAATAAAGGAGCTCAAGATAGCTGGTCAACATTCAAGGACCACTTCTTGCAAGCACAGGATCAGAGTGTCCCAATGGTTAGGAAATCTAGTAAGGGTGCTAGGAGACCTGCATGGTTAAAGAAGGAACTACTGGGCAAACTTAAGTGGAAAAGGAAAATCTATAGATCATGGAAGGAGGGGCTGGTCACTTGGGAGGAATATAGGACTGTTGTCAGAGGATGTAGGGAGGCAATTAGGAAAGCTAAGGCCTCCTTGGAACTTAACCTTGCAAGTCAGGTTAAGGATAATAGAAAGGGCTTTTTCAAGTACATAGCTAGCAAAACTAGCAATAGAGGCAATATTGGCCCATTGAGGAATGAGGTGGGAGCCCTGGTGACAGAGGATATAAAGAAGGCAGAGGTGCTGAATGCCTTCTTTGCCTCTGTCTTCACTCCTGCAGGGTCTCCCTATGAGCCCCAGATTCATATAGCCCCAGAAGAGGTCAAGATAGAGGAAGAGTTTGACATGGTAGATGAAGATTGGGTTAGGGATCAGTTGAGTAATCTGGACATCCATAAATCAATGGGTCCAGATGGAATGCACCCAAGGGTGCTGAGGGAGCTGGCGGAGGTCATTGCTAGGCCACTCTCCATCATCTTCAGTAAATCATGGGCAACAGGTGAGGTGCCTGAGGACTGGAGGATAGCAAATGTCACTCCAGTCTACAAGAAGGGCAAGAAGGAGGACCCGGGTAACTATAGACCGGTCAGCCTCACCTCCATCCCTGGAAAGGTGATGGAACAACTTGTTCTTGTCACTATCTCCAGGCACATCAAGGACATGGGGGTCATCAAGAGCAGTCAGCATGGTTTTATCAAGGGTAAATCATGTTTGACTAACCTCATAGCCTTCTATGAGGAAATTACTAGGTGGATAGATGATGGTAGAGCGGTAGATGTGGTTTATCTTGATTTCAGTAAAGCATTTGACACCGTCTCCCACAGCATCCTTGTAGAAAAGTTGATCAGGTATGGGTTTGGTGATCAGGAAGTGAGGTGGATTAGGAACTGGTTGAAAGGAAGGAGTCAGAGAGTTGTAGTCAATGGGGCAGAATCTGGTTGGAGGTGTGTGACTAGTGGAGTCCCACAGGGGTCGGTACTGGGACCGGTGTTGTTCAACATCTTCATCAACGACCTGGATGAGGGTATAGAATGTACCCTCAGCAAGTTTGCTGATGACACTAAGCTGGGAGGAGTGGCTGACACACCAGAAGGCTGTGCTGCCATTCAGAGAGACTTAGATAGGTTGGAGAGTTGGGCGGGGAGAAACATGATGAAATTCAACAAGGGGAAGTGCAGAGTTTTACATTTGGGGAAGAACAACACCATGTCCCAGTACAGGTTGGGGGCTGAACTGCTGGAGAGTAGTGTAGGTGAAAGAGACCTGGGGGTCCTGGTAGACAGGAGGATGACCATGAGCCAGCAATGTGCCCTTGTGGCCAAGAAGGCCAATGGCATCCTGGGGTGCATTAGAAAGGGTGTGGTTAGTAGG
Organism: Chaetura pelagica; assembly: GCF_000747805.2. Classification (NCBI taxonomy): domain Eukaryota; kingdom Metazoa; phylum Chordata; class Aves; order Apodiformes; family Apodidae; genus Chaetura; species Chaetura pelagica. The sequence continues at coordinate 1,219,051 of NW_009954020.1, forward strand.
TCAAGAGAGGTTCTCCTCCCCCTCTATTCTGCATTGGTGAGGCCACATCTGGAGTATTGTGTCCAGTTCTGGGCCCCTCAGTTCAAAAAGGACAGGGAACTGCTCGAAAGAGTCCAGCGCAGAGCTACGAAGATGATTAGGGGAGTGGAACATCTCCCTTATGAGGAAAGGCTGAGGGAGCTGGGTCTCTTTAGCTTGGAGAAAAGGAGACTGAGGGGTGACCTCATCAATGTTTACAAATATGTAAGGGGTGAGTGTCAGGGACATGGAGTTAGGCTTTTCTCGGTGATGACCAGTGATAGGACAAGGGGTAATGGGTGTAAATTGGAGCATAGGAAGTTCAAGGTGAATATCCGAAAAAATTTTTTTACTGTAAGAGTGACAGAGCACTGGAACAGACTGCCCAGGGAGGTTGTGGAGTCTCCTTCAGTGGAGACATTCAAAACCCACCTGGATGAGTTCCTGTGTGATGTACTCTAGGTGACCCTGCTCTGGCAGGGGGGTTGGACTAGATGATCTCTCGAGGTCCCTTCCAGCCCCTAAGATTCTATGATTCTATGATTCTATGATATGTTCCTTACAACACTTGAAGCACAGGATGCTTTCCACAGTAAATATGCTGGTGCTGAAGGGAGCCTTCACAGGCTGAAAGTAGGAATGTGCAAGACATGAGTGAAGCTTTGGATGCACTAGGGGAAGATGGTTATGTTAATATCACAGTGCTAATGGAAACTCTTCGAGGTCTCATATTTCCATTGTTATGGCATCAAACTGGAAAAAAGAAAAGGTCAAATACAAAGCTGGTAAAAAGTTCATGTTTCAGAGTCTTATTATAACACGTCAAAAGCACGATAAAGTGCAGGGCTTTCTTTGCTGGTAGTTATTGTCAGTGAGCTCTTGGCATTGCCCCAAACCAGTAAGTACAGGTACAAAATAGGTGTGGGAAAAACAGACACTGAGGGATGAGCTTGGCATGTTTCAGGTCAGCTGGAGGAGATGACATACACAAGGCTCTGACTTGGAGTCTTTTGAAAATAAGTTACCATGACACAACATCCTTCCCAATCGTCAGTTCAGTCCTTCATCTATTTTTTTCCTCTGTTGTACCTCTAACTGTCTAAAAAGCATAAGAGAGGTTGTGGAGCTCAGTGGAAATGCATGAATTACAGGCCTTCTTCTGGTGGGAACAGGAGGTAGGAGGCCTCTCTGTCTCTGTCTGTGAGACTTGACAACTGTTACAGGCAGCCTGAGGTATGAAAGGACAGAGGCAGTTACTTGGCAGGAGAAATAAACTGATCAAAAGAAGCAATAATCTTCCTCTGCTGCTTGAGCAACTAATGTTTCAGACTTTGTACAAAGGCTCCCACAGCAGCCAGACCATATCTCTCTCTTTCTCTGTATATGCATATATATATATATATATATCTCTCTATAAGTATGTGTGCGGGGGTGTGTGTATAGGAAACAGTCTGCTTAAGACACCCTTTTGTCTGTGAAAGGAAGTGTTTGAATTAGAAGGAGATTCTTCCAAGGATAAAGCATCAGGGACAAATTTACACATAGCAATAGAAACTGCTCTCTGAACTTCGTATAGGAAAGAGTCTGAGATGCAGATTTTATAAACAGACCCTTTTGCATCTCTGAAGAGAGGATTTGAAAAGTCAAACACATCCAGGCCATGCCTATAAAAGTAAAAATTACACTGCTCAGAGCCTTTTAAGCAACAGACTTATTTCAAACAACAGAATAGTAAGGTTATTACTTTTTTTTCCTTTTCTCTCTCTCCATGTAAACATATGTTGGCAAAACTAAACCCTGACTAAGATGCTATTAGTTTAGAGATTTTATCCATTTCAGCTCTAAGACCCTTAGCTGAAACCTTCAATGAGAGGCTGACTTCTTGATTGTGGCTGCTGAGCAGTAAGACAGGCAAGTTAGATGCCCAGAGACAAAGATGTCTTCTCTTCACTTAGCAAAAGGAATGGACTGGATCACCCAGGTATCAGTTGCCTGTCACTAAAGGAAGTTTGGATTACTTTTTTTCCATTAGTGGAATAAACAAAATCAATTCACTAAATTATATCCAGCATGCTGGAAATAGACACTTATTGCTACCTGCATTGGACAGAAACTACAGACAGTAAAGCATGAAGGATGCTGGAAAGGTCTGCCCAAGAGGAGGGCCCTTGTGTGAGGAGGGTGTAGGAGCCTCTATGCCACTCACTGGATGTAAAAGGACTGAAATGTTGCAGGACCTGTTGGGATGAGCGGTGGCAAGATGGAAGAAAGTGGAAAGCAACAGTAGTGATGTCTGGCAGTAGCCAGAGTAATGACAACATAGCAAGCACACACGGCAGGTGCCAAAAAAGCTGTCATAGAAACTTGTTTTAGGGTCAGCATCATAGCAAGGAGGTGTGGTCTTATCTTTATTACATAGGCCGGAGTTGTGAGTTTCACTTACAATGCAAAGATTGATCTGACCCTTTTAAACTCAGTTTGCAAATGTTCAGGTATGAGTGCTGTGAGAGTATTTATGGGTCTCTGGGTTTGTAGCTGGGCTCTCAAGAAACTATGTTGTAAGTGTCCTCCGAAACATATGGTAACTACATGAACATTTTTGTGTTTTGCCTCCAAATCCTGTTAAACCCGCTAAGCAACTAATTGTTTGGGTGTGCAATTCAGAGTTTAAAATAAAAGATTATACTTATATGGGAAGAATTCTTGGTGGGACTGACAAGGATTGTAAGAATTGCCCCTGGGAGAAAAAATATTTGAGTCATGTTTCTTTGCTTCAATTGTCATATATTTGGGGTTAATATCTCTATTCCTGGCCATGGCAAAACTACTGAGGGCACTCCTGCTGCATTGACTTATCTCTGATACTGCCAGTGACTCTTAGACTGTGGAGCAGAATGAGTTAGTTTGCAGAGGTAAAAAGCTGCTGCAAATTCCCTTCTCCTTATTTTGCTGACTGGGTTGGGAACCATAAATGAGATACGTAAGTTCAAAACTGGTGGAGCTGAATGCAGCTGAAGTCTGTGGGGCTCCTGAGTTTTACTGATCATGCCTACACCATATGCCTTTGTTTATCCAATGTCCTGGCCATGCTATGGATGAAGACACGAAATGCAACTTCTGGTGAAAGTTCAGGACCCAGTTATTCCCAGTCACTTTCAGAAAGGTTTCCTTTCACTATCCTTCCAACCCACACTGCTCTGCTTTTCCTAGCACAGTGAGTGTTACAGTTGTCTATCAGTAATTGCATACATAATAGGAGATTTTGCCCCCAAACTTCCTAATCAGATCCCTTTAACAAATCATTAGTCAGCCTTGAGACTTTTAGTGCACATCACCTTTTTATTCTGCGAATTCTGCACCTGGAGAGTATATACATGACTTGACTGATGCTGTTCAGTTCACAGGAGGAGTGATTAACCAACCAAAAAAAAAGTTCACAGTTCATCAAGGGAAACATGCCCACATTTGGGCTTCTTTTTTCACTGACTGTATTTAAAAAACAATAAAATACTACAAGTGTTCCAAAGGCTTCACTAACTGCTGCCTCTCTTCCAAAGGCAGCAAGGGTTAAGGATGTGTGGTCCTGGCCACTTGTCAGATTTGGTGTGCTACAGCCAGCAGCTGGTGGAGGCAGTTAATTAGTCCTGCACTCTGCTCAAAGTTCAGCCTTTATTGGCAGGGAAAAGCAGGCTGCACCGTCCTGCTTCCCTCTTTCAATTAACAAAGGCCTGTGCCATCAGATTACCTTGGCAACCTGCCATGGCATCCCTGTCATTTGCCTGCCTGAGCTTCGCCATGGCAACAGGAAAGCTATCCTTGCCAAAGCAGCATCTGGTCTATGGGTGGCAGATTACCAGCCAGGCAGATTTACTAGCTGCAAAGTGCTGACGACTGACCCAGAAAAGAGAGGAAGAGAGAAAATCTTGTGACAAAATAATGGTTATCCGTTTTAATTTTCTATGCAAAGGTTTCCAGAGGTCCAGCCGTTGATGTGTGGATAGAGCACATCTTTAGTCTTTCTGGGCATGAAAATAAATTAGGTTTTATCTTACCCACAACATCCTCTGGGCATTGTAGAAGCAAAAATTTTTTGTCAAAGACTAATTTCTATTATGCAGTAACCAGGCTAGTCTTGACAGAGCACTGCTGGGTTTTAATTTCATTTTATCACAACCATTTTGTTGTGTTGACACTAGAGATATGTGTGATCCAAAAATCATGGATCCAACTGCTCATGAACTGCAGGAAAAATCAGACCTGAATGTCAGCATCATATTTTGTTCCAATGGCGTGTAAAACTCCAGGACAGACAACAGCAGATTCATAAGTAGGGTGATATTTTTCCAGTTGACTCTGTTCTCAGTAGAGACTGGATTCGTAGAGGGCCGAGAAATAGATAGTGGACAATGCAGGACTGGCTCCATCTCTACCAAATGACCCTTGAAAGCATGTCATGTTGCAGAGGAAGGCCATAAAACTGGTGGCCAGCTCCCAGGGGTTCCTCTGTTTTGGGCAACAATTCCTTTCTGACTCTAACTCAATCGTTCCTTTACTTTTGAGCTGCTGTTACAAAGACATGCTAATCAGACTCTCAAGAAGCATGTGAATGCAAATGCAATATGATTCCATGTTGCAGCGAAGAGTGAAAGAATAAAGTTTCTTTCCAGACCTTCCTGGATGGCTAGTACACCTCTGAAACATGACATTCCCCTGAAGCAGCAACTGTGATCCAGGAAAATAATGATAACCTCATTTCAGCTCTTCTCACAAACCCAAGCTTCTTCCAGTAAATTTTAATTTCTCACTCCAGGATGGCCTGATACCAGTTCTAGCTCTATGGCATTTACACCCTGAAGGAGGCAGTGCAATGAGTGATGGTAGCTACAGATGGAGAAAGCAGAGAGTGAAGTTGCTGCAGCAGTGGGAAAATTTGCTTCAGGTTGGAAAGCCAGATTGGTCCCCAATACTTTACACATGCAGCAAAAAGTGCCAGAAAGTGTTTTACGTAGTCAACAGTCTAGATGCTTCTCATCACCTAAGTTTAGGTTTCTAAGGGATATGGGATACATTTGGAAGAGTGCACATGCATGTGTCTGTCAGTGCTGAGAGAGTAAAATCAGTAGCAACATATGGTCAAAATAAATTGGATAGCTAGGACATACTTGAAAGATTCTTGGTGGAAGGACAGCCTCACAGACCAGAATATAAAAGATTTATTTTTTATATATATGATACATATGTTATATATACAAATGACTTCACCTTATATATATATAACTTCAACTCCTGCTTCTTCATCAACAAAAATTAAAAGAAAAAAAAACAGAATAAAGCAAAAATGAGGAAAACTTGGGTTCTTAAGCCTTTTAAAACTCACTGTGTAGAAGGATGGTGTACAATGGGCCCATGTTGTTTCACCATTTAACTTTTTTATCCAAATATTAATTTCTATATCCTGATCACCACATCATTGTTCTAGTTTGGTGCACTGTATTAATCTCCAGTCATTACTGAATATCACCTCACACCATTTGGTGTCTTTGCCTGAAAATAATGGGCAATAGCACTGCAGAAGGGGGTCATCCTTGTTCAGAGGATAGATGATGACACAGAGAACCAAGTGACCTCCCCACATGCCCAGAATAAATTTCATCAGAGTGAGTGTTGGAACATGTCCTCTTTCAGCTCTGCATCTTAATGATTAATTGTACCCTCTTCCATATTTCTGTTTCTCCTGCTCATAATGCACACATACTGTTGCTGTTGAGATCAGAGACCTGAAGCCAAATCCTGTTGCTCCTCAGTGGCTAACACAAAGAGGCAGGTGCAAGAGACCAGACCAAGGTCAGGGAGGAGCAGCAAAGAGGGGCTTGAATGTCACTGTGAGAAATCAGCTGCCTCAGACCCTGAAGGGTCAGCTGTGCCCATAAGGGGTAAGAAAACACATCAGAGCTTGGCCTGGCAACCCCAAAGTTTCAGGAAGAACTAGCCTAGTGCCTGGAAGCTTCCAGAAGAAACAAGTCTGGTAGCCCAGACACTGTGAAAGGGTGGAGGTCTGGGGCTGCCCAAGGGTCTGTCTCACTGCACAGCCTGAGGAGCTGCTGTGGGACGTGGCCTTCTTGAGGACTCTGACTTTGCCAGGAGCCCACGACACAGCCAGCCGGCCACCTGGCACAGTGAGTGTGACTAACTGTTTTTCCTTCAGTCCTGCACATTTTTTCCCTTTAATTTGATCAGCTACTCTCAATAAGAAGCAAATTGACTGTGGTTTGTATATGACTTGCTGCTCTGTGAAGTGACAAGCCTGACAGAGGCTTCATCCTACACCTGCTGTGGTGCTCACCACACAGATGCATCTCTCAACCAGACATCTTGAGATTTCCTTGCCCTGCCAGCACAGGGAAAGAACAGAGTCCTTCCAAAGAAAGACTCCTGTCATTTTGTATCATCTGTGATCAAAAGCACTACCATGATGGAGTAAAAGAAATAGCGACTAGAACTTGCATCATATATTCTTGATGGGGCTCTGAGCAATCTGTTCTAGTTGGAAATGTCCCTGCTTATTGTAGGGCGGTTGGACTAGAAGATCTTTATCGATCCATTCCAACCCAATACATTCTATGATTCTATGATTCTGTTTGCCTCTTTCTGTGACCTACCTGTACCCATTGCAATCTTGTGACAAAACGAAAGAAGGAAACACACAGATTTCTAGTTAAGATACCTCTCTGATCTGAGACATGTGATTCAGAGGAATGCAATTGATCTGAAACTCTGTCATACAGTGCTGGGTCATCCTAGAAAATGCTAATAAATCCTTCTGGCTTAATTGATAAGTTTTCCAGGACACAGAAGCGTGGACTAAATGGCTTTCAGGATGTCAGGATGTCTAAGAAGCTGAAACCAGGTATTCATTATCACTGAAGGATTTTTGTTAAAGGTTTGCCTGTGTTATACTGTATAAGAAAATATTTCTTGGGATGCATAAATTGTTTCATTATTTACAGGGTTGGAGAGGCACCACAGTGGAGTCAGTAGGAAGTTAGAAGTGAAGTTACAAGGGAAATTATCCACTAGTATGGGAAGTGTTTTTATATGTGGGACTGAAAATTTCACACAGTATGAGAACATTATTTTTCTTCAAATGATAACACCAGTTCTTCTGTGGCGCTCAGTTTGAAGCAATTCTGATGATCTTGTCACTTCCAAATGCAGAGAACTGACTCAGGACCCAGTGAGCTGTGTCATGTTAGGACCTCAAATTAGTCCTCCTCCATAGAGCAGTTTATGTTTTGCTTCCAAGAGCATGTTCTGGATTCCATTCCCACTGCCACCAATGTTTTAATCCAGAAGTAGGTCAAATACAGACATTGCAGCAGTAAACATTAATGTGTTTTAATTATCAGGCTATTCGAAGAAGGTTCAACCTGTTATAGTGCCAGGAAGTGAAGTCGAGCAGAAAATAAAATCTGAGTGAGATGTTTCACTCTTCTTGAGATAGGGACATGGGTTATGTATCATTAAAACTGTTAATGAAAAACAAATCATATCGGTTCTAGGTTTAAAAGCTTGAAGTCAAGACAGAGAACCTACCTCAGAAACCAGTACTTCTTGTTTTCTTACATCGTGATTCCTGAATCCCAACACCATTGTCAAGTAAGAGAAGTCTGCAGTCAGTCCTTTAGTGCTACTGGTTCTATGTCTTCCTTCCTCCCACTAGTGGGAAAATGAAAATACTGATTATTTGGAGCTTCCAGAAATTCTCGGGTGTGTTTGTTTTGTGACTGAGCTTGTACGAGTACAACAGCTTGAATTTTACAAGGCAGTTACTCATTCCTGGTGGTAAAAATGAGCATCAACTCCTTCAACCCCTAACTCTGACTTTTGTCATTATAAGGTCTAAACAGGATAATCTGAAGGCTAGATTAGGCAGCAATCACTTTTGTGGTTGATGTCAAGATATTTAATACAACAGTATGTAAATATCTTTAAAAGTCTCGAGCTATAGATTTACTGGTTACCAACTGCAACTACTAATTAGGGTTCATTTCTATTTGATGTATGCTGGTCTGGTTCTAAGCTCTGCCACATATTTCTTGTGTGTGATCTTAAGCAAATCATCTGCTTTTTCTATCCATCATGAGTAGCATAAAAAAAGCATGACCTTATACCTCTCTTTTAATGTTTTTATGTGCAGTGTCTGGCTTTAGGATTTTATTCCTGTTTGACACTCCTCAGTGCAATTATAAAAAATGCTTCTTTTCTGAAATGGAAAAGAACCCACAGGATTTCTTGCCCTTTTCACAGCTTGTTACCTGTTAATCCAAGCAAGGCACAGCCACTGCTAATTTTTTTCTCATGTAAAAGGAAACTTCCATTCAAATGAATTCTTTCTGCAATTATCAAGTAAGAAGTGAATTGGAGCCTACATAAATCAAATACAATGCAAACAGGACAGCAGACTGCAATGAATAACCCAGCCATCATAGGTTGCTGCTCCTCTGCCTCTTTCCATTCCCTGGAATAATTGCAGAGTTTTACTTAGGCTGGAAAAATGCTCATCTTGCAGTTACAAGCATATCGTGTTGGATTTCAGTTTTATTTTTAGTCAAGTGGATTTGCTGTCTCTTGTCCGCTTATTGTGTTGTGTTAGCAGGGACTTTTGAAGAGAACAGAGTTCTATTGGAGCTCCAGTGGGCTCTTGCATATAAAATCAAAGTTCTCTTGCTTACTTCATGTTCTCATCCATCCATTCATTCATTCATTCTGTGTCTCAGAGCCTACCAGCTCTGCGGGCATGCAGCCAGTTTTGCATTTACTGCTGTGTTTTGTGCTGGCTGCCAGTCACAAAGGGTGGAGATAAATGGATTCAGCAGCACCTATTAGGATTAACTGAAGGCTTAAATTCATTTTGAACCCTCTTACTGCCAAAATTAATTATACTAAAATTAATTATGCTGTGTTATCCACTGAAGAACAGGACAAGGTGAGGAAAATACCCACCTTAATGTTTGCTGCAACCTGCACCTGAAATAACCAGTGTAATCCATACAACACAGAATTCATCATGCTTACTAGACACATAAACATAAATGCTAGCTCTTTGCACTGCCTGCTTTCAGCTGCCTTTGGATTTTGGTCTCAGAGACCTTGTGCTACACTCGGGCTTCAGTGATTCAGGTCAATCAGATCAGCACTTGTATGGTAATCTGAAAAGCACTTTGAAGAGTTGGATAATCACCATATTTTGGTAAAAATACCAGCTCAGTTATTTTATTTCATGGTGTGGCATTTGGAATAAAGAAGTTAACAGAAAATTTACTGACTTGGTTTCTTTGAAAACCAAAAAAGGTCCTGTTCAGCTGACCTACTGATTGCAATAATTCGGTTCAGTTCAAAGCATAATACCATATGAAAGCCCTGAAACTCTCTACTGTCATAGTAGCAGATTGTCAGATAACTGATGCAATAGAACTCTGTGGTGGCACAGAGATGATGAATAACCTCACTTAAGTTCTGCTTGGTCCATACAGTGTCATACCTTGCACTGAAGAACAACCCTATCAAATTAGAGGTGCCTTTTGAAATTAGGGATTGATGTGAGAGACACTGGCAGAATCCAATCTAGGCTTGACAACAGGCTGCAGGTTTAACAGTGATGGAATGACAACAAAGCCATGAGGATGTCCCAGTAAACTATCTGACTCCTTCCTTTTGTGTATTTTGGTAGGGTGTGAGGCCCATCTACAACATTTAAGCAGTAAAATGTCCTTGATGAAAAAGCTTACAATTGAAGGGAAGAGCATCATTTGAAAGACAGAGGAAAGAGAGGAATAAAAGTAAAACAGAAACAGGTTTTTAGAAACATTACTTAAAAATGAAGAGATTTTCACTCTTCCTGTTGTTCCTCAGTCTAATCCAGGAAAAGAATGATGCATTTGGACTTTTTCAGGGAAGGGCCTGATTAATTTATCCTTTCCTAAGCCTCATCTATAGTGCAAACTATAATAAAGAATCCGCTTCTAAGACTCTATTGTAAAACTCAGTAGTTTGCATTTCTGGGCTATCTCAGTTTCTTCATTTCAGATAAAAGGCTGCTCTCTTCCTACTTGCCCAAGTTAGAAACAATTCTGTTTTCTTGCTGGTGTCTGCTTGTCCTTAGTTTGCAGGGAAAAATCTTGCTTGTTTCTTGTGCAGTAGAAATCAGGTAGTTAGTAGTAGAAATGCATGTAATCAGTAGAAAATTATACTTACTGCCCATCTGAAAATTAAATTATACTAACTTGCCTACTAGTTGTGCATTGCTCAGAAAGTTGCTACTCAACATGTCTTGGGTGAGGAATTAAATAATAGTGTTTTTTTGTTTATTTTTGTTACAAAGGTAACTTTTTTACTACCCATAAAATTGAAGCTAGGTTGAGTTGGGTTTGTTGTTTGGTTGTTTTATTTTCTTTCAAATAATTACGTGTTTTACTAACAAATAAAACATTCTAGATGAGCAAAAATCTGAGAAACTGGATTTAGGCTCCATGAAACGTACTAGGAATATTAAAGTCGGAAGTGTATTGACCAGGGGTTTTCTCTGTATCCACCAAGGAGATATGCATACCTTCAGAGCCATTCAGTCCAATCATGATTTGAATCTATATAATGACTGTAGGATGGACTAAGTTCCCAGCTTATGGCACCTGTATAAGGATGCTAAGGTTCAAGAAGAAAGAAATCAAGCCATGTAGTGGAGACAGAATAGAGTCTGTCCTCCAGTCCGTGGTCTTATATCCAATACAGCCCATTTGTCTTCTTTCTTTTGGACTGACTGTATGTGGCTCTGCCATGTTGCTATTTTCCCACCTTAGTTTAAGACATCCAATTTTGACATTTTGCTTTCCTCTAGGTCATCCTTTGGGACTGTACTGGACATCATCCAGTAGCTGTACAACAGTGTAGCTTATTGGTTTGTATTTGCATTTAGCCCTATTGGTATTGCACCTGGTTTGCAACACCTTTCTGCTTCTTTGCAGCCTCATGGCAAAACACTGGTTTAATTTCTTGCTTTCAAATTTCTATTATTATTCTCTCTTTTTTTCTTGTTGCTTTCCTCTGCATCCTAGCTGTGATGGAAAGGAAACATGGGGAAGTGGAACACGAGGAAATTGTAACACTTCCCATTTCTAGCTCTTGTCTGGACTGTTGGATATTGACTCCTAGATCTTCCTAAGAATGTCTGTAAACTAGTCCAGGAAAAGGAATCCCTTTTGAGAAATAGAGAGAACTGGGATCTAGTCATCCATACCAGACTCAGATCTAGACAAGATTCTTTTGCATGACATATATACATAGCTAACACAGGAACTCATGCACACACAACACTCTTGTAATCTTCTTAAAACACTGAAATGTTCTGTGTCTTCTACAGTATAAAAAACCCTGGTATTTTCAGCCTCTCTTATAGCATATATATAATTCAAAAGATTGCCCCATTATTCCATAGTTCTCCCCATTATTAGCTGGTGTGAAGGACCAGGTATTTCCTTACATGAACATGAAATGTCCTTTGAGTCAGCCGACAAAACTGACTTAAAATGGCGTCCCCACGTGGCGCTGAACCCCCTCTGTGTGTGTAAGGGGGGGGGGCAGCTGCTACAGGGGAGGAGCCGCGGCCGGAAGC
>NW_009954020.1:1231508-1246769 GCF_000747805.2 Chaetura pelagica
GCTGCTGCTGCCTGCCCGCACCACTGCCGCTGCCAAAGCCACGGTCCCAAAGTCCCGGAGACGCTCGCCGCGCCGCTGAAACCGCCGCGTTTCCAGGGTCTGCAAAAAGCCGTGCCGCAGCTACGGGGTGGGGCGACCTGCGCTTGGGAGTGCCTGCAGCTGCTTTGCTCCACGTGGTGAGATAATTCCGGCTACCCCAGCTTATAGGGGAAAGCACAAATCGCGACCCTATACGGGAACTTCGTCAGGCATATCCTTCCCCCTTCTTCCCTCACTTAAATAAGTAAATAAGGTGTGTAACTAAGGTGTATTTCATGTGTTGTAATCACTCCTTTTGAACCTCCTGCGCCAAATTGCTTTGTTTTCCCCACAATAAACCGTGCATTTCGTAAATTCTAATTGGGGATTGGCTGCTGTTATTGGAAATATTAGTAAGCACTGAGCAAGTTATTCACTCGAAAAAGCCAGGGCATAAGCCCCTGTCTCCTCTGTGTGAGGCGATACCCACGTGTGGATCTCTCAGCAAATCCTGATAAGTTAATACACTCCAAAAAGGAGATATAATAGGTCACGGATCGTGACAGCTGGCCATTTCTTTCACTTATTGTACATTAATATTACACTAGAGTTTCATTCTTAGAATCCCATAGTCTTGAAAAAAACTATAAGGTAACCCAAAGGGATGAATGTGTCTGCTTTTGAATAAAATCTTTTTGAAAGTAGTGACAAAGACAGACTAAAGATGCTTATTCTACTCAGTTTGGAGAAAGGATGCCTGATGGGGGATTTAACTGAAGTTTATTAAATCCTGAAGGTGATGAATAAGATTAATAAAAGCTGTTATTCTCCAGTATTAGAAGTCAAGGACATTGATTGATACTAGTTGTAGATTGCTTAAAAATTATCCATATATTTAAAGGGTGGCAGTTAATTACAGTGCGTGAGGTTTTGGAGGCAACATATTCTAAAAGAGAGTTAACAAATTCACGATCAGCTTTCAAAACCAGTACTAAAACCAGTCAACAGGGATGTATGGCCTTAATCCATTGCCCATGAACATAGGGGTTGGGGCAGCAGGTAGTGGCTGTGCCCATGTACCCACTCTAAATAACCTTTTCACTGCCACTGTTAATTTCTCACACAAGGTTTTGTAGGGAGCTTCTCTTAGAGCTGATGCATTTAACAACTGTCTTTGTGACCTCACGTATTTTGCTAGTTGTCCAGATAACAGCAGGTGAACTATGGTCTGGTTAGCCTGGGTGATGATCTTAAAACATTAGTTGTTTTGAGCCAAGTGCAGAACTTTATTACCAAGATCCTCCAGAGTCACTCATGAATCACTTCACAAGGCTCAGAGCCTTGGAAGAAATTGTTATACTCAAGTGAACCTACATAAGCCATGGAGACATGAATAGCACATGCCTCTTTCCTATCCTCCTTTGGCTTCTTCTCATCCTTTTTTTATGATACAGATCTCAGTGAGAGAGTGAATATTTCATGACAAGGTGGCTTGGACATGAAATTGTACACAGCTTAGATAACGTAAGTCCAAATCAGAAGATCAAGATGGAAGCTTCTGAAAAAAAAACCAGCAATAGTCATTTGCTACGTCCAAAAATCCTGGTAAGATGACCACCTAACACTGCCAGTCACAGAGGATAGGATTGGACTCCATGGCCTACAAAAAGACAAGATCAGTAGGACAGAGGTTTTTATCTATTTTTAGTGGCAAGAGGTGCAAATTTTGGAGGTCTTATTTCTGCAAAATGCCAACTTTCAAGTAAGGCAACAGGAGTCATCCCATAAATCCCCTGCAAGCTGACACAGTTCAGAACAAAGAAAAGCTCTGTAATACTCAGCAGGGTATAATGGAACCTTTTGGCTGAAAGCAAAGCAATTAACAATGCAACAAGCAATTATGCCTGATGTTCAGTTAACAACAAAATAAACGTGATAAAATATGAATGCAACATTTTGAGTCAAAACCTCATAAAGAGTTACCATTTGCTCTTACATCTTTGTTTATGCAAATACTGCACGGTTAACAAAGTATTATCTATGTGTTTTCTGCCACTGTTTAATTGCATGGCAGGCAGTTAAGCAGATCAAAGAGTTCTATTAACAACAGATAACCACAGAGCAAATATGATTAAAAGACAGTAATCTGCTAATTCTTAATGGTTCTGAAGACTCAAGGAGGAGTTCTCAAAGTGGTTCTTGTCATTGGAAATCAGGGTATTACAGAAAGGAGCTGATATGGTATTTTGGGTTTCAAAGTGTGAACAAGTTTTCTATCCATGCTTTCTTTTATGCCTTTGCCCAAATTTCATGTTCATTTGTTACATGATTAAGAAGTGGGAAAATCCTTACTATGACAGTTACCAACTCTTTTTCCTGTCTTTCGACATCTGGCAAAAATTTCCCATACCTCTTCCAAGTCTAACCAGGACACCCATTCACCTTCTACACATTCCTTGGACACAAACTTCTGTCATTTTCCTCAGCCTTCAATTTGCTACACATCCTTTCTATCTTAACAACTAGACCTAAAGATGATCTTTCATTCCTTCCACTCTTCCCCTTCTCACTCCACCCTAAAACAGAATTGTCTCAAACAGAATTGCCTGTGCAGCTAAATGAGGAAAGTTTGCCCATTGCTCGTTTGGGGCACATTTACCAGGCAATTTCAGTCTTTGAATCAGGTCATTAACTTGATTGTCTCTCAGAGTACCTGAAGCCAAAGCCTTGGCCTCTTATAATTAAATGAAAAGATGCTTCCAGGGGACGATTCTAAGCACTTGCTTTGGTTGCCTGTAACCAAGCAGAGTGAACGTCTCTCCCCTGGCCTGAGAGATTTTATAAAGTTTTGTGAAAGCCTCTGTAGATCCTGCCCATGATGAACAGGAAGAAGCTCAGACATGTGATGCAGGATAATGCCATACTTGCCTGCCCAAGCTTCTTACAGAGGAGAATCTTGCTCCATGTGGTGTGCATGGCATGGAGTAGTTCCCATTACTGTAATTACAGAATCACAGAGTTGCTAAGGTACAAAGGGATCTCTTGAGATCATCTACAAATCCCTTGCTCAAGCAGGGCCACCTCACCTGTACTTCCATTTGCTGCTTGACAAGCAAGTTAGTACTAGAACTAGAGTTCTTTGACTAAATCTAGTAGCACAAAACATATAAGCAAACTTTTGCAGGATCAGATTTTTTAAAATGTGTGCTGCGTCCCAGGGAGTTTGTGATCATCTTTTGGAGAGGGGATGACATTTTTTAAGGGGTAAGAGAAAAAAAAAAAAGAGGAGAGGAGGGAGAAAATAAGAATTCTGATAGCACATTTCCCTCTTATTTTCTTATAAAACTAACAAGCAGGTAAGCCTTTGGATAAAAATCAGTACAGGTACTCCCTCACTGCTCAGCTCCTTACTTCAGCTTTACACTGAAAGGTTGAAATTCCTTTCCAGATTGCTTTTAGGAAAGACAGGTTGCTAGAGCTGTGGTGGTTATTTTCTGCTTTTTGTCCACAAAGGTGAATATAGTTAGCCTTGCTTATATATTTTATTTTATTTTGTTTTTTTCAGAATACAACATGGTCTCACAACCATGCCATGGAGCTTAGATAAGGAAAATGGAGCACTGCATTTCTATTCCTTGCAGTATTTGTGTGAAAAGCTGTGAAGTGTGGGTGGAGACCAAGGAAACTTCTTAAGTGAGATTTTAATTACTTTTTTAGAAAAGCTTTTATTCTTGCTTAATTTGAACTAAGTGGGAGCTCATAGATCAACCAAGCCTAAAAGATTCTACTGTTAAATTAAATATACAATGCTTGAAGTTAATAACTACTTTTATAAAATGTTACTAATGAGAGAAATAATGAATAATTTCAGCTAATTCCTTAACCTTTATTTTAGGTACATGGATAAGATTCTTGAGTTAAAAATAATGTTTAGCCTCGAAAAAATTTCCTTCATGCCATTGAGAGCTGATAGGTGCTTAGCATGTAGAATGAACAGGTGATTTATTCAGGTGCCTAAAACTGTAATCCTGCCTAGATTTATTATATTAAAATCAAGTTTAAGACTTCATTGTGCACTCCACAATCTCAATTTTTAAGTTCTTGCTCTTCTTGTTGTCATCATGTTGGCTTTTTGATTAACCAATTGGTTTAATTTTCCCTTGCTACAAGTTTGCAACATTTAATGCATATGAGATAGTCCATGATAAATAACTGCAATTTTATTAGCTGAATAGTTGGCAGGACATGAATGATAAGTGAGATGTCACATAAATCACTGGTAAAAATGCCCAGATTTGAAGGCCAACCATAGCAAAGTCTTAAATCTCTCAATATTCTCTAGATTTATTTATGAATCAATACACAAATCAGATCTTGGAAGATAAATTCAAGAGTAATTAACTTTAGATCAAGCTGCCCTGATACACTGTAAAGTAGTCACAACTTTGTGCACATAATTAAGTTGTATATTGTTTTGTATTCTAACACAGTATAGAGTAGTTTGAAAACAGGTCTGTTTAAGTAAAAAGCAGACATCTTGCTGTAATTTATATCAGAATGGTGAAGCACCTCAGCAATCCAGTGTAACTGCATAATTAACAGAAATGTCAATGTATTTCTAAAATGTTAAAGGAGAATATTGTCTGCTGTTCTGCTGGAAAGCTTTCTTTCTCTTCCATATGTGTAGTTTTCTGAATGTCACTAACAAAGCAGAAATTCTTGGTGCGGAGATGATCTCTTCTCAGGATGTTCTCTTGCCTTGATGATTTCTTTCTTTCACAACCCTCACTTGAAAAAGTCAACGTCTACCCAAATGCCTAAACTATGAATTTGGAAGATACTTTCCATTCCCTGTAAAGCATCTGGGTTTTGTTTGTTTGTTTGTTTGTTCTTTGTAGTTTTGTTTTGGTTTTACTCCTTAAAAGTCAGGAAAATGTTGTTGTCAGCCAGTGAAAGAACACCAAGACAAAGCATGCCCAAAGCTAACTTCACAGGTGTTGTGAGTACCCAGAATTTCAAAAGATGAAAAAGCATTACTGATAAATATCTCTGCAGGTCAGCCCATTTGTGTCTTTCCTATGGTACACACTTAAGCCTGAGCAAAAGCAGATCTCCTGAATGCTATGCCTACATGTTATCTTCTGGAATTAGCTTTTTCTGCAGTTGTTGACCCACCTTATTAAGATTGGAAATGAAAAGTCTTAATCTCATTTTCTACTACTTCTACTTCAAAATTAATTTCGAGCTTTTTGTGCTCAGCAGCTCTTGCTGACAAATCAGATGTTTCCTCCTGATAGTTTTATGCTGTTTTCTTAAACAAAAATAAAAAAACAAAACCCAACAACCCAAAATCCTAACTCCAAGATTTTAAATGGTAGAATGTTTCCTGGCATAGAAGTTTTAACCTGCTTTGGAAGTAAATGCACAAACAGCAATGATATCCTTGCAGTACTTATAGGAACAAGTTAAGCTACTACAGGTATTCCTCAGTCCTTTCCTATGCAAATGGCATTTATAGAAAAGATACTTAATTTTGTTCTCTGCAATTTGTTATTGCCATTTTCTTTGTACAATTCATGTAATGTTCTGACACAAAAAGGCATTGTACTGCCAACTGTAAAAGCACTCAGGATGGAGAATATATCTCAACATAATGGAATATTGATAACTGAGAGAATCCATGTAGGAGAACATCACTCTGTCTTTCTTCTCTCACTGATGTTACCTCCTGCCAAGCCATAAGAGTTGTCTGAAACATTTTATGCCAGCCCTGGAGTTAAAAGAGAAAAGCAGTCTATGGTCTACATAGATTGCCAGTGTAATTGGCAAGACACTCAACTGGTGTATAGATACTCCAAGACAGAGGACATCAAAGACAGCAGGCAGAGAAATATTGTACCTTGGATTGGTATTTCTGCCAAGTTCTGGGGAAGTAACCCTACCTGTAGAGAAGACTGACATTGGGACTCAGGGCAGAAAACATGCTCTTCCACTAATCACACAGTTTCCATTCTAAGGATCAGATATTTTTTTTCTGAGGCACATGTAATGAAACTTCATCATTTAGGGTATCTTCCCAAAGCTGAACATTTGTTCACACACTAAGATTTGAAAGAACAATGAAGACTAGTGAAGTCTGACATGATGCACATATGGATCTGGGATAGCCATCCTGGATGGTAAACTTGTAATTCAGTTTATCATCAACAGATTTCTATTAAGTGAAGCATGATGTAGGTGGAGGGGCTGATAAGAGCAGTCCTATGACATCTATATTTGCTGAGTGTCCTCCTTTGCACTTCCTGAGATATTTACCATACTAAGAGTTTACTGGCACTCTGACTCAGTCTTCTTCTGGCTTCAGTAACAGCTGCTGGCAATTAAATGGAGAATACTAGAACTCATATTTGCATCAGCTGAGACAGGAAAAAAGAAAGAATCTGCAAGTGGTCAATATCTCACTCTAAAAGTTACTGTTGCAGAGCTCCTGTCAGTAGATTTCCTCAGCTGGAGACAAATTATTTTAACCTCCAAACCTTAAGTCTGTTATAGTTGAATAGTAGATAATGATGTTACATACAATCTCTGTTTAAACAGTCTCTAGAATCTTCGAGATACTCAAGTATCTCTTTAAACAATTGAATGACACTTAAAAATGTGGGAAGTTGGAAAAAAATGTTGGCTATCCCAGGAAAGCAGTAGTTTGACACTCTTCATATTCCACACAAAGCATATACATCTGAGAAATTTCAGTCTCTACGACAGGGCATATGGACCATCACTAAGCTCGTCTTCACTTGTGCATTATTTAGAGATAATATCTTATTGAAATTATCGATTGATTTCTTTTTTCTGTTTACATGTTGATACATGTACAGATGAGCTGTGCAAATAATAGATTCTGCAGTTCTTCAGGTGCACTTACAATTCTTCTAGATCCTGGCAAATATTTTTCTTTGCAAAAATGAAAATATTAATTTCTCAAAACTGTCCTTGGTAAAGAATACCACCACATTTTGGTAATTTGGGGTGAAAATATTAATTTCAATATATTTAATTAAATGTTCACATAATTTTTTTATACTTCTTTACATTTTGGGCTAAATTATTGAGGTTAATTTTTAACTCCTTTTTTTTTTTTTTTTTTTGCAGAAGAGAAGGTTACAAAACCTGTTTACAATTTGAAGTGTATAAATCACATTCTTAGCCTTCATGTTGCTTATTTCTTTAGCAGACTACACACAATTTAACCACACCGTGAGCATGTCATGTCACCCAAAATTAAACACTAAATTTGATCTGCATTTGCCACTAGTTTTAGTTGCTTTCAAACTCTGTTTTTCAGCTACTAGATTGTTCATTGAATAAAATGCACTCTGAAGTCTTTTACCCTAATGTAACAGGATGTGAAATTCAGCCTGGGTGAAACAATGCATTTCCTTTTTCCTTGTCCTCTTTCCCCTGGTAAGTCTTGCTCTGGGGTATCCTGGGAATGTTGCTGCGGGACATCTTTAGCCTTTTGCCAGCTGAATGACAATTGTTTCCTATCTCTCTGAGCCTTGAGTTCCATGCATCCCTCCTCCTCCCCCATTCCCTGGATTGAAGATCTGAGCTTCCTGTGAGGTCTCTGCAAAAACCCCAAGGGCCTCTTCTTCCACCATATGTATGCAATCACAAACTGAAAACTTCTCTGCTTCTTAAAAAACAGGGCTGCCATGTGAGATAACTATCTACAGACATCAGCCTTGCACTGAAATGAGTTCAGTTGTTTTAATTGTCCTTCTACATTTCCTTTCTTTTTTCTTTTATTTATTTATTTTTTTTTCTTTTCGGTGACACATATGGGTATTAACTTAATGAAGGATCAACATAAAGTCTATCAAGCAATGGTTGACTTTCAGGAACTTAACAGCATGCAAGACCTTCTCCTTATTAAGAAACATGCACCAATGTGTAACCAAAATCAGTTTAACTGCCCAATTGTAAAACAGGGGAAGATACCTAAGCTACATTGGTAGGCAGAATCTAAATTATTTTAGGTTTCTCTTATTTATACTCACCAATGAATGTATTTGCAGTGCAAGGAGCTAAGAGCTCTGCGACCTCTGAATCATAAGCAGCACTGTCTTACTTGGACCAACAGTTTTCTTCAAGGGCCTTCTGGAGCCTTGCATCCTATTGCAAGGATGGTTTTGTTGCTCATGAAGCAGTTGCAGATCCAATGTGGTTAACAGCCTGATCTTGGAAAGTGGCCAGAAGAAATAAAATTAAACTAGTAATAATTTAAGCTAAAAATAATATACTGGTTCATTTGTTTCAAGGAAAGCTGAAACATTCTGCAATGAGGATGAAGCCCCACAGGACTGTCTCCCCTACCTGGGGTGAGACCTCCATTGTGTACCTCTGTCTGTAAACTATGCCAAGATAAACACCATTTTTATGCAAAACAGAAGTAATTTTGTTTTCATATAGGAGTTAAAATCAACTATCCCAAATGAACCAAAAGGATTAAACTAATTTAGAGTCTGGCCAAACAAATGTTTAACTTACAAAAGGGCCTGGCTTTTATTCTACTGTTTCTTTTCTCAGTTATGTGGTAGCTTAAAGTATTAATATTAATACTGCTATTACTACTACTACTGTTGCTGCTACTACTACTACTACAATTTAGTACCTTGTTTGCCACTGAATTAAGTAACAGTAGTATGCTTCTAATTTTTAAATGTAAGTCAAAATAATGCAGCCAATCTCTGTAAATCTGTGATCTGCTTACTCTGATAAATGCAGAGTAAATGACTTAAAAGAAAAAATCTAATCTACAAAATATATACTCCTAATTTAAGTAAATGGTAAAAATGTTACATTAAGTATCCCCAAAATCTAGAAATATTTCAGGATTTCATCTTTGAAAAAAAAAATATGGATGTAGTTGTGAGAACAACATTTTCCCCAGAAAACAAAGATTACAGATTTAAACCATCATCAAGGACAGACTGGCTTTGTGAGAGACCTGGACAAGTCAGGCTGAGCCAGGCTTCAAATGACCTCAGCTTCTATTTCTTTACTCAAATTCTTGTAACTTAGAGAAAGAGGGTAGTGTGTTTTGCTTTTGTTGCTTTGTGTTGTGTGTTTGTTTGTTTAGTTGCTTTTGTTTGTTTGTTTCTCCTACAACATATGTGCCTGTCAATTAAGACCTTATAGAAAGCTCACAATTTAAGATATACTCAACACTCTCAACACTAAGAAAAAAATTCACTGCAAGTGGGCAAAATAAAGACTTCTGCAGTGAAATTTGTGTTGCAAACCTTAAGAACATTTACACCCTTTTTACAACATGATTTAGCATTTTGGTGTTTAGTAAAAACTGTTTAAAGTATTAGACATGTTTTTTTGAGGTTTAGCTCTTCCTCCCCAGCCCAAAGGAAAAGCAACTTTGCATATGTTTTTCCTCTTCTTTGTATTCATATCTACATTTTCTTTAACAATTTTGAAAATATATGCTCTTTTTTTGAGTTATTTCCATCATCGAAATTGAGTGGTGTAATGATTTGTGGGCACTGATAATTCACCAGATTTGTGTGTATGGTTACTGATAATATTAGTAAGTCACTTAGTGATGGAATTATGTAGCAAAAGTAAATTAAACGCAAAGGGCAAATTTCATTTTTTAATAAGTTGACTTATTTATAAACCAAATGACAAGTTTTAACTTTAACTGGCTACTTGTATTGTGCACAAATAGGATCAAGTTCTTTAGGAGGAGTTTTTTTGTCAGTGGATATTGCTTCCAGCCATGTGACAGGAACATAGACTTTCCAGAAGTTTAGGTTTCCCTGCAAATAAAACACCAAAGGAAAAGACTAAATTTTTGCCAAGCCAGACAGAGCATTCAGTGTCTCTTATCATACATCAAGTGCAGGACCTTTATTATTCTGCTCAGGGTTTGCAATATTGACATAAAAATATCAATAGTGTTGGTAATAGTATAGTTAATTCAAAATATTGTGGGCAACAGGTATGTCCTGTTAAAAAGATCTTCCCAGTTTAAGAGGATATTAATTAATAAGAACTGCTAATATCTGAAAATGGATTTATATATATATATATATATATAATTTGATTCAGTCCTATGGAGAAGCCACTGAAGGAGCAGATTCCCACTTGAAGAGCATTAACTCCAAGTTTGTTGTCAGTAAACTAATCTTTCCTTATCTTCTATTTAGCAGAAGGAATTCCTCTCCCAGTGTGAACTACCAGGTTTTTCTTAGAAATCCTCCTTGCAGAGGAGATTCTCAAAGCCTAAATTCCACAGAGTGTTTTGTCTTGCTAATGACTTCAGAGCACAATTGGATGCCCCACTGTGCATCTTTGTAATTTGGCTGGTTTGAGACTGATTTGTTCATAGGGGGAAAGTAGACAGCTACAATTATGTCTGAGGGAATCCTCCCTCAGAGCATTTGCGGGACATGAGCACTGCTGCTCTAGTAGACCGTGTTTTCTCTGCAAAAGGCAATAGTTAAAGAAGGGGGTTAACAATGGGATGAAAGGTTTTCTCTGAAGTAATTAAACTGTGAGGAAATGGTGGGGGTCATGAATTGTCACATAAAAGGAATTAATGAGCATGGGGTGGGAGGTAAAAGCATTAATGGGTTGCTGACACCTAAGTTATAAAGCAGTCAAGCTCCTGGACTGGCAGAGTGTGTGCATTTTCATAGCAGATTTATATTTTGATGAAAGGATAGTTACATTTCAGTGTTTTTGAGTATTGAATAACAGTGTGGCTTTAACCAACCATACAGTTGTATGCTCATATCTGATAAGCTGTGAAAACGTAAACCAACTTAATCACACTATGTAGTGTTCATATATTTGTCTGTAAATGTCTCCCTATTGATTTCTTCTGGAAAGAAAGGTCATAGGAGAACCCTGAAGCAGAAAGGCCCTTGTATTGGGATTAGGGGTAAAAAGCAGAAACTTCGGTGAGTCTGGTGAGACAGCAAGTGAGGGAAGAGGGGGAGCACAAATACATAGGGGTGATACTATAGACTTAAAAAGCAAACTGGGGAATTATATGGATCAATAACATTTAACACGCTCTTGGTCATGTGAGAAACTTGTTGTTTATCTTCAGGGAGACATGAAAATACAGGAACAAGATAGCTCCACAACTGCTGGGAACCACTGTGCTGCTGCTACTTCTTGTCCTGATAATAAAGCTCAAAACTGGCAGAAAGGTCTTGAAATGTGTTCTTTTGAATGGCAAGTAGTGGTTGGTGTAGGAAACAAGACCGCACCTGGATGGATTATTCAGGGGCAGCAGCTAGGAAAAGTCTGAACTAGTAGGGCTATTTTGTTGTCCTCACTTCCAGGGAAAACACTGGAGTAGTGTCCCTCAGGTGCAGAGCATGTACCAGCAGAACTCTGTATCTCCTTCCTTTTTCCTACCCACCATTATAAATCTGATCTCCAAACTCATGGCCTGCCTACAGTAATTTTGAAACTTCCTTGATATTTAGCAGCAAAATCCCCAGGGCATATAAAATTTCCCTCTAAGCAGATGCAGAAATGCCTGAATTTTGGTAGTTCCAGTTGGGATGCATTGGTGATTTTTACTACCACTTGCTAATTTGTTACTGTCAAGTGTCAGTGCTGGAATATGTTCATTTTCACTGAAGACTCCACTTAGCTGCAGGCTAACAAAGCTGTTGCTTACAGAGCATATTTATTACTGTGACTTGAAATAAGATTAGTGGAGCAGGACATTTATTTTAATTTCTTCCAGGTGGCATAAAGCCTTGTTTTTTTGTGTCAGGTTTTTTTCCCCTCTCTAATTAAACAAGAGTTTGTGGTTTAAGAATTAGAGGCCTAATTAAGCTGCATGTCAAAAGCAACAAAATACCGACACAAGTGATTCCTTCTCATGCAACAGCCTTTCAGATCAGGCTTCAGACTCATCTAAGCATCAAATGGCAGGTCTTCTGAGAAGCAATTGTCTTAAAAACAGTCCAACACTGACAACTTTAGCTCTTCAACATAGCATAACTCTGCTCCTCCACACAGTATTTCAATAAATCAGCATGTATAGCTAATAAAAAAATATGATAAGAAACTTGCAACCTTTTCCACTGGTGGGTATTCCATAACACTTTGTGTACAAGAGATGCAAACAGGTAAAGGTTCAAAAAGTATAGTGTGCAGTGTCTGAATAATAGCTCTTGCATAAAATAGGATGATTAAGAATGTCTGTGCAATATTTAATTCTATCTTAAGAAACTTGTCATTTGGAAATGGAGACAAAAAGATGTTTTTGCCTCCCTGGCTCTGCTGGCCACACTTCCTTTGATGCAGCCCAGGACACAACTGGCTCTCTGGGCTCCAGCACACACTGGCAACTCATGTTGAGCTTCTCATCTACTACCATCCCCAAGTCCTTCTCCTCAGGACTGCTCTCCAGCCATTCTTCCCCCAGCCTGCATTTGTGCCTGGGGTTGTGCCAACCCAGGTGCAGGACCCTGCACTTGGCCTTGTTAAACTTCATGAGGTTGGCACTGACCCACCTCTCCAGCCTGTCAAGGTCCCTCTGGATGGCATCCCTTCCCTCTAGGGTGTCAACCACACCACACAGCTTGGTATCATCAGCAAACTTGCTGAGGATACACTCAATCCTACTGTCCATGTCTCCAACAAAGATGTTAAACAGCACTGGTCCCAATACTGACCCCTGAGGGACACTACTCATCACCTGCCTCCATTGGGACATTGAGCCATTGACCACAACTCTCTGGGTGTGGCCATCCAGCCAATCTCTTGCCCACTGAGTGGTCCTTCTGTCTAGTCTATGTCTTGTCAGTTTGGAGACCAGGATGTCATGTGGGACAGTGTGAAATGCCTCACAAAAATCTTGGTAGATATATATAGTGGAGTTTGGGATACTGCTGAGCGGGATGAAGGTTAATTCCAGGACAAAGATTTTAGATTTTAGAAGAGCAAACTTAAGCTTGCTCAGGACTTATTGGAAGGGAACCTGTGGAAAGCTTCCATGAAGGGTAAAGGAGCTAGTGAATGTTGGGAGTTTTTAAAGAATACATTTCTAGATAAGCAAAGCCAGTTCATCCCCTCTAAAAGCAAGGGAAGTAAGTGGAGCAGGAGACCCCTTTGGCTTAACTGTGAGCTTCTGGGTCTGCTCAGAACCAAAAGGGAAATGTACCAGAGGGGGTAAAATATTATCTGTTGAAAATTACGAGAACATTACCTGTGTGTGCAGAGATGCAGTTAGGAAAACAACAACTGAGCTTGAGCTGACATTGGCAAGAGATGTCAAAAACTTCAAGAAAGGGTTATTGAGATACATTAACAACAAGCAGAAACAGATGAATAATATTAGTCCACTATTAAACAAGGAGGTGAACTAGTCACCCACAATGCTGAAAAGGCAAAAGACCTCAACACCTTCTTCATCCCTGTCTTACCAGTGCTGTTAAGTCCCAGGCCATAGGAACAAAAGTCCAGGTTGATGCAGACACCAACCTGTCATCAGTGAAGGAGGAGTTGGTGTGTCAACTATTACAGGAGCTTTACCCATACAAATGGATGGGTCTGGATGCCATCCACCCTAGGGTGCTGAGAGAGCTGCTAATGTCATTACAAAGCCACTCTCCATAATCTTTGAGAAGCTGTGGAAATTAAGAGACATCCCTGAAGGCTGGAGGAAGGCTAATATCATCCCAAACTATAAGAAGGTTTCAAAGGAGGACCCAGGTAATTATAGACTCATTGGTCTCACTTAAGTCCCTGGCAAAGTCATGGAGCAAATTCTCCTGGAGAGAGTCACAAGTTAATTGAAGCACGTGATTGGGAAATTCTATTTTTAGAATCTTCTAGTTTACTTGCTGTGGGGAATGGTAGGGTGCAAAGAAAGTAAAAGATAGAGGAACTTGATAAAACAGAGAAAATATCCCAAAGTGCAAGAGGATGTTGGAAAAAGGCATGAAATAAGATACTTTTAAAGTAAAAGAATATTACTCTGAGTAACATACTAGACGTTAACTTGGACAGAAAACAGATTTCTATAAGACTCTATACAAAACTGAGAAGTTTATTTCAGAATGTGCACTCCAGTTTTATGTGACAGAGACATTGACAAAGAGTGGCACTGAAATAGGGTTGAATCACAACTCTCGTACTGGATATGCAATATGTATGAAGGGTGAATTTGGACTCACACGATTACAAAAAGTGCTATCATGGATTTTCTTACAGAAAGGAGGATGGTAGAAGATAATAAATCTGGACATGAGACTCAAGCTCTAGTGAAACTGTAAATGGATTGCTATCAAGTTCCACAGGTGCAGTTACCAGTTTCCTGAGGTTGAAGACATTACAGAAATAATTATGTCTAATCAAAGAGCCTTCATGGTTACTTGTGCAGTAAACTATTAAAATAGTCTATAAGACCTGAATATATATATATTAAGTTATATAATTAGGCTTGAATAAGGCTTATAGTAACATTTGCTCTACACTTCAAGCAATTGTTAGTTCCAGAAACCAAAATGTGGCAGTTTTGATTTGGGCCTTACTAATACACAAAAAATGATTAAAAGGTTTATTATAAAAACAGAATATAAGTTGAAGATTTTCAAGGAATTATGATACTAAAATTAGGCAGAAGGTAGTAATCTGACTTATTGTATCAAAATTGGGTTCAACTGCATCTGAACAATGTAAGAATCCACCTTTATTTGAGTCCCATGTGCAATAAAAAGCTCTTCCTATGCAGTCAGATACCCAGCATGCAGCCTTGCCATATGCTGTTTTCTTAACAGAGCTTCCTAAGTAACATTTACATTCTTCATACAAACCTGAAGTGCTAAGTGGGAGCAGAGAGAGCTGTGGTCACCTTTACAATAAATTTTATTCATAGAAGAATTAATTCATCTTGGCATTGGATTTTTGTTTCTTTTTTATATTTCATTCCAATGATTCTCTTCACATGTTAAGATATCACTGTTTTTCTTTTGCTGCCTTTTTGCCTTTTTTTTGATCCCTCAAATATTTCCTTTCTTATTCATCCAGAAGTGATGACTGTGATGACTGTTTGAAACCAATAGTGTTGGGTTTTTTTTTTTCCTTTGCTATCAGTTTCAAGCTCTTTAACATTAACCTTTTCTGAGTTGTGGGATTTTTTATTAGTCATTAAGAGAAAATTCGTAAGGCCTAGTTCCCAGAGAAAAAGAATCATCA
>NW_009954020.1:1246832-1278441 GCF_000747805.2 Chaetura pelagica
TTCAGAACTGGTGCATGATAGAATCAATTCAAGGTCAGACATTGCTCTTATTTTTTCATTGTTAGATTTTAAAGCATGCTTCATTTTCATTCAATTCTGTCTCCTTTTCCTTTTTCCTTAGCTGAAATATTTAACTTCTTTTTTTTGTTTCTTAACCAGGAACATAACTTGGTTTGAGTAGGACTTCTTGGCGTCTTCATAGTAGAGGTAAATTTCAGGAAGCTGTTTCTTCCATTTGGTTCCCTTTCTCCTTGTTTTTATGGCTTCTTTGGTGTTTCCTGCTCCCAAGGACCAAGAACTGGGAAATGCTGGATGGAGTGCTGACCTGAGGATATATGTCTATTCATGCAAACATTTGTTGGCATGACATTAGTTTCATGATGAAGAAATGCTTTGGTTGTCATAATTAACATATTAAGAAAACTGAAGCAGGAGTTTTCTACCCTCTTTGATATCAGCAACTTCATTTTCTGAGAAATAAAAATATCTTAAGAGAAACACTCTGTGAGTCCTTTTCTTTGCTGGCAACTTGATTTGGCACAAGCATGGCTGTCTTCTGACAACCCCTCTGTTACCCCAACGGCTTCTTGCCAATTTTCAGCTGAGGTCAGGGACTGCATTGCACAGTTATATGAAATAAGGCTTACATGTGGGCGATGTAACTTCAAATGTGCCAATTTTATTGCTTTAGTAGTTGTTCAAACATTCTTGTTCCTGTGCACTAGAAGTGTTTTATCAAATTTTCTTCTGGTCAAAGTTTAATAGAACTTAGGCGGTTATGATCACTCAGTGCCTGATGCTGAAGGAAAATTTACTCTCCCTTTATATAACTTTGATTCTTGCCATGGGGACAACTATGATCGTGCTTGAGAGAAGGGATTAGAGATTGAGTTGGTTAAGAATATAGAGTATTTTCCTCATAGGTCCTTTGCATTTTGTCTTGGTGGCTCCATAAATATATGTCTCTGTGTATTTATATCTATATATATGCAAGTATATATATATGTGGAACTACTATATATACATATGCATATATGTCTCTTTCTCTGAAGGCTTGTTTCATGTCCTTACATAAAAAAAACAAAACAACCCTGAGTTAAATTCACAGAAGTTGACCTTAGGGTTACTGGTCTTCATTCACAGAACAGGAAGTCTCCCCTGGGAACAGGTAGAAATTTCAAACAGCAACGCAGCTCATGTGTTCTCAAACACTAAGAGTGGGACTTTGATGTTCATATTTTTAAAAGCTCTCAGAAGTATTTTTCCTCATTATCGCCTCAGCTGGGCGAAATTCATACCTGGCTATCAGAAAAATGCTCAAGCACATGAAGATTGTAGCTTCCCTATTGCTGTTATTTAAAACATAACACATTATTTTCTGTGACTACATTTATTTACTATACTTCATTGGTTATGTATTCCTGGCAAATAAGATTCAAGAGGGAATGAAACAAATTTCAAGCTAATTTCTGCAATTCTATTACAGATGTTGCATTGCTGGATGTATGCACATCGATGTCCCAGCACAGTGGCAGGAAACACTGTTTCATGCAAGTGCCTGGTGCTACACATTTTGATTTGCCTCACAGTGCAAGAACCTTCCTTTGGGAAGAGGTAGAAATTTTCAGTTTTGGTCCCTGCTTCACAAAAAGGATGCAAACAAGCTGGAGAGGGTCCAGAGAAGGGCCACAAGGATGATCAGAGTACTGGAGGACCTGCCATATGAGGAGAGGCTGAGAAAACTGGGTTTGCTCAGCCTTGAAAAAAGAAGCTTCAGGGAGACTTTATTACAATGTTCCTGTACCTAAAGAGTGGCTACAAAGAATATGTAGACTCCCTATTTACAGCATGTTTGGAGTTAGAAGGGACCTTGAAGAGCATTGAGTTCCACCTCCCCTGCATGGTCAGGGACATCTTCCACTAGATCAGGCTGCTCAGAGCCCCATCCAACCTGCCCTTGAACACCTCCAGGGATGGAGCCCCTACAACATCCCTGGGCAGCCTGTTTCAGTGTCTCACCACTCTTACACTGAAGAATCACATGGAAAAGACAAGGGGTAATGGGCACAAGCTGCTCCTGGGCATATTCTGACTAGACACAAGAGGTAAATTTTTCACCATGAGGACAGTCAAGCATTGGAATAGTGTCCTAAGGGAAGTGGTAGATTCTCCCACATTGGACAGTTTTAAGTCTCAGCTTGACAGGGTTCTGAGACATCTCATATAAACCATAGAAGCATCTAGAAAAGCTGGACCAGATGATCCTTGAGGTCCCTTCCAACCTGGAATTCTATGATTCTAAGGAATTTCAAACAACATGTATTCTCATGTATTCTCAGCCACAATCTGATCAGCTGAAAATGACAACAGCCAGCTTTTCACTATGAAAGAATATCTTTTAGATTAAGTCATACACAGTGCTGGAGCATGTCCAGAGGAGAGCTACCAAGCTTGTCAGGGGTCTAGAGAACAAGTAATATGAGGAGTGGCTGAGGGAACTGGTGGTGTTTAGTTTGAAGAAGAGGATGAGGGAAGACCTCATTGCCCTTTACAAGTACCTGTCCTCTTCTCCCAAGTAAATAACATGACCAGAGAAAATGGCCTGAAGTTGCAGCAGGGGAGGTTTAGATTGGATATTAGGAAAAATTTCTATAATGAAGGAGTGGTCAGACACTGGAAAGGGCTGCCCAGGGACGTTGTTGTGTTGCCATCCTTGGAGGTATTCAAGAAACATGTAGATGTGGCACTTCAGGGAATGCTCTAGTGGCTGAGGTGGTGGAGTATTTTTTGGGTGTTTTTTTGATGGAGTGTGTGTGGTTGTTCATGTTTGTTTCTTTATTTGTTTCGTGATGATGGTTGGACTCTGTGATCTCAGAGATCCTTTCCAACCATGACAATTCTGTGATTCTGTGATTATTTAATTTGGGGAAATGAAGGGAAAAGGAAGAGTTGAGATTATATTAGATTGTATTTTTCAGCTTTTGTGAAACTCTCTCTCAAGTGCCCTGCCATCAGCCTTAGACCAGAAACAATTTCTAAAGAAGTAGTAATCCTGGAGGAAGTTGCAAACTGATCGTCTCTTTAAGCTATGGAGCTACATGTCTCAAACACCAAACAAGTTTTCAAGAGCCAAGAAAATAGCACTATGCCCCATGTGATACAGGGTAGCTTAAGGGATTCAACTGTTCACACACTGAAAGTGCTGAGGACTAAACAAAAGCATTTCTGCTTCTTCTTTACTGTCTTTGGTTTCTGTTTCCAGACTCCACAGATTCATCCACAAAGATTCATCTTGATAGCAGTTTTCCCTACTCCAAGAGTGCTGAAGAGAAAAGCATTTTTGATGCCTTAGGAATTCCCTCTTTTTAGTCTGGCTTCAGAATGAGGAACAGAATATTTGTGCAGCATTCAGAATAGCATCTCTTTCATTATATCAGATATAAGTCTTTAATAAGAAAAGACAGCTTCTTTGTGCTGGGCAGAGTGGGGTGCATAATGTTGTCATCTGCACCAAAGAAACAGAAGAAACATAGAACCACAGACTCATAGAATGGTTTGGCTTGGAAGGAACCTTACAGAACATCCAGTTCCAACCCCCCTGCATTGGGCTGGGACACCATTCTCTAGACCACGTTACTCAAAGCCCCATTCAACCTCAAACACTTCCAAGGATGAGGTATCCACAACTTCCCTGGACACCTTCACAGCAATTCTTTTTTTCCAATTATGTAATCTAAATGTACACTGTATCTAAACCTCAACTCTCTGAGCCTGTCTTTGTAAGAGAGGCGCTCCAGCCCTTTGATCGCTTTTCTGGCCCTCCTCTGGACTCTCGCCTAGAGTTCCATGTCCTTCTTGAGTTGGGGGCCCCAGAACTGGACACAGCACTCCATGTGGCTTCTTACAAGAGTGGAGTAGAGGAGAAGAACCACCTCCCTTGACCTACTGGCCACAATTCTTTTGATGCAGCTGAGGACATGGTTGGCTTTCTGGGCTGCAAGCAGACATTGCCAGCTCATGTTGAGCTTCTTGTCCAACATGCCTAAGTTCTTTTCTACAGAGCTTCTCTCAATCTATTCTCTGCCCAACCTTTATTTGTGCTTGGGATTGTCCCAAACCACGTGCAGGGCAAGGCACCAGGCCTAACAGATCTCCATGAAGTTTACACATGTCCACCTTTGAAAGCATATCAAGAAGATACGGTCCTTGCACTAAAATGCACAAGGATGCTTCCTAAGGTCAGATGCTATTTTATTTTGGACTCTGGAAATATTAAACCAAACTTCTCTGTGAGTTCACACAGCTGGTGAAGAATCTATCCCTAGTTAATTTAAAAATCCTCTTCCCAGATGACAGAACCCTGTTAGGTATTTTGACTTTCACACTTCTTCGTGTGCTTCAAAACTCAGTATCTGTGAACCCAAAGGATCTCAAAGTGCTCTGCAGTCATGGACAGAAAAGTCTATTTGCTTTTGAAGAAATGCACTTATGCTGTCTGCAAACTAAAGGCCTATTATTCTTTGATCCTCCAGCTGCTAGGAAACTTTGCTTACTGTGATATATGATCATAGATTTATCTGATGAACTTCATGGAGATACAGTTTAAAATTACAACAAAATGCATTGGCAATTAAAGTACATTGATCTCTCTTAGACTCAGGTGCTGATTCCTTAATTGAATATTTTTCCTTCATTTTTAATGGGCACACTTAGTATATTTAAAATTACAAAATCCTAGATCTGTGTTAACATTCAAGTGCCCCTTTAAGATACAATGGCAATAAAAATAGCAGAGGTGTTTACATGGAAATAATGTGTTTGTGGTTAAGGTTTTTTGCAGGTAATTTGGAAACAACATAATTTTTCATATGAATCTAGACTTTTATTTCTCCTTTACAATTTTTTTTTGTTTTGTTCAATATTTTACTGCCCTTTGAATTTTTTTTTAATTTTTTTTTTGCATTTGTAATGGCTCAAATAAGGGAAAAAAAAATTGAAAAGTAGATAAAAACACTTAGTTAAAAAAAAAAAAGGAAAGAAACAGTAAAAAGAGACAGAAACATTTACTTCTCCCTGCCAAGCTGTAATGCTATTTAATCTTAATATGTTTTTGGTAGAATTGTTTGGTTACTGCTATACAATTAACAGCATTTTTAATTTGCGTTCCTTCTGTGACATGTTTATTTTTATTTTGTTGTGAGGAACCAACATACATGTTTCATAGAATCATAACATGGTTTTGATCAGAAGGGACCTTTAAAGATCATTAGTCCAACCCCCCTGTCATGGGTAGGGACATCTTTCACTAGATCATGTTACTCAAAGCCCCATCCAACCTAACCTTGAACACTGCCAATGACAACTTCTCTAGGCAGCCTGGTTCAGTGTCTCCAAACCTTAATCATAAAAAACTTGTTTATTATACTCAGTCTAAATCTACCCTCTTTGTTTAAAACCATTGCCTTTTGTCCTGTCACTACAGACCCTAGTAAAAATTATCTCTCCATCTTTCTTTAAGTACTGAAAGGCTTCTAGGAGATCTTCCTGAAACCCTCTCTTCTCTGGGCTGAAGAATCCTATGTTTCAGCCTTTCTTCACAGGAGAGATGTTTCAGCCCTTTGACCATTCCCATGGCCCTTCTCTGGATCCACTCCAACAGTTGGAGTTGCACTGCAGCCCCCAGCACTGGACACAATACTCCAGATGGGGTCTCACCAAAGAAGGGTATCATAGAAACATAGAATGTTAGGGGTTATAAGAGACTCCTAGAGATCATCTAGTCCCAACCCCCTGCCAAAACAAGACCACCTAGGACAGCCCACACAGGAATGCATCCAAGCAGATTTTTTAAGTCTCCAGAGAAGGAGACTCCACAATCTCTCAGGGCAGTCTGTTCCAGTGTTCTGTTGCTCTCACAGTAAAGAAGTTTCTCCTCATGTTGAGGTGGAACCTCCTATGTTCTAACTTATACTAGAATACAAGCCCTTGAAAGACACCACTTGTTACTGGTTTCCTCTTGGACGTTGCGATGTTGACTGTAGCACTTTGGAGGGGGGCAACCAGCCAATACTTTTCCCTTCTAATACTGTGTCTCTCAAAACCTTCTCTTTCCAATTTAGAGGCAAGATTTCTGTGGGGACTCTGTCAAAGGCCTAACTGAAGTCTAAGTAGATGCCATCAGTAGCTCTTCCCTTTTCCACTGAAGCTGTCACTCAATCATAGAAGGCCTGTAACTTAATGTTCAAATAAAACTGCCAAATAAAACAACAATACTTTTTACAAACAGCATCTAGTGAGTCATTACAGCAAGTATTACACCATGTGTTATTTTACATGCTCCACAGAGAGAAAAGAGGCCAAAAGACACAACCAAGACCTTTTCTCGGCAGAATTTGGTTATTTCCTGAAAAGTAATTTCCTTCTCAATATTTCTTTTTCATCTCCCATTCTGACAGCCTGAGACCCTCATACCTGGTCTCCATTGTGAACATGTGCCTTTATCATTCATTTCAAAATGGATCTTTTGAGATCATCATCTGCAGGCAATTGCTGGAGCCAGGCATGTGTTCACATGTGTTCACACTTCCCTATTCATTTCACACATCCTCAGAGCCACAAGTTAAATTCATCCTGTTTAGTGCCTTTTTCCCTTGCTTTCACAGTTTTGAAAGCTGAAGATGTAACCCACATCTCAAGTCCGGTCGCCTTTTGATTTCTTCATTATGCACTTGTATATCTTGCCATTGGACTCTTCTGCAGCAGATTGTACTGATCTAGTATTTGATAATGAGCTCCACAGTAATTTCACAGTAGGTGAGACTGATGTAAATACTTCTAAAAGGAACCATATCTTATATGGTAAGAGAATTATGGGAGATAACTCTATTTGGGCTCAGTGCCCAGCACTGTTGTTCTCAGAGTAAACATTTTAGTTTTCTCTGCTTCCAGTCCCCAACCAAAATAGGAGAGTCTTGTCTAAAATTAACTAAAGAGGCTCTTTCATCTTAAGAACATTTAGATTTTGTATTTCAAGTAAATGCTTTAAAAAGAGTAGTTTTGTTTTACAGCAGCAGCCTCTTGGAATGTCTGGGCTCGATGCCCTTGGCCAGATCCACATGAGGTCTTCATAAGTGGGAAATGATCTTTATCTACATTTATCTTTTCTTTTCTTTCTTTTCTTTTCTTTTCTTTTCTTTTCTTTTCTTTTCTTTTCTTTTCTTTTCTTTTCTTTTCTTTTCTTTTCTTTTCTTTTCTTTTCTTTTCTTTTCTTTTCTTTCATGATGCCTTGTTGTGGGAACAGAATTGGATGGATATAAAATAGAAAAATTAAAATTTCAGCATCAGATCATTTCAGGTTCTAATGTGTACTTTTCAAAACCTATTTCCAAATGACAACAAGTTCTGTTTCTTCTGAAAACCACAGAATTTCTTGCCATAAGAAGCATCAGAAAGACAGTACTTGTAATCTCAACTATACTTGCTTTTCAAATTTTATTTCCTTGAGAAAGGAAAAACTGCAATGCTTATATAGTATACTTGATGGCCTGACTCTTGTTCCAGTGAAGGTAATAGTAAGCACTGTCTTGATTCCTATGGAAGAAAGATCAGATTCCTAGATAGCTACATAAATATTTACTAGGCTGGGAGGAGCCTGGTAACACCCTTCAAAATAAAGGTTGCAATATAGCCTTCATTTATAACTTCCTGTTCTCACATGTTAATAACTTCCTCATGCATTAGACTTTCTGGCAATGCTCCATGTTTGGTTTCTGCCTGGAGGGGATGTGTGTATTTGGAACAAACTCACACCACACTTTTGACTAGGCAAGCAGCCAAAATGGCTGAGATTTGTTGCTTGGTCTAGAGGTAACTGTCCTTGAGGACTAGCACCTTAGCTTGAATGGGGAAAAATTAGAATTGCCAAAAAAAAGTGATTCCACGATCATTTTTGAGCCAGTGTTGGTCTTTTTGCAAGTGATTTAATGATGTCACACCACATTATTATTGCTGGCTTATGTCTGAAGAAAACAGTCCATTTAGAACCTCAGTTAAATCTGCTTAGGGGTCAAGAAGTAAATGGATAATTCATTCTTAGTTTCATCATTCTTTCATGTGGGTGGAAGGAGAACAGTAGAAGAAAGCACAGATAGCTTCTAGAATATCTTATCTTCTTTATATGATAAAGATAAATAATAAATAAATAATAAATATATAATAAATAAATAAATAAGCCAATATACATCTCCTTTTGTATTTTGGAGGAGTTAGCCAATGAGAAACTCTTCCTTATAAGTTTTGAAGAGCTTGTTTAAAACAACACAGATTAGCTAACTAAAATCTTTTGAGTACTTTGAAAAGCTAGGACACTTTCTTTCCAATCCTGAAAGGTTCTGGGTTTCTTCAGCAGAAATTGATTCAGTCAGAGATGCTTGTTTCTCCTTGTTCATTACAGACATTAATCTGAAAGACATGAGTATGTAGTTTCAAAGGTGTGGGCAGATTATGTTAACTCCCATTTCCCTATTTCTTTCTTTCTTTATTTTGTTTTCCCCCATCAGTGATTGTGTCTTAAAAAAATTCCTGTCCTGTGGGCTTTTTGACATTTCAGAAGCACACTATCACATCTCTTCATACATAACAATTCTGAAGTGGAATGTATGGTATTTCCTTGCTCCTGTAGAGGAACCAAGACAGGATGTTGGATCAGACATTCTGAATCTGCAAAGATCTCTTTTTCCTTATCCATAGGGTCTGTTGTCTCCTGTGTGTACAGTGTCCTGAATATTGCTTGAATTGAGACTGTGGTAGAAGAGTATGAAAAGACTGGAGTTATTTTGCTGGCTGTCTCCATCCACTTTCTAAGCCATCAAGTAAATAAAAAGGAAGAATGGCAGAATAGGACGATCTTATTCAGGAAAAAACAAGTTTGCAGTTAGTGGATATTGCAGATAACTCTGGGTGACAGGGGAACCTTGTCCTTAGTAGGGGGTGGACAGCAGCCTCTGCACAGATATGAATGAGCTCCTTACAAAGCTGCAGGATGCTGCTCAACCCTAATCCAAAAGCTGTGAGATCCTGTTATCTGAATGCAACATCAAAACCAAACTAGCCTATCCTTTAGCATGGTTTATTGCCTTGGAACCATTAGTGTGCCAACACAAGTATGCGACTTCGTGTTGCTTTGGAGAGTAACCAGACGTCAGCCCATAGCACACCCCACCAATGTAACCTGAAAGTGCTCATTGAGCCAATCATTGAACTTACTTTCTCAGTGCAGCACCAGAGAAGATCTTAACTCATAACTGAAGGCTTCCACATTATCTAACAAAATTGTTCTGGTGTAGGCCTGATGGAGTTGTGAGAGAGGTCTGATATCTCATTAACTCAGTTTCTCTTTCAGGAGAGGTAATGTTGGGTGGGCAACATAAAGAAGCTGACTTGAGACAGACATCCAACTAATGTAGGAGGGTAGCCTATGGACAATGGCTCAAAGGCAAGATAAAGATCAGCAATGAGTGGTGTCCTTCTGGGGTCCCTGGTTTGTGTTTTTTTTACAATGTACCTGTTCAGGGCACTGTTTACAAGACTTAACATTTTTTAATGGGGTGAGGTTTCTTGGCCTAGATTCAGCCATTAGATCTTGTTGAATCTTTTCATGCTGGACAGAACAGGTAATTATTGAAGTTTCATTCCCCAAGTAGGTACTAACAGCCTGTAATCAAGTCATGCCTCAACATTTTCTTTGATTAAACAAATTGAGTTTCTCAGTCTCTCTGTGAAGTACGCTTTTAATCCCTTAACCACTTCAATGGTTCTTCTCTGAACCCTCTCCAATTTAGTAACCTGGAGCCAGAACACTGTATGATTGTATGATCTTTTTGATATTTTTTTTTCTAATCTTTTTTCTTTTGTGTCACAAAGCCCACTGACATCCATCTCTTGGATCTGTTCCCACCAAATGGGATGACACTTAACTGGGAGGAGTGGCTGGCACACCAGAAGGCTGTGCTGTCATTCAGTGAGACCTAGATAGGCTGGAGAGTTGGGCAGGGAGAAACTTGATGAAGTTCAACAAGGGCAAGTGTAGAGTCTTGCATCTGGGGAAGAACAACCCCATGTACCAGTACAGGTTGGGGGCTGACTTGTTGGAGAGCAGGGTAGGAGAAAGAGACCTGGGGGTCCTGGTAGACAGGAGTATGATCATGAGCCAGCAATGTGCCCTTGGGACCAAGAAGGCCAATGGCATCCTGGGGTTTAGTAGAAAGGGTGTGGCTAGTGGGTCAAGAGGGGTTCTCCTCCCCCTCTATTCTGCCTTGGTGAGGCCCCATCTGGAATATTGTGTCCAGTTAAAAGAGTCCAGTGCAGAGCCACAAAGATGATGAAGGGAGTGGAACATCTCTCTTATGAGGAAAGGCTGAGGGAGCCGAGTCTCTTGAGCTTGGAGAAGAGGAGACTGAGGGGTGACCCCATCAGTGTTTACAAATACATTAAGGGGGAGTGTCAGGAGGATGGAGCCAGGCTTTTTTCAGTGATGTTCAGTGACAGGACTAGGGGCAATGTGTGCAAACTGGAACATAGGAGGTTCCATGTAAAGATCAGAAAAAACTTCTTTCTTGTGAGAGTGACAGAGCCCTGGGACAGGCTGCCCAGAGAGGTTGTGGAGTCTCCTTCGCTGGAGACATTCAAAACCCACCTGGACACATTCCTGTGTAATGTGCTCTAGGTGATCCTGCTCTGACAGGGGGGCTGGACTAGGTAATCTCCAGAAGTCCCTTCCAACCCCTAAGATTCTGTGATTATGTGAAATGCCGATATCAATCTGTGTGTTTGCAGTATTCTTTTCTTGTGCCTGGGTGGAAGAGTGTTAACATGAGCTCAGTGTTTGGCTGCCTGCCTGGGCTGACATGAACTTTCCCCTACAATCACCACATCAGCACATACACTTGCGATGTCAGGGTTGGAGGCAGCCATAGTCTGAACGGAGGAAGATGAAGAAGGGGCAACTGCAACCATGTGTCTGTCACACCAGCTAGAGATACAGGAGTTTTTCACACCAGTAAAATGGAGAGGAGGAGTGATAAGGGAGATGCCTGCAGTCCTCTTATGAAGGGACACCTGAACTACATAGTGCTGCATTAATACTATAAAAGATTCTCAATTCATGTAACTTAAAGTTGGAAAATATTATTGAAAAAGCCAGACTGCCCTTCTTTCTGTCACAGGCTGTTATTTTTCATCCATTTATTCTGGTAATTATCCTAGGATTTTATAAGTGGCAAAATTCATCCGAGAAAGCAGACAAACCCAGTTCTAACTGGGGTCTAAGTTAGGAGCACAGTCCCTGTGGGCTTGCTCCTCAGTCCATGGAAAAGACTGAACTTCCTCCAGAGGGTTACTCTCCAAGGAAAAATCTGAATTGCTCTCAGGAGATATCTAGCAAGACAGGCTCCAAATTTGGCCATCTTAGATAATCCCTACAGAAAGGCAAAGTCAGTTTGGAACTTTGTCTTGATTTGGTGACAGGAGGAGTTTTTCTCTTGGAATCCATACCCAATGGTTATTAATCTTGTCCATTTGTTTCCTCCCTGAAATATGTTTTCTTTGGTTTTCAGCAATGAACTGCAGATACATCTTTCTCTAGTAGATCAGAGAAGCATTTATAACCATCATTTTATTCCTGCAAAAGAAGTAGATTTATCACATGCTGGAGAGAAGCAGATTGAAGGTGAATGCAGTCTACTCTTGCCAAGCAAAAATCTGCCTAGTTTAGTCTCACAAAGGTGATGCA
Organism: Chaetura pelagica; assembly: GCF_000747805.2. Classification (NCBI taxonomy): domain Eukaryota; kingdom Metazoa; phylum Chordata; class Aves; order Apodiformes; family Apodidae; genus Chaetura; species Chaetura pelagica. Next base: position 1,258,621 of record NW_009954020.1, read on the forward strand.
GAGCTTTTTGTGGCCACTGCCAATCACTGTCGTGAAATAATCAAGATCTGTAACTGCCATCCACTACAAAATTTCTCACCATTGCCTGGGGAACTGGAGTGTGCCTCTCCTGTGACCAGAAACTGATGAACATAAAAAGTACATGATCAAAAATTCCTGTTCCACCCTTTCCACAAATGTGAAGATCTTGTTTTCATGCTACATGCAGAAGTGCTATAAGCCAACATACTGTTCTTGGCCTCCCTTTTCAGTCCTTCACTTCTTGTCATGTTGCCCCTAGATGAAAATAATCTTGGGAATATCTGAAATTTTGATTCCTGTTAATAAACAAGAATACTAGCATCAGGGTAACTTGCAGTTCACAGCAGTCATTGCACAGGCAGGCAGAGCCAAGCTGAGCAAGGATGTCTCTTGAGATCTGCCCTGATCACCAGCTAAAATAAAATTTATGAGGTATACTCACAGTCTCACAGAAAATATAATGTAACAAAGAATTGTTTCTTCCTAAAATCCACCATAATTCTTAAGCTTTTTGTCCCTCTTATCTCAATATCTCTTGAGTTACTGTAACTAACCTAACTTTGCTTGATTCTTGAGTTCCATCCCATGTTGCTCTATTTGTGAGCCCCAACAACAAGTGGAAACCAACATGAGTGTCTCACCAGCTCTGATCTCCAGCAGCTCAGGGAACCACACAGGAAAGAAGCCTGAGCAGATATTTTGTGTATTTCCTAACGAGCTGCTGCCTGAGTACACAATCATTAACATCACTCTGTCACTCACCAGCTGCTACTTTGAGCAGTCCCTGAATGAAAGGGTCAGCTGCACATGACCAAGTCAGCTGAGTCAGTGATCCTTAATGTACCCTCCCATTGAAATATAACTCTGATGCACATCCTCTCACTGAGCAGAGAGCCCACCCTGAACAGGTGCTGGGTGGCTCAGCCAGATAAACTCCTTTTGGAACAAGCACAGATATGTGCCTGTGAATCCAGCTACTTGAAATATATCAGAATAAGCAGAAGTTTACACGGGACTGGGACTCTGTGTGTGTATGTGACACATGCCAATGCTCTATAGGCTAGAAACAACCTGATGCAATCAGAAAGGAATATGGAAAAATAACTTCTTAAAATGTGTCCTCATTGGCTGAGTTCTGGTTCATCCTTCAAGAGCCAGTCATGGCATTTCATCCTTTCCAATGCAACAGGAACTGAAAGCTGAAGATTGCAAGGGAGGATCAGAGTGTTCTAACAACGATCTCACCCACAGGCAACCTATTACTCCAATGTCTACTTTGTACCTTCAAGAGTCTGAAATGTGTATATCTGAAAGTGAGCTGAGCCTACCTTCTGGGTCAAGAGGTACTGGATATACTAGAAGATGCACATAGCTATCTATATGTATTACGTGAAAGCATAATATAATGCACAACTCACGTCACTGCTAGCAGGATACTTAAAAGAGAATTTAAAGAGAGTATTTCTACAGGCCAACCTTTTGAACACTTTGCCACTTTTCCTTTACATATAGTTTTTGTCTTAGCAGAACATAACCTCCAAAAACTAGTAGAGGAAGACTAGACTAAAGGTGTGTTTTCAAACTGCACATCTAAAATGGCAGCGCACTGTCACTGACCCTCAGAGCTGTTTCTGGGAGGTATCCATGTAGTTATGAATGTCCTAGTTGGAAAGGGACAATGGCTGAAAGAATCTATGGATGAGTGGAGATGATATGGATTATTTATATTGCAGCTACCAAGACAGTTATAAAATCAGAAGAAAAATTATTTTTTTTTTAGGCTGACTAACTTTGAAATTGTTCTAGTGCCTTTTCAACAGCTAGCACCTATTAAATAGTTAGACAAGCAAGTCTTCCAAGTGTTCTTGTTGTCTACAGCCAGATAAATCCCAATCCATACGTCTGACTATGCTCCACAATTAAGACCTACAATAAATCCAATGGATGGGCTTTACAATCCCTTAAGCTCCTTAAATAACAAGCCATGAAGAGATATTTTTATTTTTTAAAGTTTTTTTCAGGCTTACTACCACGGAGATGTACAAAATCTTAGGGTCCTTGCAGAAATGGGTTTATCCAAAAGGACACAAGGACTACTTAAACGCCAGTAAGTGTATGGATTCTGTGACAGCCCTGTGACAGAAAGACTTGGACTAGGGATACAAAGTCTAATATGTGGATGGCTTGTATTCTCCTATGTAAACACAGAGCTGTACCTCCTCACATCTTCTAGTATCATATAATGATCAAATTCATAGAATCATAGAATCTTAAGGGCTGGAAGGGACCTCGAGAGATCTAGTCCAACCCCCCTGCCAGAGCAGGGTCACCTAGAGTACATCAAACAGGAACGCATCCAGGTGGGTTTTGAATGTCTCCACTGAAGGAGACTCCACAACCTCCCTGGGCAGCCTGTTCCAGTGCTCTGCCACCCTTACAGTAAAAACTTTTTTTTGGATATTCACCTTGAACGTCCTATGCTCCAATTTGCACCCATTACCCCTTGTCCTATCACTGGTCATCACTGAGAAAAGCCTAACTCCATCTCCCTGACACTCATCCCTTACATATTTGTAAACATTGATGAGGTCACCCCTCAGTCTCCTTTTCTCCAAGCTAAAGAGACCCAGCTCCCTCAGCCTTTCCTCATAAGGGAGATGTTCCACTCCCTTATTCATCTTTGTAGCTCTGCGCTGGACTCTTTCAAGCAGTTCCCTGTCCTTCTTGAACTGAGGGGCCCAGAACTGGACACAATACTCCAGATGCGGCCTCACCAATGCAGAATAGAGGGGGAGGAGAACCTCTCTTGACCTACTAACCACACCCTTTCTAATGCACCCCAGGATGCCATTGGCCTTCTTGGCCACAAGGGCACATTGCTGGCTCATGGTCATCCTCCTGTCTACCAGGACCCCCAGGTCTCTTTCACCTACACTACTCTCCAGCAGTTCAGCCCCCAACCTGTACTGGGACATGGTGTTGTTCTTCCCCAAATGTAAAACTCTGCACTTCCCCTTGTTGAATTTCATCATGTTTCTCCCCGCCCAACTCTCCAACCTATCTAAGTCTCTCTGAATGGCAGCACAGCCTTCTGGTGTGTCAGCCACTCCTCCCAGCTTAGTGTCATCAGCAAACTTGCTGAGGGTACATTCTATACCCTCATCCAGGTCGTTGATGAAGATGTTGAACAACACCGGTCCCAGTACCGACCCCTGTGGGACTCCACTAGTCACACACCTCCAACCAGATTCTGCCCCATTGACTACAACTCTCTGACTCCTTCCTTTCAACCAGTTCCTAATCCACCTCACTTCCTGATCACCAAACCCATACCTGATCAACTTTTCTACAAGGATGCTGTGGGAGACGGTGTCAAATGCTTTACTGAAATCAAGATAAACCACATCTACCGCTCTACCATCATCTATCCACCTAGTAATTTCCTCATAGAAGGCTATGAGGTTAGTCAAACATGATTTACCCTTGATAAAACCATGCTGACTGCTCTTGATGACCCCCATGTCCTTGATGTGCCTGGAGATAGTGACAAGAACAAGTTGTTCCATCACCATGACTTACCGAAGGTGATGGAGAGTGGCCTAGCAATGACCTCCGCCAGCTCCCTCAGCACCCTTGGGTGCATTCCATCCGGACCCATCGATTTATGGATGTCCAGATTACTCAACTGATCCCTAACCCAATCCTCATCTGCCATGTCAAACTCCTCATCTATCTTGACTTCTTCTGGGGCTATATGAATCTGGGGCTCAATGGGAAATCCTGCAGGAGTAAAGACAGAGGCAAAGAAGGCGTTCAGCACCTCTGCCTTCTTTATATCCTCTGTCACCAGGGCTCCCACCTCAGTGGGCCAACATTGCCTCTAGTGTTAGTTTTGTTAGCTATGTATTTGAAAAAGCCCTTTCTATTATCCTTAACCTGACTTGCAAGGTTAAGTTCCAAGGAGGCCTTAGCTTTCCTAATTGCCTCCCTACATCCTCTGACAACAGTCCTATATTCCTCCCAAGTGACCAGCCCCTCCTTCCATGATCTGTAGATTTTCCTTTTCCACTTAAGTTTGCCCAGCAGTTCCACAGTTCTATTAATAACATTACCTTCCTACCCAAGTTTTCACCTTCCACTGTTTTTCATCTAATTCTTTAGGCAACTGGAAGTTGTTCTTAAGTGATTTAAAATAACCTGTTGTACCTTGTGTTTAAATGGAGGAGGAATGAACACACCATCTCTGTCTGTTTCCACAGATGTGAGACATTTCATCGTTTTTTTCCTAAACCCACCAGGAAGACAGAGAGATGTTGTGACTTTAAGCCATCATTGTGCTCCTTCTTTTTGGGACCTCCTGGGGCAGTTACAAATTAGCTGGTTTTTTTTAAGAACAGTCCAGCCAAACATCATTTCCATATACTACCAAAACGGGCCCATTACTTTCTCATCCTACACCTTACTGTGATTCCTGAAGATGTCCTAACGAAGGCAGTCTCATAATGCATCTCCTGTAACATATGCACTAAGAAAATCTTCCTTATAGCAGATAGAGATGTTGGGAAATATACTTTCGGATAATATAAATGAGATGAAACAGAATGGACAAAGAAGCAAGAAGTTTTTCTCTTTCACTAGTTAACACAGAGATTTCTAGTCTCCCTCTATACTATAGCTCACCAGAAATATGCATCTAGACTGAGTGTCAGTTGAAAGAATATTTTAAAATAGGGTAAGTACAAAATTTAGCCTCATAAATGATCTCGAGATGAGTCAGTCTTGTGCATGATAATATGGAAAGAAAGTAGGAACACAAGTTTCTCAGAAGAGAGAAAGAGATGAAGCGGGAGGCAGCATAAATTTTGAAAATGAGGCATAAGGCTGAAAAAGAAAAGCCCGGAAGAATATTGTGAGAAGAAAGTGGTATGGAATTGAAAAGGACCAAAGGAAGGGGGAAAAGCAACTGAGGGTCAGGTTGGAGAGGGGGAGGAGTGGAAGATTAAGGATAAGTGAAGCACACTGACTCTGGCCCAATTCCTTTGTCCTTTTCTTTAGCCTTTGCTAAGGCACAACCAAGGCTGTGGGGTCTAGTGGATTGTTTTCCTTCCACTGTATGCTCCTTAAAATCTTTTAATGTGTGCAGTTTGCAACTGTGATGTGATGTAAAAGCAATGTATACGGTAGAAAGTGTTTACAAGATTAGGCCTCTATAATAGCAAGGTCTTCAGAGCACAGACTGGATTTTCAGCTGGTATAAACTGAGAGAGTTCCATTGAATCCTCATACTCTTTAACTTTGAATTAAGTACCAAGCATTTAGTGACTGAATAATGACAGGAGAATCTCCTTTTTAACTCCTAGAGGCCCTACCTGGGTCCTTGAGCTCAAACTTTTTGTCTCTTTAGAAATTTAAACCATGTTTGTTCCATTCTTATACCCATTGGAATTTGCAACATATCTGCTTTGTAGTCTGGACAAAGCTTGAAGATTTCCCCAAACACAGTGTGAATCAAACCACACAGGAATGTTTGTAAAGAACATCTTGGACCCTTTGAAAACATATTCAGTTCTCAGAAGCACTAATGCATTCCACATTTGGTCATTAAACACTAATTGGTAACATGCTGTGGATGGGTTCATTCTCTGACCAGTCAGTATTTCCTAGGTCACAGCACTGCAAGACCTCAGTGCCCTCATGTGACCTGCCCTTTTGAACTTTTAATCCTTCAACTCGTCAGAGAGCATTAGGAGCTCAGGCCACTTAGGAAACCACAGGCATATTTTTCCCTGGCTGTTTCAAAGTTTGCTTAGTTTCTTCTCCATCCCCTGCTCCCACCCCCCTCCTTGCTGATGGTACAGGATGTTTTTTGGGGGCCTAACTGAAGGCTTCAAAGTGCCCAATAGTTTATTATGAAACTGTTGTCCTTGGTAAATGTAATGGAACTCATGTCTTCTTATAACCTTTTTTCCATTAGCCTGCCATTTCTCTCAGAAATTATGACCTTGGCTCTATCAGCTTAACCAAGCTGGTTTTATATATAACAAATGTGTGTGTGTGCAAAGAAGGAGGCAAGAGGAGAAGCCACCAAATAGCTTTCTATTAAAACAGGGTTTGTACTGGCCCCTCCTAGAAGACAGTTTAATGGCTGTGATAAGGGAAGAAATAATGAAACAAATTATGCCAAACATTAAAGCTTCAGGTGGTATCTCTGACTCAAGTGGACATAGGGCAATAGATCCTCATTGCTGTCAGGTCTATCAATTAAAAATAAATTTCACCTGAATTTCCTCACCCACTATTTTGGACAAATTTAAACCATTTTCCTTAGCTATATAAAGATCTTGTGGTCTAAGTGTAAGGACAGATTACATATAAACTGTATCTAACCCTTCACAGCAGCTCACAGGGTGACATCAGCTGGATCTCTGCAGGAATTTGGGAGAGAAATAACCTGGGCACACTGAGTGCAGGGCTCCAGGCTGGAGTGGGTCACAGGGTAGTTTTCAAACAGCAATCCCTGGATCATTTCTAAGGGGTCCCCCAATGGTAACTAAAAAACATCAAGGCTGTCATCAGCAGATTTCTATCTGACATACTGGGGTCTGCACCTCACCTGGAGAACACCGGGGGCTCTGGGCTAGGCAGTGGCTGGTGGTTTCATTCATGGAAGGACCAAGAGCCTTTCTAAATGAACCAGCAAATTAAACAATGCCAGGAAATTTTCCCAGGCACAGGAATACACTTATATTGTTAGAACAGTATGAGGCACATTAATTTACTAGTACAGACTTAGCCGGAATAGCTCTTCTGTACATATGATCTGAAGGAGCAGGTTGATCTCTCATCTAAGAAAAGAACATACTTAACAGATACTGGTCTTGCTTGTCTCCCACTGGGAGTGGGTAAGGTCAAATACATTGAAGTCTGTCTTTGAGAACAAAAATGCTGTAAAAACAACATCTTTTTTTCACACAAAAAAAAAAAATAATAAAAAAATAAAGGTAGTTCCAAGTTGTTTCTATGTTGCAGGTTTTGAAATAGTACCATTTTCATTCCCTTATCCAATCTTTCAAACAAATAAAATTGTTCACATTGTGGATATTGAAAGAGTTCTCCAGCTGCCTACCTTCCTTCCTGGCCCAGGCATGTAAGGGCAGAAGGACAAAAAAAATGCAGACAATTTTTAGGACAGAGGAATCTTTCAGAGGACTATGCCATTATAAGAAAATTCATTTATTAAAGAAAAAAACAAAACAAAACAAAAACATTTTGAAAAAAAAACACTTGCTTTTTAATTACAATCTCGACAGTAGCATTTATTATTGTGATCCCTTCAAGTGATCTTTTGCTTTTTGCTATCTCATGCACAGCACTCACTTATATTGTATCTACATAGTATCTTTTCCTCCAGATCAACTAGGGCAGGATCTATCATACCCTTCAAGAATTCTGTCTTCTTCCTTTTGGCTCTCCAACATGTAACTAACTGTACATAGAGCTATTAGAGCCATGTTCTTGGCAACATACCCACTTTTCAATGTTTCATTCCCAATTCCTACGTAAGGACTGACAGACTTTAGTGAACTTTTGCATCAACACTTGTTTACTAAAATTAGAATTTTTTTCTTCCTGGCATATAACCAGATAGATTACACTCCTCAACCTGTCAACCATGTAGGGCAGACAGTCCCAGAAATTGATGATGCAGAGGAGGAAACTTCTCCATGAAGAGCAGAAGGAGATCAAGGGGTAAAAAAGAAAGCAAGAGCAAATTATGTTCTAGCAGTTTGTATGCATCTAACTATATTGTGCATACAAGTGCACGTATGATATTAAGTGATGATGTCAGCCACAAAAGGTTGGGAGGTTAGATACAGGTCAGATAAGCATCTAGTTATATAGATGTGTCTTGAAAGTTCACTTGAATCATAGAATCATAGAATCATAGAATCTTAGGGGCTGGAAGGGACCTCGAGAGATCATCTAGTCCAACCCCCCTGCCAGAGCAGGGTCACCTAGAGTACATCACACAGGAACTCATCCAGGTGGGTTTTGAATGTCTCCACTGAAGGAGACTCCACAACCTCCCTGGGCAGTCTGTTCCAGTGCTCTGTCACTCTCACAGTAAAAAAATTTTTTCGGATATTCACCTTGAACTTCCTATGCTCCAATTTACACCCATTACCCCTTGTCCTATCACTGGTCATCACTGAGAAAAGCCTAACTCCATCCCCCTGACACTCACCCCTTACATATTTGTAAACATTGATGAGGTCACCCCTCAGTCTCCTTTTCTCCAAGCTAAAGAGACCCAGCTCCCTCAGCCTTTCCTCATAAGGGAGATGTTCCACTCCCCTAATCATCTTCGTAGCTCTGCGCTGGACTCTTTCGAGCAGTTCCCTGTCCTTCTTGAACTGAGGGGCCCAGAACTGGACACAATACTCCAGATGTGGCCTCACCAATGCAGAATAGAGGGGGAGGAGAACCTCTCTTGACCTACTAACCACACCCTTTCTAATGCACCCCAGGATGCCATTGGCCTTCTTGGCCACAAGGGCACATTGCTGGCTCATGGTCATCCTCCTGTCTACCAGGACCCCCAGGTCTCTTTCACCTACACTACTCTCCAGCAGTTCAGCCCCCAACCTGTACTGGGACATGGTGTTGTTCTTCCCCAAATGTAAAACTCTGCACTTCCCCTTGTTGAATTTCATCATGTTTCTCCCCGCCCAACTCACCAACCTATCTAAGTCTCTCTGAATGGCAGCACAGCCTTCTGGTGTGTCAGCCACTCCTCCCAGCTTAGTGTCATCAGCAAACTTGCTGAGGGTACATTCTATACCCTCATCCAGGTCGTTGATGAAGATGTTGAACAACACCGGTCCCAGCACCGACCCTTGTGGGACTCCACTAGTAACACACCTCCAACCAGATTCTACCCCATTGACTACAACTCTCTGACTCCTTCCTTTCAACCAGTTCCTAATCCACCTCACTTCCTGGTCACCAAACCCATACCTGATCAACTTATCCACAAGGATGCTGTGGGAGACGGTGTCAAATGCTTTACTGAAATCAAGATAAACCACATCTACCGCTCTACCATCATCTATCCACCTAGTAATTTCCTCATAGAAGGCTATGAGGTTAGTCAAACATGATTTACCCTTGATAAAACCATGCTGACTGCTCTTGATGACCCCCATGTCCTTGATGTGCCTGGAGATAGTCACAAGAACAAGTTGTTCCATCACCTTTCCAGGGATGGAGGTGAGGCTGACCGGTCTATAGTTACCCGGGTCCTCCTTCTTGCCCTTCTTGTAGACTGGAGTGACATTTGCTATCCTCCAGTCCTCAGGCACCTCACCTGTTGCCCATGATTTACTGAAGATGATGGAGAGTGGCCTAGCAATGACCTCCGCCAGCTCCCTCAGCACCCTTGGGTGCATTCCATCTGGACCCATTGATTTATGGATGTCCAGATTACTCAACTGATCCCTAACCCAATCCTCATCTACCATGTCAAACTCTTCCTCTATCTTGACTTCTTCTGGGGCTATATGAATCTGGGGCTCATAGGGAGACCCTGCAGGAGTGAAGACAGAGGCAAAGAAGGCATTCAGCACCTCTGCCTTCTTTATATCCTCTGTCACCAGGGCTCCCACCTCATTCCTCAATGGGCCAATATTGCCTCTATTGCTAGTTTTGCTAGCTATGTACTTGAAAAAGCCCTTTCTATTATCCTTAACCTGACTTGCAAGGTTAAGTTCCAAGGAGGCCTTAGCTTTCCTAATTGCCTCCCTACATCCTCTGACAACAGTCCTATATTCCTCCCAAGTGACCAGCCCCTCCTTCCATGATCTATAGATTTTCCTTTTCCACTTAAGTTTGCCCAGTAGTTCCTTCTTTAACCATGCAGGTCTCCTAGCACCCTTACTAGATTTCCTAACCATTGGGACACTCTGATCCTGTGCTTGCAAGAAGTGGTCCTTGAATGTTGACCAGCTATCTTGAGCTCCTTTATTTTCTAGCACCCTGTCCCATGGGATTTCCCTTAATAGATGATTGAGGAGACCAAAGTTTGCCCTGTGGAAGTCCAGGGTTCTGGTCCTGCTGGGTATTTTGTTCCTTCCACACAGGATATGTACTCATATAAAATCTGTTTTGTTGTGATTACATCAGCTCAGTTAAGATTTTATTAGCATTTAAATTCTATCACCATGCCTTACAAATTAGGTAGTTAATATTGTACAAACAAGGCAAACAAATAATTATCTTACTGTATTGCTTAATAATCTACCTGGTCTTCTGACATTTTTCAAAAAGAATTTTCAGCTTCAGTACAATACATTTTTTTTCTACTATGTTCTTGTTTGTTACACAGTTGTCAGGCTTTTCACTCTCAGTCTATCCTTCTTTCTCTCTTTCTTTACCTTTCTTCTTTTAGATTCTGTAGTATTGCTACATTAAAAGAGAAAGCAAGGAGACTTGCTATTAAGGGGAAGAAATTCAAAGTAGAGTGAAAAGTCATAGCAGTACTGTGAATAATTAGAATGCAATGATTCTTTGAAATATAAATATGTGTAATTTTGTAGGAGTGTAAAATGGTTTGGTTTTTTTGTCCCTTGTTTTTTCTTTCTGGGTTTCAGTGTTTAGGAGTAAGACCTCCTCACCTTGATCAGGAGGTCTGTAGTAGACCCCCACAACTGTGTCACCCGCACCTGCTTGCCCCTTAATTCTTACCCACAGACTTTCAACTTGCCCCTCATCAGCCCCTGCACGAAACTCAATACATTCTAGTTGCTCTCTCACATAAAGAGCAACTCCACCACCTCGCTTCCCTGCCCTATCTTTCCTAAAAAGCACATATCCATCCATGGCCACATTCCAGTCATGTGAGTTGTCCCACCATGTCTCTGTTATTGCTACTAGATCATAACCCTTAGCCCGCACACAGACCTCTAATTCCTCCTGCTTGTTCCCCATGCTGCGTGCATTAGCATACAGGCATTTCAGGAAACGAACAGAGCACACCGGTGGGACTAAATCCTCCTTGGACGACCTGACTTTGGGCCATGGTGTGTTCCTCTTGTGCTTGTCCCTAACAGACCCGGTTTTCTCCCCTTCCCCCATCACATCTAGTTTAAAGCTCTATCAATGAGCCCTGCCAAGTCCTGCCCCAAAAGCCTCTTCCCCCTCTGGGACAGGTGCATCCCACCTGCTACCATCAGTCCAGGTGCCTCATATAGCATCCCAAAATAAGATTCAGGAAAGACATTGGTAAAAATCCAATGGAATTTAACATTACAGGGCCATTACACATCTTTGCTGGCTGGAGACAATGCTGAGAGCACATGAATTTCCTCATAATATTTCCATGACTTCTTGTAGACTGAAAGTGAAAATTAAAAGGCGGACTTGGAAAGGAAAAGAAAATCTTCAGTGTGATATTTTGAAGAATAAGTCTGTTTTGAAGGGAAAAGATGCTTAATACATGACCACTATTAAACCTGGAGAAATAAGCTGGAAAGAGTACATTCATCCTAACCTGAGAATTGTATTATACCCAGAATCCTGCTAAGAGTTATGGTCCTATGATGCTTATCAATGTATTAGCACACACAAAACAATCACTTTCCTACAAACTTCACAATCTGGCTCATTCTAAGATCTAAGGTGATAACTAATGAGCAGAATACAGTGAGAAGATGACAAGAGGTTTTGGTAATTTGTGACTTGCTATACACAGAGATATTTTGTTTGCTTTTTTTCCTTCCTGACAAATGAAACATGTAGTTAAAGGAACCTAAACCAGCTACTAAACTTTTTTGAATCAAGAAGTCATTCATCTTCCACTGAAACTCATAGTCTGTATGATCTGCTGGATCCCTCTTTTCTTAGGACACATGTGTGACATGAAACTGGATGCCATACATTGCTGCTCTTAATGAGTGACTGGTGTGTCAGTGCTTCAGCATCTGCACTGCTTCCAATTCTGGAACAGCCATTCCCAGCAGTAGCTGTTCCACATCACTCTTCTTTTAGCTCACCAATTCTAAGAGCCAATTGAAAATATGTGTTAAATATATCCCCCCAAGGTGGACTATGCAAAGCCTTTGAATGGTAACATAATATGATCTCTAAGGCCACCTTGCATATCTTAGAATAAACAACCAGACTATATATCTGCTGGCTAGTGACTAGTAGAGATGTTGGTTTACTAATACCAGCACTCTTTTAGAGTCTAGGTCATGCATTCTCCTGAGAAACAGTGTCTGAAGGTGCATACAGAGGGGAAGAAGATACCACGCGGTCCTTCCAGCAGGGCCATGGGTCTGATTCTGCCATGACGTACAAGAGCACATTACAACTATCCTCTCCAGCAGGCAACACATCAGGGCAGGACGTTGCTCGTGCGACGGCTGCACTCGGCCAAACGGCCCACATGCTTTCCTCTGTGATGCTGGGGAAAGCGGAGCGTAGACCATCAAAGCCTGAAGTTCTTATTCTTTTCATGTGGTTACATTCTCAGTTGTGACACTGAAAGTGACGTAACAGGAGAGGAAAAGGCTGTTTTTTTGGCAAGATGCAAACATAGAGATACTATCCATCCACTGATTTCTATCTCCCTTCAGAAATACTCATGTATCACTAGATCTGAGCCACTGATGTTGTCTCCCTTTCTCTACTTCTACTATCAGGTTTCTTAACCCTTTCCAGCAATGGAGTGGGTATATCGTTGCCTCATGTTCAACCAAGATGAAGAACATTTCATGTTTTTTAAGGTCATTTTCTGCAGCATGTTTATACCTGCAGACACAGCTACAGAGTCTCAAAACCCAGCTGGCAGTTTACGCCAACCTTTAAAATGCAGTAAAAACTGGAACCCATAACTCAGGAAGAAGGAAGCGTTCTGATCTTATCCTGCCAAATGAAAGGGAAAAGAATATCAGTAGGAGGCTACCTTGACATTCTTACACCAGAAAAAATGCTCAAGTGGTTTTCAAATGAAGAAATTTCTTTTTTGGCAAGAAAAAAAGTATTTTCTTCTTACTGTAATTTTTTTGTTGGAAATGCCGGACTTCCTTAATTATAAAAACAATCAGACTACTGACACTAAAATATTTCAGTCAGATAAAAGACTGAAACGATTATTTGGGGTTAGCTGGCTGATGTTCTTCACTTTTTTTCACCTCCTTGTTGTTTTATATGTGGCTCTTAGGTGTATCATGTGTTCCATGATGGATCCTCATGCATATATATTCACAAAGACCATTTCCATTGCATTCTCTCCATTCTTGAACAAGATGATAATGTTTTTTTAGAGCACTGGCCATTGGCCAGCAGGGTTAGCTTATTAGGGGAAGTATTCCAGGTTCCAGAAGAAACAATAATTTTCTTAGTCAAAATGTTTCAGTTTTTACCTCTTTGTTGAAAATGTCAGGTCTCTTGAGAAAATGCTGGTATGTTTTATTTTCTTTGAAACTGTCTTGCACGCTCCTGCTACTACCTTGCCCCTTTTGGCCTGTGGGAGACTGACTGTTCTCTGGATCTCTGTATGCTGTCTTTGTTTTATTATTTTCATTTTCACTGAAAATTTCCAGAGAGTAATTGCACAGGGGCAACACTGATGATTCATTTTCTTACCATCTCTAGTCAGCAGTGTTGTGGCTGTGACAGGTGTTTTCCCTTTTGCTTTCTGCTGAGGATTCCTTACATCTATGACTGGAAGGTATGAGTTTTACACAAATTTGTGTTTATTGCTTGTCCGTGATGTATGATATCAACTGGATCCTCTCTGTTGGATTCAATAAGCTTTTGGGGACCCCTTTCATAAAGCTAGATGTTATAGTGAGCAGAATAAGTCACGAGTAAAAGAGTCTTCTCATTCTACTAAATCAGCAACTTTTACACTGAGTTGGGTATTTCCCTTTTGTTACATCAAAATGTAAATGTAAGCAACTCATAACTTGCTATCTCTGTACCCACTCCCTCTCCCTGAGACATTTCTGTTTTCTGGGGTTCCACTTTGACAGCTCTAGCTCCAGCCATGGGCAGACATCATAAATTCATTTCTTGGCTTTTTTCTTTTTTCCTTTTTTTTAAATTGTGATGAATCCTGGTTGTCTTTCAATAATGTTTCTCACAGATTCCCCCATGCTTTTCACTTCAACATTGCTCATTGAGTTAGTAACGTGTTTTTAAGAAACCTTAATATGTCACATATATAGATTTTATTTTTAATAGTGGCATTATTCTCACTTTATTATTTTTTACCTGTAAAGTGCACACTGACAGTATATGGTGCCTATCGTGGATCTAAATTAAGGCACATGGGAACTACAACTGGTCTAGAACTCATAATGAGAGGTCACCATCTTGTCATCCACCTCCAGAGAGCCTCGGCGATGCTGAGTTTGAACAGTCTCCCAGTGACAAACAGTTTTGAATTTCCTGAGCTGAAAATTTTCTTCTGTGTGAAAGTGTAAGGTGAGGAAGAGAAGCATGTTTTGGTTGTGATTCAGTTTAGACTTTAGCTGAGAAGGAAAGAAATGTAACCAAAAAAGCAGAAATTCTCAGTGTCCGAAGTTTTTGAAAGACTTTTTTTTCTTCATGGTTTGGCTGCTTATTCAAAGACTGGTTATGTTTTGTATTCAGTTCCTCAGGTGGGATGTTTACCAGATAGGGCCTTGGAAGACTTGAGTTCATGGGTGGCTTCACCACTGGTTTCCTATAAGACTTTGCACTAGATGCTTAGGTCCAATCCTCAGTGATATTTTGCTTTCAATCTCCAGCTGAAAGAAGTGGGAACTGAGCAATAAACACCTTTGTCTTGATTTTCCTGCTTAGAAAATGACATATTTTTTCCTCACTACTTCTTAGAAAAATATAAATATGAATTATTAGTATTTTAAACTGCCAGAAAAGATCCATTATTATGTGATCGTCCATCAGAAAAAGTACTGCCAGCTTTCACTGCATGTGTCTAGTTTGACCAGGCCTCTGACCTTCACTTCTGTGGAGGAGTTTTTGGTGAAGGTGAGTCAATGATGGCTCTGGAGATAACATGGGGAAACTGAGGCACTGAAAACTTATAGGGTGAAGTAACAGTATCATTAAGGCAGTTTCTGCTGACTTGTTTCTTAGATGTATTTTGATTACAATATTACCTTGTAAATCTTTCCTCTAAATCTTCGTGTTTTCAACATAAAAGAAGATAATACTCTAATAGGGACGGTTTCTTTTGTTGTTGTTGTTTGGTTTTTTTCTTTTTTTTTTTTTTTTTTAAATGGAACCTTGCCTGGTTTTGATAAAAAATGTTTTTTAGATTTAAAATACTATACTTTAAGCCTACAGCAACCTTTAGCATTTTTAGAAGTACCTTTTCACTAAAGACTGATGAGCTTTCATGAACAAAAAAAACAATAGTGTTTTGGATATAAAAATTATGTTAAAATATGTAATAGAACTAGGTGGGTGTTTTTGTCTGCTATTGCCTTCAATATAATTAATAATATGCAATCACAAATGGCCTTGTGTACACATGCAGGTAAGCCCATCAGAGAGCCTGAGCTGTGGTGTATCCAGGGATCCAGCTACAACGTTACAAATAACGACCTGTGTAGTAGCCAGTACCACTGAAGACATGATTGCGAACACCTGATGGTCTTGAAATTCAAACAGAATTGGAGATGTTTAAAAAGGATCACAAAGCAAAAATAAAGTGAAGTCTGCCTGGAGAGTGCCTCCCAAGAACTATGTGAGAACAAGAGAGCACGAGGCTAAAAGCGGCTGTATTGCCTTAGAACAAGGGAAGGGGGTCACAATCACTGATCTGAAGCTGGACTTTTATGAAATGACTAAAAATGAAATAACTTCCCACGCTTTAGTTTCCTTCACTGCAGGTGGGAAATTATGCATTATCTTTCCCTTGATGAAGCATTTTGAGATGAGTGTAAAGGAGGCCCTAAGAGCCTCGTATCCTATTTTCAGGAGAAAGACATGAGGATCCCTGCCAGAGCTCCCATCTATGATCATCAGTGGAGAAAGCTGTCCTCCTAGGCAAATGATCTGGATGAGAAATGTTCACCCTCTCAGTTTTCTCTGTGTGAAGTAGAATTTGAGCTAAGTGTGGGGAGCTACACTGATTGCAAAACATTTCCCTTGAAAACATCTTTTGATCTCTGGCCTCCAAATTGCATCAACCTTCTTCCCTTCCAAGAAGGTGCTTATTGTTTCTTAGAAATAGGCAGCACTCAGTGGGGCTACTTCTGAGCTTCTGCTCTAGTGGAGGAATAAGCAGCAGGAACTAGAAATGCTCTACTTAAAGATCAGAAGTTTTCTGGGTATTTGTATTACATATGGGAGATCTGCATTGGTGATTTTTATCTCCTTCACTCTACCTCATTTTTTGTCTAGTCAGCATGAGGAACAGATGTGGGCTTTCATCCAACAGCGTGTAACATGATAAATATGCATTCTGTGTTTTAATGCCTGGCATGGTGTCCTCTGGAAATAGACTTGAACAATGACAACTATACTTGGCATTTGGAGGAATCAGCTGGGCTATCTGGGGATCATGAGGTCCAAATAGGAGAGCTCCAAGCCCAAGAAAGATTTATTTTCCCACAGAGCTGACTTGCTCCAGCCTTACTTCTGCTGACATGTCTGAAATCCTTTGTCAGGAATTCCTCTGTCTGCTCCTCACAATTATTAAACAAAACCAGGGAATACTGTGGAGGGAGATCTCACAGATGAAGAATTCTTATCCATTTTTCTTGGAAGCAGGATATGCCTGGGTGCCAAATGCAAATTTATACCTTGGAGTCTTGCAGAACAATAAAAAAAAAAGGTTTCTTTTAGCTGAACTTGCAGCGAGTTTTACATTTGGAGCTCAGATCACTAGGAAATGAGCTTGGCAGATGCTGGCTGTGATAATGATGCAGAACTAAGGGAAACGATCTGGCCATACACCGAAAAGGTGAACCATGCTGCATCACAGTCTTGTTTTTAATAAAGAGAAGTAATGTATCTCAAGCTTTTATATAGCCTTCCAATCACTCATGTGGAGTTTCTGTATGCACTTCCTCCACTCACAAGTAGCTGGCTGTGGACTAGGCTAACATAACATAGGATGTAGCACCTGGCTATGCTACTCTTTATTGGATGATCTGGAAAAAATACTGCAGATGACTCACTATTTCTATTTTTCCTTTAAGAAATTAGACATAACAAAAGATCTCAGGAAGGAATCTTTATAGTACCCTTATCCTGTGTTGACATCCAGACTCTCTTGTGCTTTATATGTCATTTCAGTGACTAGTAACTTAGGAAATTTGGCACTTTCATCTCTAACTCATTGCTTCCTAAGCCACATTCATTTAGGTTTCAGCATATGTACAGAAGCAGGCCAGGTACCTAGCTGCTACTTAAGCACTGCTGAAATCCAAATAGGACGTGGTGTATCATCAAGGCATTTTACTGGCCACAATATAGTTGGCTTAAACCCATCTTTGTCTACAGCAACATCCTGCTGTGTATATGCAGTGTCAGGACTGCAGCCATCTGTAGAAATGTACAGCTAAAATAGGAAGCATCTTCAGAGGTTAGACCCATCAGCCAAGCAGGGTTTTTCAGACTTGTTTTAGTCCTAGGTTTCCTTAACTGGCACTAATATCTTTCACACAGCATGCGGATCTTCCTTTTAGTTTGCACCCTTAGACATACAGATAAGCATACTTTAATATAGATTAATTTTTTACAAGAGGTAAATGTCAGCTGTCTTTGACAGAAAAAGCTGGCCTGTTTCCAGACATGCTGGTCATCACATAATAGAGTTCATCACTGCTGAAAAGTAAGACTTATTTACTGACACTGTGGCATATGGGTTGGAGGAAGATGTTCAGAGGTTAAAGATCATTTACTCAGAGGTAATTAGCTGCCATTAGTACTTCTAAAATTATCTTTATTCTTCTTCCTACAAAAATGTATCTATTAATCATTAACCCCTAAACTTCCATATTGCAAGTATGTTTTGGATTCAAAACACTTTCTGCAAGCAACTGCAAGTTCGAACAGTCTAGAGAATGAATTACTGCTGCTGAATCTCTACAGGCCTGCTTTTCTTTTTCTTTTTTTTTTCTTTTTTTCTTTTTTTTTTTCCCCATTAGAAATTTATTTTCATACTGAACTACTATCTGCTAATGAGCACTATTAGAGGCAGGACAGGAAGACTTCTTGTGTCCTGACCCAGTCTGGTCATTCATACATTTTTCTTAGCACTATATACTCATTTTGTCTGAATGATGCAATTAATCAGTTACAGAAGATATGGAGATTTAATTACACTAAAAAGAGAAAGATGATGTCATTGATTATTTTAAGATGGAAACATCTGAAAAACGAATAAGTAATGAGAATTTCTTCTCCATAAGCAACATGTTCAGGTCATGAAGACCTAGACTACAAGTTACTATTAATGCAGAATGAATTAATTTTCCAGATGTTACATTAGCATTGAACCCAAAGATTATTATCTCAGCTGGAATAATATAGATTTTTACTTATTGAAATAGCTTAAGCTTAGGAGTATTGTAGCCTGCCTACAAAAAAACCCAACGAACTAACCAAATAAAAAAAAATTAGTTTCCACGGTTACACACTTTTCAACCAGGAAAAGAATAACAGTTGAAGAACATGAGAAAATGAACATTTTAGGTCAGCCTAAATGACTGCTGTGAGCATGTCATTAAAATAAAAAAAAACCAACCAACCAACCAACCAAAAAAAAAAACAACAGGCATGAAACTGACAGAATGAATTACATAAAATTTTTTATCCAAGGATAATGTTTGATTTAACTATTTAAGAACTATTATATTTATATATCTTTATATGTCTACTGCGTACTTACATAGCTGTATGTGCTATAGCTACATATCTATGCAAGTGAAAGGAAGTGTTTTTAATTTTGAGAAACCATCTTACTCTCTGTGCATGTGACCTCAGGAAAATAAAACATTCAGGCTTATTACAAATAAATAACAAGATTTTCTTTTCCACAAAACATTGTAGTCACTTATTCTTTAAACAAAATTCCTGACATCTGGGAGATCTTTGTCTTACCAAGTTAATTAGAAAATCCACTAGAGATGACTGATTAAAATGAATTTTCCCAATATACTCTGACAAGACTTGCTTTTGACTTCTGCCTTGACAACTCTCAGCTTCCTAAGGACTTACTTCATGTCAGAAAGTTTTTCAGGTCACAGTTCTGCTCTGTGGGGACACATCTGATCCCTGTCATAATATCTTTCTGGTTTTCTAAGAACATACCTTCCATTATGCCTTGGACACACTGAAGAAGTACCAGGGAGTTAAACAGAATGTGTCTCATAACTCCAATCAATAGATTCACCTGTGTATTATCTATTTTTGTAGATGCTAAATCAACACCATAGTTGTGCTGTAAGCTGTAGTTTTGTTGTCTATTCTGTAGATCAGAGCAAAGA
Source organism: Chaetura pelagica (assembly GCF_000747805.2). NCBI lineage: Eukaryota > Metazoa > Chordata > Aves > Apodiformes > Apodidae > Chaetura > Chaetura pelagica. The sequence continues at coordinate 1,278,153 of NW_009954020.1, forward strand.
AAACCGAAGTGAACTGGTCTTGGATATACTCAACTAGAAGAAAAGAGCATTACACAGCCTTGCAAAAGAAGCTCCTCTATGTTTCTTAAGTACAAAAATCCCAGGTTATTTTATTTTATCTGCCTTATCAGGTAGTCCTTTAGCATGCCTGTTCTGATGCTTTGATTGAAAGTTATTAGTGTGACTTACAGTTGGTTGCATTTCTATCACCTTAATATACTGATTTATATGCCCATCAGTAAGGGATATCTAAACATTTAACAGGTTACCATTATTCAGCTGAATTTCA
>NW_009954020.1:1278601-1308820 GCF_000747805.2 Chaetura pelagica
ATTCCTGCTTATATAAATTTAGAAGAGCTGTCACTTAATGAGTGCTCACCTTAAGTCACATATCATTACAGCCATGGATACAGAGATTTTTAAATTTTTTTTTACTTGGAGCCATATGTGTGTATGCAGAATGTATTTGAAATAAATATTGCAAAATGTTAACAATACGTTCTAACAAAATTAAACGAACCAAAAGAATCTGGACTTTGTTAGCTATGAGGAGCCCTCTTTTTCTTGGCAAACTGAGTTTTCAGCAACCTTGTAAACAGAGAAGAATCATCACATGGTTTGCATTTTAATTTCTCCTAGCAGCTTTCTTTCTCTTTCTGAGTGAAATACTCACTGTAAGATTTTATGTGTTTGACTTAATGTGGTGAAGAAATAATAATAAAATATTGAAACCCTTGTACTCATTATTAGGCCAAATTGATTGAATACAGCTTTAGGAACTCCAGCTATGTTTCAAAACTCCCAAAGAAGATGAAGGGGAAAGAAATAAACCCACTACAGTCACTGAGAATTTCAGAAGAGATTGAGGAAAAACAAAGAATGATCTTGTGGTTAAGGCACTTGATTTAAGTCTTGGCTCAATATCTGCCTTGTTTGAATGATCTTATGGTTTGGCTGAATCTAATCTCTCTGTGCCTCAATTTCCCATTAGTAAACTAGGCAGTGATAAAATCCTTCTTATCTCTCTGTCCAAGTTACAAATCTTTCCAAGCAGAAATCCCTTCAGAATTTGCACACACAAAGGGAGCTCATGGCTCTTACCCAGCTTCTGAAAATTAGTAATATTTTTTTAGGAGCATGGAGACTGGTAACAACAGGTGTGTTTCTCTCTAATCCCACATTCAAACTCTTTCACATGGAGATTGAAGGCCAAAATCAGAAAAATAAGGGTGCCAAAATCTCAAACTGCAACACAATGCAACCTTCTCCAAGGGCTGCTTGAAGGGGTACCTAAATCCCACAAGTAGGTGAACTACTAGCAGCCCTTTGAAGAAAAAGCATATAGGAACTATGAGATAGAAAAAAGCCTCTGGTATTTAACCTCCTCTCTATTAAACACAAGTCTATAAAGCGCCAGGCCATGCTTAATGTTTTATTCTGGCTGATGTTTGCAACTCCTCCCTGAATACATTGGGTATTATGAATATGTTGTATGAATGTACTTGCTGTCCCAGATTCTGCTACAAAGACTTAGCACCAAGCAGGGTATTGCAATGTGCAGACTTAGCAAAACATTCCTGTGCAAAAAGGAAACATTTTTTTCAAGTCCTGAAAACTGTTAATGATTTTGCTTCTTGAAGAGCAATGAATTCAAAGAGTGTCATCATCCAGGCCACTGGTTCATGCTAGAGATGACTGAAATATAACTAAAACTGTGTAACTAAAATGCTTCCATTGGCATTAAAACTTTAGTTGAGTAATGTGGGATGTCATCCTCTCCATTGTAAAAGCCCTATCCTTGAAGAATCAATGGAACCACCACTGGAGAAGACTTTTAACAAAACTTTATATCTGATGCAAAGAAGTTAAAAGGTGCCAATTGTGTGTAAGAGGAGAAACAATTATTGTGTCTGACCTGCTGTCTCTCAAGTGCATTGAAAGGGATAGATTTTTAATGATCAGGTTGAGATGGTTAGGATGGAGACATGCACTTAGCAAGAGGTGCATTGACTGATCCCCTTTTCACTTGTAGAAGGTATTTGAAGGTCTCACTTTTCCTTCACAAATCATCTTAACCAACATTTTTAGGACAAAGTTCTAAGGGGGAGAAAAAGTCTAATGGACTTTCCAAGTGGTGTAGAGATGATTCTGTCCTTAAAGAGATCTAATTTCTGTAGCAAGGGAAGAGATTATTTTACACCATATGGTAGCTGTCCTGTGATGTCATAGTGATTAATGACAGGATCAGTTGGATGCTCCAGTGGCATAACAAATGACCTGGGTTTCCTGTAATGGCAACAGTTACACACTTGTACTAGCACCCTAAAATTAAATGAACTCTTGTCTCAGCTCCCCCTCAGTTTAAGTACTATAAAATGAATGCAAAGACTGCTACCAACTTCATGAAGATGTGGGTTATTTCTGTATTTTTAACTATGTATCATAGACTGAATAACCCCTAAGATTCCCTGTCTTATGCTCTCTTTTAAATGCATAGAGTTTAATTGGCCTCATGATTATTTGTCAGATACAACGCATAAATTTTCATTAAATGCTTTATGCTCTACTTTCATGTCAAAGACTTTTTGGGTAACCATAGTTCCCTGCCCAAAATAATTCTGGGAGCAGATGAAGTATTCCTACTGTACTGAATGAAGGAAAGCAAACCAGACAAATAATGATCTGTTTCTCCCAATACAAGTTTTATTGACAGCTTAACGACTGTCACTTTAGCTGTTATTTTAAGCCATGTGTAAAGGCACATGTTATTTGCCATTAGTTGATGGGAAGAAAAACACACAAACAAACAAAAATCAAATCAAACAAAAAAAACCACAACCCCACAGCAGAAAAAAAGTATTTATTTTCTTGGTTCTGTCTTTACCTATGGTTTTCTTCAGTCTTTCTTCAGAATTTTGGTCAAAATTACAGTCTTGGGCATATGCTGTTTTGGGGATCAGGTTTTGCATTTATCAAGCCACTTGAGGTTCTTTGGACCCAGCATCTTTAAACAATTAATCTTTCTTTACCATTTTTCTCTATCTTTAATGATAGAAGTATAATACATTACATCATCTTTCAATGCCTCTTTTCCACTGCTAGTTACTGGATGGTTCAGTCAGCAAATGTAAACAAGAAGATCCTGTTGCTACTGTCAATGGGTTTTACACTACTATAATTTTGGTTTGGTTTAGGTTCTTCCGTTTAACAAAAAAATGAAAGCTTCTAGGTTATGAAGAGTGTTTGAAGGCTAACACGGTTGGATTCTCAGCCTAGAATTATTTTCTAGAATAAATCATACCTCAGACTGGTTGCTGAATCTTGAAGTGTGTGTGTACTTCACGCTGATGAGAGGAGCTCATCCAAAATCATAGAATCATAGAAATCATAAAAATCATAGAATGGTTTGCATTGGAAGGGACATTAAAAGTCATGTAGTTCCAACCCCCTGCATGGACAGGGTCATGTTCCACTAGACTAGGCTGTTCAAAGCCCCATCCAACCTGGCCTTGAACACATCCAGGGATGAGGCAACCACAGCTTCCCTGGCAACCAGTGCTAGTATGTCACCACACTCAGACAAAATAATTTCTTCCTAATGTCTAACCTAAATCTCCCCTCTTCCAGCTTAAAGCTATTCCTCTTCCTTCTTCCTATCACTATGAGTCCTTGTAAAAAGTCCCTCCCCAGCTTTCTTGTAGCACCTTCAGGTACTGGAAGGCTGCTATAAGGTCTTCTGGAGCCTTCTCTTCTCCAGGCTTAACAAACCAAACTCTCTCAACCTTTTCTCACAGGAGAGAGGCTTCAGCCCTCTGATCATCTTTGTGGTCCTCTGCATTCTCTCCAGGAGCTCCATTTCCTTCTTGTTCTGAGAACTCCAGAACTGGACACTGTGGTCCAGAAGGGGCCTCACAAGAGTGGAGTAGGGGGGAAGAATCATCTCCTTTGACCTGCCAGCCATGCTTCTTTTGATGCAGCCCAGGATCCTGTCAGCTTTCTGGGCTGCAAGCACACGCTGCTGGTTCATGTTGAGTTTTTCATCCTCCAGCACCACCCAGTCCTTTTCCTCGGGGTTGTTCTCAATCTCTGCCCAGCCTGTACTTTTGAGTGAGATTGCCCCAACCCAGGTGCAGGACCTTGCACTTGGCCTTGTGGAACTTCATGAGGCTGGCAGGCGCCCACCTCTCAAACCTGTCAAGGTCCCTCAGGATGGCTTCCTTTCCCTCCAGTGTGTCAACCACACCATGCAGTTTGGTGCCATCAGCAGACTTGCTAAGGGTGTACTCAATTCCACTGTCCATATAATACACTACTAATTTTCTGATTGCAATGACATCCTTGAGGTAAGAAAAAAATTGCATTTCTACAGACACTTTTCTTCAAGTTAGGTGATCCAAAGAGTGTTGACATGAACAGTGTGCATGGTATAAACTAACTAATGTACGTTCATTTTCTGAAGAAGGAGCACTCAAACAGATCTCATTTCAGTGATCATACCCTGCATGATGTCTGGAGAATACCAGGTGCCAGATACAGTGATGGGAGAAGGTGGAGGTAAACACAGCTCATTGTCTGGCTTTATTTTGTTCCTTGCCACTCACACAAAGCCACTGATCCCTGCCTGCTCAGAAGGGATTTTTTTTTTTACATAATTTGGAAAGGACAGCTGATGGTTAATCTTATGGGCAAGAGAGTGTACAAAGCTGACAACAATTCTGATTTTGTAATGACAGTTCTAGTGTTGTTCTTATAGTGAGTAAAACTGCACACATCCTATGAATGTTCTCCTGATTTTTTCAGAACTTTTTGTATGACTATCCAAAGATATTCTCAGGTGAATTTGCTTCATTAGGCTAATTGACAACATCTTTGTTAGTGAATTCTAAATTACTACCTCAGATTTTACAGAGGATGGGTATTCCTACTTTTAATTCATCCCTTGTAGCTACTGAGAGATGAAGGAAGTGTGATTTATGATTGGACAATGGAACATGAAATAACAAGTGAAAAGGGAGAGACAAGAGACTTTCAAAGCATGAAATTAAAATCTTTGGGCTATGACTTAACTTACTACTTATTTTTGTCATTTTGCTGCCATCAGTACTTTTGTTCTACTTGTGTTTCACAGGGCATGATTTGGGGCCTTTTTTCTCTGTTTTCATGTGCTATATGGGGCATTTTCTACTAGTTTGTATTATAAACCATGCTTTGTCTGCTCTTAATGAGATGTGTGCTATTAATTGTCTTTATGAGAGTTATAAATATTTCTGAGATATTTAGCTGAAGTTACCCTTAAACATGCACAAGAATTACATCTAATTAAATAGAAAATGTAAATGACAAAATGGTTTAAGTTGGAAGGGACCTCAAAGATCATCCAGTTCCAACTTTCCTTCCCTAGGTAAGGAAAAATTTCTGGGGAAACCTGAGAGCCAGTAATCTTCTGCCTGTGCACTAAACAAGCTCAGGGCACCAGCACTCTCATGGACTCACACCAGGGCAACCACTGAAGCTGATCACTTTTCTTGGTAGTTCTGACTGGGGATAACCAACAAGGGTCCCAACTGGAGCCAGACAGTCCCTGGGTCAAGTGTGTGGGACAGGACAGAGCCAGGCAGGATGGGGAAGGACAAAGACTGTTTGCATGATGGACCAAGCCATACTGTTCATCTTCTCTGAAGGGGAAGAGTGGTGAGCCATATGAACAAAAGTCTCTCTGCCTCATGGGACAGAGAAGAGGTGCAGGATCTTTTTTGTTTTAATTAGTATTAAGATCAACCTTTAAGAATAAAGACAGAAAACAGGAGGACCAAGTGTAAGTGAGAGGGATGAAATTAACCTTGTGAAATAATTCCTAACATACTTTTATGAACTCTGATGGAGGAGGAAAATCTGAAGTGAATTATCTATTTTCATGACCTCTTGCCCTTAACTGTACTTGAAATTGTCAAGGTCTAGAAAGGATGCTTAGGGGTTAGAAAGAACTGCCAGATCTTATTTATGTTCTTTACTCTGCTACCACTCCCAGATAGGACCCCGGCAACTGCTTTCTCTTGTCAGTAATATAGTGACAGCATTTTTTCCTATTATTTTTTGTCTTCCACATAGATTGTCCTTTTGAAGTATGGACATAGTTTGCTGGCAGTGAGTCCACAGCAGGGACTGCTCTGCATTATTACAAAACCAGTCATGACATATGATTTCATTAAACCATTTGAAAAGATTCCTGTTATTTAACATAATTATGAAGGGCCAAGCATCTCCAAGGGTGAGTGTGAGACAGAACTTTGGACAAAAAAGTGTGAAGTGAAGTTACTGCTTAAAGATTTGGGGTTTTTTTTGGCTTTCTGTGGTGTGACCAGGCTCCACTACTGCTGAGTCAAAAATGCTGTAGTTACACAAGAAAGCTCAAAGGTGCTATAAACTCATTCTGCTGTTTCAGATCTATTAACAATATTGTCCCTGCAGTAGATCTAACTATTTGCTGGAAGAGGCATCATCTGTCCCCTGTAATAGGCATAAACACAGTATAAATCCTGAAGTTTTTTATGTAGTGAGTTTATCAACCATGAACCCACTCCAGTGAAGATTATAATTTATGTTGAATCTCTAAGGAAGATGTAGAATCATAAAATCATAGAACCATTCAGGTTGGAAAAGATCCTTGGCATCACTGAGTCCAATCATCATCCCTATTCTACAAAGTTCTCCCCTAAACCAGATCCACCAACACTATATCCAAATGACCCTTAAACACATCCAAGGATGGTATAACAACCACCTCCCTGGGCAGCCTATTCCAGTGTCTAGCCACTCTTTCTGTGAAAAAAATTTCTCCTAATGTCCAGTCTAAACCTCCCCTGTTGCAGCTTGAAGCCATTGCCTCTTGTTCTGTCGCCAATTACCTGTGAAAAGAGACCAGCACCAACCTCTCTACAATGAACTTTCAAGTAGCTGTAGAGGCTGATGAGGTGTCCCCTCAGCCTCATCTTTCTCAAACTAAACATTCCCAGGTCCTTCAAGCATTCTTTATAAGATTTATTCTCTAGGCCCTTCACCAGCTTCGTTGCCCTCCTCTGTACCTGCTCCAGCACCTCGAGATCTCTCTTGAATTGAGGTGCCCAAAGCTGGACCCAACACTCCAGGTGTGGCCTCACCAGTGCTGAGGACAGGGGGACAATCACCTGTCTACTTCTGCTGGTCATACTATTTCTAATACAAGCCAGGATGCCATTGGCTTTCTTGGCCACCTGGGCACACTGCTGGCTCATATTCAGCCACTTGTCAGATAGAATTCCCAGGTCCTTTTCTGCCAGACACTTTCCAGTCACACTTCCCCAAGCCTGGGGTTGTTGTGGCCCAAGTGCAGGACCTGGCCCTTGGCCATTAACCTGAGCCCAATGATCTAATATGATATATTCACAATTGGAAACTACGGCATGAGTGGCAACTGGGTTTGTCAAATAAATAATGATTTCCAAAAAATAGTTAGGACTTCCCCACAAGAAGGAATCCAGGGATTCAGCTGAGCTCATCGTAAGCATGAATGTTAGATATCAAATTGAAAAGTCTGACTAAAAAATGATTAAGCATTTTCACTGTCTTCATTTCTGAATATTCATTCACCTTTGGGCACAAACAGCATTGCTTCTCACCAGGCTGATGCTCAGTCTACGAATCACACATTTTATGAGGGGTCTAAGATTGAACTCTCCATACTGTTGTTCATTTGGATTTAAAATTATATACAAACTGCTGATAGGAAACAGAATAAACTAGTATCACCAATGTCTTGCTGCGATAACCCTGTTTTGTCTTCTAAATTGTAGAGAACACGTATAAAAGAAATCAGGGAAAAGAACTAGAGGAAATTTTGCTCATTGGACAGACTAATGCCAAAGGATAAATTTTTATTCTAAACTAAGAAATCTTTATGGCCTTGACTTGCTGCTCTTGTGTATCAAGTTAAACTCTGATCTCTGTTATATCAGATTCAATCAAGATCCCTCCAGGTTCTGTAAACAGTGCACCTTGCTCAATTGATACATTGTCAACATGCAAAAAATCCCCCCAAAAATCCACAAACTGAATCTGAATTATTAGATTATGTGATAATTAGAAAACAGAAAATATTGATGCACATTTAAAACCCAGAAAATATTGGTGTATGAAGGACATGATTTTTTTTTTTCTAAAAGGTGTTTTCATGTTTCAGTAGAAACATGTTTCAGCAGTAATGACTGATACAGCCAGAAAAAGCACAAGATTGCAGATAAATCCTTTGCCCTTTTTTGGACTGCTCAGTCTGCCAGGTTTGCACAGATATGACAACCTTCAAAAGCTCCAAACCTCTACAAAAGTCCCCTGCCATAAAGGAATCAAGTGAAGGAGATGAGCTAGCTGCAATGAGTCTCAACATCCTATCAATGCAATGCTAGACCAGACTTGCCCCTTTGTGGCAGAGCAAGGGACTGACACGCCATGATGGTCACAAGTATCAGCCTTTATTAATAGGTTGTATCACATTCTTATACCTTTTTCTACTGTCCACGCGCCTTACGCTTCCTTCCCATTGGTTAACAGCTTCTGTTCACGTGTTCTATCTTACTTTGTGGTAGGTTACAAGTTTCTTACATTTTCTTACAAGAATGTCAACATGCATCCATATCTCTCTCATACCTTCTTTTCCCACAAACATGTTTTTCTCTGACTGCCAAGGGCACAGCTGTAGTTCTTTGAAATCAAGGCCGCTTGGGGCCCTTAGCTGATGCCCACACCCCTTAGTTATACATCCCCCACCACTCACAGTGGAAACCTGACCAAGTGCCTTGCTGGCCTCCTAGCACAAGCTCTTTACTTGTTTTGGTGACTGGGGAGGGGACCCAGGCTTATTTAACGCTGTTGCACAAAGGCAAGCTCTTGTTCATACAGATTGATAGAGTCAGGCTGGCAAATGTGCCCTTCGTAAACACAGGAGAAATTATCTGACCCTGAACTACAGCAAAGAATGTGGCTGGAAACATGCAGGTCATAGAGTTTTGTGTGTTTAACCCAGCTTTCAGGTCCTTTCTTCCCTTTGCAACCGTGATTAGTATGGCATGAGTTCTCCTTTTTTAGTGTCAGAGCATGAAGGCAAAGGGAAATGAACCTGTCACAGGTGTTATCAAGAGAGATCATGAATTTGGTCAGGATATCCCTGCCCTTAGTTCCAGGTAGGCACAGCTTGAGCCATACTCCTGGTGACTAAAAGAAACTTTCAGCCATTTATTACTTCAGTGCAAAGTTGAGGAAAGTGTGTGTGAAGGCAGTGACAAGTTCCCACAGAAAACCTGGATTAATTTTTTGTTGCCACTTGTCACTTCCTGGTCATACTGAAAGCAGTATTTATTGTTTTTCTGCCTGGATGTCCATGAAAATGGTTTGATTCAGGGCCAGCAGTTATCCACTTTTTCTTTCTCATACAGATTTACTTGCCAGAATCTTGAATTCTGCAGGACTCCACTGCAGAAATGATGTTATTAACACTAAACACTCTGATATGTTTATGAGGATTCCTAAAATTGTGAAACAGGCTTAAAATCCAGAAATTATATTAATAAATCTTAAAATACTAAATTACTAGTGGTTTGGCTTAAAATTACTGTAAATTACTAACAGTTGGATCTTAAAGGTCTTTTCCAACCAAAACAGTTCTATGCTTCTATGGAATGATGGCTTATAATACTAAATATTGATCTATTTTGTCTGAAGACTGAAAAATGCATTTGATTGACATTTAAAAGATTTTTCCCTGCCACTATGTAGCCTGGAATGTTACAACTCTTGTATATTTAAAATCCAGGATTTAGGACCTAAAGATTAAATTATGTAATTTAAATATTATATAATTTTAAAACTAAATTGTTAAATGCAAGTATGCTGAGAACTCTAACTTGTAAGAAGCAACATGGAAACTAACACTCCCTATTCAAGAGTTCTGTCCCCTTCACTGTGAAAAAGTTTTTCCTTATGTTTACATGGAACATCCTGTGCTCCAGCTTGCACCCATTACCCCTTGTCCCATCACTGGACATCACTGAGAAGTGCCTGGCTCTGTCCTCCTGACAGTCACCCTTTACATATTTACATATTAAATAAATACATATTAACGAGGTCACTTGTCAGTCTCCTCCAAGCTAAAGAGACCCAGCTCCCTCAGCCTTTCCTCATAAGGGAGATGTTCCACTCCATCGTCTTTGTGACTCTGTGTTGGACTCTTTCAAGCACTTCCCTGTCCTTCTTGAACTTGAACTTCTTGAACTTCTTGAGGGGGGCAGAACTGGACACAATGTTCCAGATGCAGCCTTACCAGGGCAGAGTAGAGGTGGGGAGGAGAACCTCTCTTGACCTACTAACCACACCCTTTCTAATACACCCCAGGATGCCACTGGCCCTGTTGGCTCCAAGGGCACATTGCTGGCTCACGGTCATCCTTCTATCCACCAGGACCCCAGGTCCCTTTCCCCTACACTGCTCTCCAGCAGGCCAGCCTCCAACCTGTACTGGTACATGGGGTTATTCTTCCCCAGCTGCAAGATTCTACACTTGCCCTTGTTGTATTTCATGAAATTCTTTTCTGGCCAGCTCTCCAGCCTGTCTAGATCTTGCAGCACAGCCTTCTGGTGTGTCAGCCACTCCTTCCAGTTTAGTGTCATCTGCAGACCTGCTGACAGTGCTCTCTGTTCCCTCATCCAGGTCATTAATGAATATATTGAATAGTACTGGTACTAGTACTGACCCCTGAGGGACTCTGCTAGATACAGGCCTCCAACTAGACTCTGTCCCATTGACCACAACTCTCTGACTTCTTTCCTTTAATCAATTCACAATCCACTTTACCCAGTCATCCAGACCACACTTCCTCAGTTTAGCTGCAAGGATTCTGTGGGAGATAGTGTGAAATGCTTTGCTGAAATCAAGATGACCCACATCCGCTGCTCTACCATAATCTATCCACCTGGTTATGTCCTCATAAAAGGCTATTAGGTTAGTTAAACAAGACATCCCCATGGTAAGACCATGTTGACTGCTCCTAATGGCCCTCTATCCTTGATATACCTAGAGAAAGTGTCAGGGATAAGTTGTTCCATCACCTTTCCAGGGACAGAGGTGAGGCTGACCACTCTATATAGTTACCAGGGTCCTCATCTTACCCTTTTTGAAGACCGAAGTGACATTTGCTTTCCTCCTGTCCTCAGACACTTCTGTTCCCCATGACTTACCAAAGATGATGGAGAGTGGCCTAGCAAAGACTTCTGCCAGCTCCCTCAGCACCTGCATGTGCATCCCATCAGGACTCATGGATTTGCAGATGTCCAGATTGCTTAATTGATCCCTAACCCAGTCCTTATCAACCAAAGCAAACTCTTCCTTTATCCTGACTTCCTGTGGGGCCTCAGGGGTCTGGGGCTCCTGAGGACAGTCTCCAGCAGTATAGACAATGAAAGTATTCAGTAACTCCACCTTCTTTGTATCCTCTGTTACCAGGGCACCCACCTCGTTCAGCACTGGGCCTACATTGCCTCTAGTGTTAGTTTTACCTGCAATGTATTCGAAGAAGCCTTTTCTGTTGTCCTTTAATCCAAGGAGGCCTTAGCTTTCCTAGTTGCTTTCCTACATCCTCTGACAAGGGTCCTATATTCCTCCCAAGTGCTTAGCCCCTCCTTCCATGATCTGTAGACTCTCTTCTTCCACTTGAGTTTGCCCAGCAGTTCCCTTTTTACCCATGTGGTTCTCCTGACTCCCTTTCTTGATTTCCCACCTTTTGGGATGAATTACAGAGCACATCTGTGATTTGTAAATGTGGATGCAGGTTGCCTAAGCAGAAGAAAACCACACCAAATGGCCCTGATCCTGTCCAGTAATGAGGAACTTGTTCAGATTGAAAGGGATCAACTTGTCTGCAGAAATCCAAAACTTGTTAGTCCATGTTTGATGGGGAGAAGGGAAGCATTCGTAAACTATGGTGGAGGGGTGTGTGAGATGAGTATGTAAATTGTGTGTGCACATTTATATATGTGATTTATATATGTGTCATATATATGTTTATCAGCTACTGCCCTCTGCTGCACCAAGTCAGGGCTTCCCAGCAGCTAACCCACCAGATAAACCAACAACTACCTTCTTAGATCAATTTCAACATGCTCATTGTTTTGAAGCTGGAGAAATTATTTCTCTCCTGACAATGAGACATACAGAGGGCCACCATGCTTTTCTCTAAGCTTACCATGAGATTTCTAGCAGGCAATAGCTTTCATGCAGTGTTCTAGAGCAGTGCTTCTGCTCTGGAGTCTGATGAGAAGGCAAATCTCCTCAGCCTAAGCCCAAACTTCCCTGTCCTTAAGCCTTCTTCACTATCACCTTAGCAGTAAGCCAGGACACTGAATCTGAAACTATGTATGAACTCTGGAAAGTGTAGTGGTAAGTGCTGTGGCAACAACCTTAGAAAGTCAGCATATCCCAAAAGTTTCAGCATATGTGGTTCCCCACTTTCAACCTCCAAGCCAAGATGGGGAATTTCCTTCAGCCACCTCTGGGTAAGTTATGCCAGCCGCTATCTTATGTCATTCACTTGTGGGTGCAGCAGGGAAGAACAAGATATGGACGTCACCTCCTTTGAGAGAGAGGGAGAAGGAATGTCTAGTTTTGATGGAATTCTCTACAAGGGCTATGGCTGTCATCTTTGAAGAGCTGCCTGGAGCACTTAATATTTGCATCTGTGGAGGGTGCTGGGGAGAATAATTGTGAGAAATCTTCACGTTAAGAACAACACAAAATGTGTGTGTTCAACAGTATATGAGGACTGAAAGAGTAGATTAGAATGTGCAGAGACCTGTGGGGGATTTGGATACAGGAAAAGATTTTTTTAACTGAAATTTGTTCAGTTCAGATTCAGAGTCTCCACCTATTAATAAATGAAGTAGTGGTAGCAAAGATGTAAGTGCAGGCAAGTTTTGGTTTAGGCTGAGAAGAGCTGTGTACTCTGCAGACTCCAGGCCAGCAAAAGACCTTCCAGTCTTCTTCCTGCTGCTCATTCATGCATCTGGAACATATTACAGCCATTGCAAATCTACCAGCCAATTTGCTCCTCTGAATGCACCCTAACCCAAGTAAGCTGCAAATGAGTTCAGCTAGCTGATCTTGCTGGCCTGGCTCATTTTGATTCAGATAATTTAAATAAGCAAATTTATTGTGAGCAGCAAGCTGGACCTGTGACAAAAAAAAAAAAAAAAAGAGGTGCTGGGCTGAAGAGTATCAGATCACAAAGTGCAGTCACAAAAGGACATACATTCAAGACCCAAAGACTGTTATAAAAAAAAAAAAAAAAAAGCTCCTAATCATTTATTTCCTTAATGCTTTAAATTTGCATGTGTATATGTGGCAGTATGCACACACAGCAAGAACATGTACACAAGCTTTGTGCGTGGACAAATGACGGATTATGGAAAGTGAACAAGAACAAATGAGACTGCTCAGAACTACACCTTGTCAAGCTTTCCAAACTGGAATACTTTTTCTCTTAGGAAATTTTTATTTGAGATTCTCTAAATAAATTTCTCACATATTTATCTTGCATATGCTTTTATTCTTTCCACCTGCTCTCCCTTCAAATTATTTATAACTGCGGTCTGGAATTGTGAATTGATTTGAGCTGTCTTAATGTGGCCCAGTGATATGAATAAGAAATAATGGTGCAATGTCATGTCTTCTTGTACATTTTCCAGTATGTGGTTAAAATAATCTGGGATGGTGAAATACAGAAAAAACATGAAAGTATCAATCAAATGAATTACTGATGACACAGGCAGTATAACTGTCTATTTAAAAGCCATGGTTAACCAGGACCTTGCAAGTGACTGACCGTTGGTTTCAAAGGATTGAACATTTTTGGCTAATAATATTTCTGTTCTTTCAAATTCACTAATTACCCTCCCTACCATTCACATCTCCACTTTATTATTTTTCCAATTACTCCAGTGTTTTTACTGTATCCATGAGAGTAGCCAGTGCTAACTACAGCCTCTAAAGACACATTCAGGACATACCAAGATCATTTAAGAAAAATTGAACACATCTTTTCAGGGTTGGAAGCCTGGTCTAGAATGACCACTGATAAAATTGATCTCTAAATATGTGACCAGACAGGGAGTGTTTTGGTTGCACAGAGCCTTCTCTGGCCAGCACTTCAAAACCCACGGCACCTTTTTCTTATACATCTGGCCTCTGAGAAAGCTTGTGTATGAATTGTCCTTTTTTTATTTCTGCTGTTGCACTGTGTGCTAGAGACAGGTGTGTTACACTTGCTCAGTGGCCAAGGAGAAGATGCTCTTTCATTAGCACTGTAAGCAGAAAGTGGATACTTTGTGCCAGTATGAGTTTATGGCACATATAAAATATGAAGCAAGCTTGTCAACTCAGATTAACTTTGCAGATACCTCTTCTTTATCCCATGTTGGAAAGGAAGGAAAAGAGTCTGGAAAAAAGAGCATTTCTGTGAATCATGGCCTTGGCTGTGTGTGATCATCATTAAATTACTATTGTTTGTTGACTACAAAGATGACAAAACAGAGCAAGAACAATTGCTTCATTACAACTCAAGTGACTAAGCACAGTTCAAGGGGAGGGAGGTCCTTACAGATATTCACTTCAAACACACAGATGCAAAAAATAGACTCTAAAAATAACAAACTGAGATTATATAAACAATTTCAACACCCAGCTCATACGCACTATTAAAAGAAGATGTTCTCGATGGCAGCAGCTCAAATAAATCTCTTCTACTGAGGTTGTAGCAGTAGTTTAGAGCCTGAATCTCTCCTCTGATTTGAGAGAGGCTGGAGTGAGTGTGATTTTTTCAGATTATGGACTTGTTGTTAAAGCGGGTTTTTTTTAATTTTCTGGAAGAAGTAAACTGTGAGGATCAACACTATCTCCTTGTGGAAAATTGCCCAGCAGAATGGAGCTGTAATAATCTAATCGGGGGTTGCTGTGATATTATTTTTAAAGGCTGTATGTGGCTCTGTGAAATACCTTGTATAAATAAGGTCTTACTTATTTTTAGGGCAGTTATGGGCTGCGTTGAACTACATTGACACTCTGTAATTATGGAAGTATTTAAGGGCAAAGATAAGGAAACTTTTTTACTTCTAGTGAGATGTACAGACACTTGGGTTTATTTTCTCTTCAGTTGCATTTGTATCTTAATTATGTCTTTAGGAACTCCTTTGCCTTTGTATCACTAAGTCTCTGATTTATAACAAACAGTGTCAGATCATTACTTCCTCAGAAAAGAACTGTATTGTGTCAGCTGGAAAATCAAGTGCTGCTTGCTGTTTTCTCTTTCAGGTTCAGAAAAATAATTCGATAAAAAAATATTTTATTATTGCAACATGTGCTTCTGGCTTTTATGCATATTTATTTGTCCATATTTCTACATATTGACTTTTGTTCTTTGAGAATGTATATATACATCAGAAGCATCCTTCACTGACTTATGTTCATAAAAGTAACTTCTCACCTTATTGCTTACATATCTTTGACTCCACCATGTTTCTACTGTTTATAATACCCCTTCCCAGTGAAAATAATCCTCTTAGATTTCTGCCCTGCATTTACATGTGATATTTTGTGGTTTCCAACAAGATTGAACTTCATTCAACATGGCATTGCACATTGCATAGTTATTTGACTCTGCGGAAATAGAAATAAAATTAGTATAAAATGTTACCACACTGGTTCTGTAGCATTATAAGACAGCATCAAAATAGTTCTAAGTGACCACACACACTGCAGTGAAGTAGCAGAAGCAGCCAAACATTTGTAGCCATTCCTAGTAATACTCTGGGACATTAGCTTCTATTGTCTGAGAAAGACTTGTGTCACCTATTGACTAAAATGATGGTTTGCATTTGTTTATTCCTTTGTCACATAAAATTAGAGAGTGTATTAATCTGCCTGTTGATGTAACTTTGGTGTTCTTGTGCATACCACTGAAATGCAGCCACCTCTGGGGAGATGTGTGGCAGCTGTGAATAGCTTAGGGAATTGCAATAGTGTGGGAACCAAGTGAAGAACTGTGATTTTGTGGCAACCTGGATTTTTTAAAAGCTACTGCTTAATAAGTTCTTTGAAATGGTGACTTTACTGACAGTTGCACCAGCTGTTGGACTCTTATACTCCCATAATGAGAAAATTAGAAACACCTAACTCCTCCTTGATTTTGTTGTTCTTGTTGTTGCTGCTTCAATAAAGCAGCTGGCTATTTTAAAATTTGTCTTGCTTATGGAAATAAAGATGTAACAGCAATAAAATACTTAGGAAAATAAACTATTCTGAGCTACTGAGCAAAGCCACACTTCACAGGTATTTATTCTGTTTGCTGTCTGCCAGCACGTTCGTACAGTTTGTCTGCTGCTTCTCTTTGCCACAAGTTTCATCTCTCATTCTTTCCACAAAGCCAGATTCTGCATGTTTCTCACAATAAATCCTTTATTACTTCTTCTTCAGTTCACCATGGTTAATGCCAACATGCACAAACTGTTCAATTTGCTAATCAACCTGAGTGTCTGGAAATAAATATACCACGATAAAAGCCAATGGAACAGCATTATTTTCACTAAATAATAATAATTTTTAAAATTGCTTGAAGCAAAACCATCATAATCAGACACGTTGTAGTAAAAACAGTTTCAGCAAGCACAATGTGTCATATTATATTACCTGTTGTAAAAGAGATGTATGCAAAGTGCTAGACTCATCAAGGACGGGATTTTGCATGTTCTGCCATGGGAGGGAGTCCAGAAAATTGCAGCAGGTGCCTGTTCTCATCTATTTAACACCCAGTAAAGCTGGCAACAAGGAAAACGATTCAGAAAAAGCAAGATGCCAAGAGAAGGTGTTTCTTTAAATATCCAATGAGGTTTTGAATATTCAGTGGAAAAGTGCAGCAATTTAAACAAACAATAATGAGAGAGTCCTTTTCCACTGGACTCCACAGCCCATTGGTTTGAGATCCCTCCAGAGAGCATCACAACTCTTCACCAGAATACATGTGAGTACAGCCTAGTTCTCTGCAGAGTCCCATTATTGTCAGAGAAAAATGAAAAGATGTACCAAAAAAAAAAAAAAAGGGATTTCAATGTATTTACTTGACTTCAAAAGTATTAATTAATAACCTACATCCCAAATAAAATAGTCAGAAAAGTAAATTCCCACCACATCTGTAAGGAAAGAAACTATAATTCTCTGAGTTTTACAAGGGAGGAAACTAAGACATTGTTTATATGTCTCACTTTTAGCAAAAATAATTAAATGTCATAAGCAGCCCTAAATCCTAGAAATACTTCCAAAATCTCAACTCTACTGCTTTGGAATAATGGTCTGTGTTAATAGTTTTTAATAATTTTGTTTGAAGAAACATTTTTCTGTGCATTTATTGATGTTCAACATAATAGTACTAAAGAGAAATTGTCTGCAATTTAAATAAAGTTTAAAAAATTAAAGGTTTCTTATCAATTTTTAAGTCAACTCTAATATTCAATATGAGATTAAAATAACATGACAATCAGTTGATGCCTGTCACTCTGCATTGGTTCTAGTAGCTGATCAGGACACTTCAATCTAAAATCCAGACAATTAGATTTGAAGTCAGTTCATTCTCCTGTAAAAGAAAAAATCACAGTTGGCCAATTTAGAAGCTGGAATGATGTTGCAAGCAATCATTGCCTGATGCAAATCAAATAATAATTATTGCTTAAATGTGTTACTTAAAATCTGTTTAGTGTAGTCATGGTTTTTTAAAAAATAAATAATTAAAAAAAAAAAAAAGGATGTTAGTTCAGTTTGGCTGCAAAATGCATAGAAAGTTAATTTTACAATAGTGACAGTGTCATAAAACTGTCCCAGGATTGCTGTCCTTCTAGTGAGACAACCTTCTACAGCAATGAAGCTTAGTGAGGGAACCTTAGCTAGTTTATAGCTTCATAGTGTCCTTCAGCTACCCTTGGGTCTGTAGTTGAAAATGGTGCATATGGGCAAAACATAGCATCTTAAAATGAAGAGTTCAGAGGAAATTGCTTATCTAAGGCATCTCATTGCACCTTTCTCCTCAGTGTAGCAAAAGTGCATTTGGCTACTTTATTTCCCACCAATAGTTAAATCAAAGGATGGGAGAAAAGAACCACAAATGGCTACTCAGCATTTTTATTCTGTTTAATGGAGGCAGTAACTTTGCCAATTGTGCCTGTGTATTTTAAAACAAATGCAATCAAACAATAAACTTTAATTTCCTACACCTTCATTTTATTCTCCACAAAACTGCTTTTGCATAGAGCTTTAAAAATATTCATAGAGGGCGATTCCCATGGTTAATTTCCTGTAGTGTGTAATTCTTCATGGATAGCTGATATCTTCCAGACATTACCTTTGGGGAGAGTAAGTTGTTGCTGGAGTAGCAAAAAGGAGATAGCAGATTTATAAGAGGGAGAATCTAAGTAGGCTGCCTGCACAGATTTTTCAATTCCTCCACTGGTCTTGGTATATTATATATATCCATTGGAAGAAATCCCACTCAGTGGGAGTTTACCAACAATTTCCACAGGGCTAGCAATTTACGTAAGGAATTTTGGAATGTATGTAAGCCATCACTCTTCAGGACATCAAGGAACCTCTAACTAGTAGAGCTGGGATGGGAATTTTCCCTGCAGACAGTCCATTTAGGGTATGGTAGAGCTCCAGGCTCCATGCCCCAGTGTGGAGCCACACAGAGATACTGACTCCAGTCCTAACAGGAGTGCAGCATCTTACAGCAGTGTTCCAACTTGACAGTTTCACCAGGACTAATCTTCCCAGTCCCTGAGAGAACTTGTGCAAGGTTTATTCTGACATTTTTATGCATGCCATGTCATCATCCCTTTAAGCACTGTTTGCTCCTAAATTTCTTACACTGTAATTTCATTTATCTAGGACTAGTCCCCTCTGAAGACAGAACATCAGACTATGAATGGCTAGTTTGGATTTGTGAGATAATTCTCAGTGTCAAGTATGAGATGCAGGGATCATTTCTGGGTGTCTGACACAAATATGATGCAACTATGGTCACAAAGGGTTGCTGACAGTGCTGGGATTCTGTATTTCACTGATCTAAATTGGATTTGCACATTTTAATCTAACCAACTGCCACTTCTGCTCACTATGTCTCCAGCACTTCTCTTCTGCTAAGTACCGAGGCAGGAGGGGTTTCTCCTTTTTGATTTGCCTCACATCCGGGATAGATTTCAGCTACAGATTCCCAACCCATACATCTGACAACTCCAAGTCCTTCTCTGTTACTTCCCCACCATCCTTGGTGCTTGCAGCACCTCCTAATTTAGTAGTGTCTTCAGATTTAACGAATGTGGTGTGTGCTTCTTCTTCAAGATCATTAATAAAAATGTTGACTAATGCTGGGCCAAATTCCCAGCCCTACACTTCTCCACAGCATGATGCATTGCTGTTTAAATCGTACCACAGTGAGTACATCCCCTCGTGTTACACATCACAGTGCTGAGGAAGTGCTGTAGTATAAAATCACAGATAAGAACACACTAGAATATTCCAATATTTTAGGCTTAGATAAGTTGCATTTCAGAAGTTTGCTTGTATCTTTAAATCTTGAAATGCAGGTGTACAATATCTTAGCAGACAGGGGAGTCATATTAACGGGTTTGGCAGGGCTTGCAAAGTACAGATTGAGCCAACTGTTTGACTTTGGGAGAATGCCTAACGTTTTATTAGCACTGCTGCTTCTTTTCAAGAAAAGTCAGTGGTCATTTGGGAGGTCTAATGACAAATGTTTCATCAACGCAGCACTGGTGTTTCCAGGGAGGAAAATTAAAATAGTTCTGTACCCCCAAAAAGTGATTTGTTCAGAAGTATATCTCAAGTATTCCAACTTGTAGCTCCAGTCATAAAAGGCATGAGGTATGAGGAGACTGTCAGGGTAATGACATCCCTTTCCTCCCTAGGCACTTCACTAGTGTGTAAAGCTAAATAGCTCTTCCAAATAGTTGACTTTACCTGGGATTTCTCAGTAAGGTCAACCTCTTGCCAGATAGCTATTTTCTGAATGCAGCCTAACAGAGAAACTTAATGACCTCTATTTACTTCAAGTAGAAATCCATCAAAGGGACAATTAGCTAATTTTAAACATAAATTGGCTCCCTGGTGAGAAGCAAGCATATAAATAAACCATTTCATTTGTTCACTGAACTAGACTGTCATGCAAGTGAAATTGCTGACGCCAAAGCAGGCAAGTGCTTTGAAATCTTTACATGAATGACTTCAAATTGGCAAACTTTTCTTGCCTTAAGTGCCCTGAGAGAAGGATTTAGGGGAAGAAACCATGGGATGGTTTCCTTTTGCCACTGCTGATGTGCAGGCAGGTCGAAGCCAAGCACAGCCCTTCTGTGTCCACCCTGTCCATTGGAACAAAGCAGCCCAAGCTCTCACCAGTGATTGTCTTAGCAGAAGCTAAACGGTACAGACAGATATAGCTCCTCAGCTTTCCAGCTTGCACGCAACTAACTTGAACTTTGCCATCACGCATAGAAGGAAGAGCAGGTTCATGTCCCCAGTTAGACTGCATAGATTTGCAAAGTGTTTGCTATAAAGCTGCAGGTTGAGTGTTGATTTTTTCTCTCGAGGGTTCCCATCACCATGGTATGTGAGCACTTTTAATCTTCTCTGCAATTATTTTTCTAGTATAAACAATTTCCTGAATGAATGGAAGTACTGGTTTCTGATAGAGTCGCTGTGTCTCAGTTTTCTAAGTGAGGTGTTTGGTGGGACTTAGATTTCTAGAAGAGCAAAGCAAAGAAGGAAGATCCATATGTCAGGAAGCTGCCTTGCGGAAAATACCAGGGTTTTTGATTTTCTTTCCAAACTAGCATCCCTGAGAAGCAATATATGCACTCAGCTCGTGATGCAAGTGCTCATTTCCACACTATTTCCCCAATACTAACTTTATTTAATGGGTGAATACACGAGAGTAGCCTGAAGGTATTTAAAAGGTGACAAATAGGGCAATAGAGAAAAGGAGATATGTTATAGGCCAGTTTCCATCCCCATGAGATATGGGGACTGTGAAAATACCTGATGAGACTCCAGCACATTCTCAAACAGAGAATAGGATGGAGCCTTCCTAGGTCAGATGGGGGTTCAGGAGGGAAACTTTATAACTGTCTCCAGTCTGTTTGAATAGAGCTCTCCAGTTTGTCATGCAAAATGTTATCAGACCAGAGATTAACTGCTTCTAAAGGCAGCCAAGAAACTGTTAGAGGCAATAAAAAGGGGAAGAAAGAAAAGATCTTCTAAGTAGAATTTAATTACCTTCTCCTGCACATTGTTTTGCTTTGCCAGATTAATATATAGTCATTTGTATAAACACAAGTCTATTTGTGCGCTTGTGCATGTGTGTGACTCTGCTTGTGTAGGCTTTACTGACATACCTAGTTCACACTTTTCTATAATGCTGATTGTCTTTACTCAGATGAACATACCATAACTAAATAAACTAATCTCATCTAAACTAATCTGTACACAGGCAATACAACTATTCCTGCATCTGGGAAACAGTTAGACATGATTTAGTAAACTTGTGACTCAATCTATTTCAAAGTACTGAGTATCAGATCATCTTCCACTGTGAACACTGAAATCTTTGCAATAATCACATCTGTGGAGAAGGCACTAGGAAAACTTAATACACAATATTTGCCCCAGAGAGATCAAGCATAAAATCTTACTTTCACCTCAGCTTAGCTGACTTCTCACTAATTACCCATAAATACTCTTTATTAAATATTTAAATTTTTTAATCCACAAAAGTGCATCCTGAGGAGAAGGAAGGCTGAGGAACATCTGTCCTAACATTGCTGGGATATTTCTGGTATGGACAGGTAAGTTTTTTCTTTCCTTGATTTTTGTACATTCTGAGTTGATAAAGCCCACAAATTAATAGTCATTCATCAGAAGTTACAGTTGTCATAGAAGAAACTAACAAATATATATAGTTCAGTCTTTATCTGACTCACACCAACTCATACCAGACCTGCAGTTCATGGGTTTACCTCCTTTTGCAAACCATTTACAGACAATCAAGCACAAGAAACATTGGCACTGATTTTTTTATTTTTTTTTTCCTTCCACTTAATCTCAAAGTTGAGGACAGAACACGTCTGCTACAAAAGAAGAGGCTAAGAATAGACTACAAAGTATGTTTGGTAGAAGACTCATGCTCCCAGCATTTTGTGGAGAACCACAGCTGTGGGTCAGCACACATTCCCATAAAATGGTTATCAGATGCAAGTATGCAGTTTCCCAGCAGTACTCTGTGGTTCAGAATTAGCAGCTAGCAATTCTCACCACATAGCTGAAGTCATTTCCCTGGGTTTGCCCCAGATTTTAAAACAAAATTAAACACACCACAAATTCTGGAAAGCTGAGAAGATAAATCATGAAGCCAATGCTCTTTTTGAGAAAAATAAGGATAAATAATCTAATGTATGCGCATAAAGCGCATAACCACATTCTGTATTTTAGTGTATCTACACTGTGACAAAAGAAAAAGTTGTTTTCAGTGATTTTTTGAAGGCAGACTACACACAGTTTTCTTTCGATCTTGCGAATTGTATCTGTTGTTCCTAATCTGCAGGAACAAATAACTGAGATATTAATATTAATGTCACAGGTTAGAGTCAAAGCCAGGATCACTGATGAGATGTTCCCAGTAGTTAGAATCATCCCTGGTTCCAATGGAAAGAAAACTCATCTCCTGTTTCCCTTTATTGGCTGATTTGATCATGCCTTTGAAGGACAGCACTTCAAGAGATCTGTGTGAAGATGACTGCCAGCTATATCATGTGGTTGTCTTGGACCCTTCCCAGGAGTTTGAATCTGAACTGAAATCAAATGCAAGTCCTTTCAAACTGGCTTTGACAAAGTATTGTGTCTTTTTAGATGAGAAACCAACTAGCTGAATTAACTAGTTCAGTTCATAATGACAGGAAAAAGTTATAAAGGTATTTAATATTCTGGTTGCAGTATGAATGAAGATACCCACTACTTTTCTGTCAAGAGGTGATGCTGCTTTGGGCATTCACTGGCATAGCCATCCCCAGGGAATGCATACAGGGATCCCATACAGGGAATGCTAGAACTACAACTTCTTCTGTGTTACCTTCTGAAGGAGTTTCTTAGTCTGTTCTTAGGATGGACTTGAACAGAAAGTGTCAGCACTGTGAATTAACTGTGAGTTACAAAGGCAAGAAAACTGGGAAAAGAAGGGAAGCGTGTTGCGTTTTGGCACCAGAGATGGCTAATACCTTCAGTTAGTATTCCCTGACTGTACCTCTGGTAATAAAGACAGAACAGCCTATCTGGAAGCCAATTCAGGGCACCTAAATTAAACATCTGCTCAGAATCACCTTCCAGAAGAATTTATGCTTTTTTTCCATTGACTATAGATGGAAAAAAGCCAGCTGTGTCTGGTGATGTCAATAACTCCAGACTAGTGGTGTTACCTAAGACAAAGTCCTATGAAAAAGCTAGAGGATAAGATCACTCACAGTTCCTTCTTCTCTTCCATGCACATCCAGTGCTTCACTCATTGGTGCATGAAGATTTCACTCACAGCTGGACTGTGAAGTCATTGACATTTACTGTGCTGGAACATTTGGATTCATTTGTCAGATTTACCTCTAGATTATTGCAGAATGAGGATGTTCTGAGATTTCATTATTTTTTTTCTTGATTAATGTCTTATTATTAATTTCATGGCATAGAACATGATCTGAAGAAATCATATTCTTTGAATTTGAAGATCATAAAGGAAGGTTGTGAAACCCAATAAGGAAAAAAAAAAAAAAAGGCTTTTTTTTTTTTTTTTATGTTCTGAAAAATTCATTTGTTTTTAAATGAGAGAAAATTAGAAACAGGGATTTAGGAAATACAAATCTCACACTCTAATCCCAACCTCTACCCTAGTTTGTGACCACAGGCACTCTCATGTTCTTCTCTAATTTCATTAAGAAATTCAGTAATAAGATGTTATTATTATTTAGCTCCTAGGTAACATCTTTTATCCTTCAATTTCAAACTACATTACTGACAAAGCAGAATTATTTTTTGTTTTCCAGATTTGAGACAGAGGCTGTGCAGAGAGAAGCTAAAAGACTTGTCCAGCCTTCCCAGGCTAGAACAGGACACCACCTACATCTCAGGTTACTTCTATACCTGCTTACCCCCTCTTTGCAAGTTGCTCTCTTACTCACAGAGGGTTCTGAACCAAATTAATTACATTTGGAGGAGCCTACAGGTCCTGAGTTAAAAGAAGTGATGTACACTAAGTGCATGGTAAATATTTTATGCATTGTCTCCATAAGACACCGAAGCTTATTGTATCATTGTTCAAAATAACCAAGAAATTGCTTGACAGAAAAGAAAAAATGTTGTTTCATGATTTTTTTTGCACAGCTGGTCAGAAAATGGATTTTCCATAAAAAGGCAACCAAAAAAAAAAAAAAGAAAAAACAAAACAGTGTTACAGATTTCTTTTGCAGAACAATATGCAAAAAATCTATATTTATATCAGGTCAATTAAAACTTTTCATTCTGATAAACTGAAAAAGATCTTATAAGCAGACTTTTAATGTGTTGTTGGTTTTTTTTTAATAAGAAAATCTCCTTTTTCAGTGTCTTTTCTACTGATTTTAAAGTATTATAAAATTCAGCATGATTTCCAGATCACTTTTGTTTTTATTTAGAAAATAAATTTTCAGAAAGTGAATTTCTGAACTATTTTCTTCTTCACTCTTTCCATTTTAGATAGTTCTTGCTGTCCACCAAGGAGACAAAATAAACATAGTATGTATTTCTACCACTTGGTTCACTTATGAATGAGGCCTTCCCACAATTCTGCAGTCATGTTGTTGATTGGGAGGATTTACCCTTTGTCCCCTGAAAGGGAGAAGGAACAAGTTCAAAACAAAACTAAAAAGGTATGTGAGAGAAATACTGTTCCTGGGGAGGATGCCTGATGCCTTCAGCTCTGTCTTCTTCACAGAAGTCAATGGCTAAAAGCTGTCCCATGACTGCTTTTTCTCAAGTGACTTGCTCATTTCCAGCAGGAAATTTTGTTACAATATCATCTGATATCATGACATTTATCAGAGATACCTGGACAAACAACAACCTGTTTAAAAGACTTTGGTCCGTCTGACTCAACTGCTCTATAATTGTGCATACCTTCCTTTCCAACTGTCTTATGGCTAAGCATGAAGGCAGCCCTTTCACTGAGCACTGAATTTGGTGTTGGATCATGCAAAATCTTGCCTTGAAGTGTTGTCCCTCCCCTTCCTGTCCCATGGACTTTCATGTTCAGCAAAAGACACAAGATGTTAATTCCTAGAGAAGTTTAGTGTGTCAAAAATACCAAGCTCAGACACACATCCCTGTCCAGCAAATCTCAGAGAACAGGCCAGATTTGCAGTTCTTTAGGCTTGCAGTGAGATCAGTTAGGCTGATTCAAAGATTTCTTCTTAAATATCACCTTTCTAATATTTCTGAAAATTCTGTAAAACATTATAATAGTGGACGAAAAGATAAATAAAACACACAGTGACAAAACTTTTTCTAGTTTCTAGCATACAATTCATTTAGGTTTGAAGAAAACCTATTACTATCATAAATGAAGATGTTTACTCTCTAGTATGTGCTTTTAACCACTTCAAATACTTCAGATCTGCCCTTTTACAACAGTTTCTATATTATTGTTTCTATCTCTTCTGTATTTTTACAGTAAGGACCCTAACCTTTTCTTATCAATGTATTGTAATGATTTACTTAGTTCTAGTTAATAAGGTACTTTTGTTTATATTTGTACTTCAGGTTATTTTACTAATTTAGTTGTTGTTTAACAGTAATAGTTAAAATTGGATCCAAGTACATTAATGTGGTTTATTTGACCCCGATATCAATGTCAGAGTAGCACTGATTCAAAAGTTATCAGAAGTAAGATAAATGGAAGCTTTATGGAGCAGATGACTAACTAGAGTAGTATTTTTCTGACTGTAGCAGGGAATTTCCTTCCAGATCTGCTGAAACACAACTGCTATAATGGAGCCTCCAGGGTGTTTAGATGAAAATTCAGCCATTTCATCAAAAATCATAATGGATGAATCTCACCTGCCTAATCTTTCATCTGTTTTTCCTGTGTATGGACACCATCTGCTTATTGAGTCTGTGTGTAGCACACAGTTAATTTTCAGTGTATTATGCCAAATCAGAGGTGGAAGCAGGCAAAAATGTGAAGAAGCCTTGACATACCTCAGATTTTCCTGTAGCCTGACTTGTAACATTTGAACATCGTCCTGGCAGACAAGCTATCCATGGGACAACAATGTGATCTTGTGGCCAAGTAGTCCAATGGTATCTTGGGGTGCATTAAGAGCAGTGTCTCCAGCAAAGAGAGGGAGGTTCTCCGCCTCCTCTACTTGGCCCTGGTGAGACATCACTTGGAGTATTGTGTCCAGTTCTGGGCTCCCCAGTTCAAGAGGGACTTACTTGAGAGGGATCTACTTGAGAGAGTCCAACAAAGGCTACGAGGATGATTAAGGGACTGGAACACCTGCCTTAGGAGGAAAGGCTGAGAGACCTGGGACTTTTCAGTCTAGATAAGAGAAGACTGAGGGGGGAGCTAATTAATGTCTACAAATACATGAGGGCTGGGCATCAAGAAGGCAGGGACAAGCTCTTTTCACTTGTGCCTTGTGATAGGATGAGGGGCATGAAGCGAAACTCAAACTTGAGCATAGAAAGTTTCACTTCAACATGAGGAAGAACTTCTTTACTGTGAGGGTTACAGAGCACTGGAACAGGCTGTCCAGAGAGGTTGTGGAGTCTCCTCTGGAAACTTTCAGGACCTGTCTGGATGCCTTTCTGAGAGATCTGCCCTAGTTGTGTGTGGTTTTTTGGTCCTGCTCAGGCAAGGGGATTGGACTCAATGATCTTTGGAGGTCCCTTCCAAACCTGAATATTCTGTGATTCTGTAATATTTGAATTTGCTGACCCTGCCATGGCTTTCTATTGGCATTTCCCAGTTTTATCTTGGACAAAGTATTAGGATGCTGAATCAGAAGAGAGCAGTCAACATTTTAAGCAACATAGGCCAGAAGGTGTATGTTCCCCTTTTGTACAAACTGGAGATCTGTAGTACTGAACTACTTGGACTGAGCTCTTTTCCCATGGGGTGCTGAGTGTCTGTAGTCCTTTACCACTCTTACGTGCAATGGCTGCAAAAAACATTCATCGGCGAAAGTCAAGTGGTAAAAGAAAACTGAATGAAAAACTGTCCTTCAAGACAGAAGAGAACTAATACGGCCCAGCTTTCAACAGCCCTTTTGCATAGCTAGTAAAATAGACTTTCCCTTGATAGAGACACCACAATAAGATCCATTTTTCATGCAATTGCTTACTTTACTGAAGCTGTTTGGTACTTAACATTGTTGAGGATTTCTAATTCTTCATCAGATCAATTTGAAATTAGCCAAAGACCTCAAATGTTAATATGAAAAGTTGGACAGATAGATAGACACACACACAGAGTATGATCAAACAAGCCTCATTTCCTTACAAGCCTGAGGTAAAAACAACATTTTGGAATTTCCCCTGCCAGAGTTTTGAGCACTTCTCATTACAGGATCAGAAATGAACCTTGGCACTGCTGACTGGAGTCATTTATTGTACACACTGGAATTATTGTTTACCTTCCAACAAAATGTTTCCTCCTTCTTCTGGGCCTCACATGAGAAGCAGGCAAATTGCTTAAGAGTAGAAATATAAATCCCACTACAGCTACCAGAATGTCTCAACCTTCTTAGCAGTACCAAAGGAGTCTTATATGAGGAATAATTGATTTGATATGCTTAATCTATTCCTTGTGCATGGATATGTGTAAGCATGTTGTAGTTTCCCCACATTAACCCATTGACTGAGACAAGTTCACCTACCATCAGTCGTGAGAGAAAGAGCTTTTCTGGGCATGATAACCACACAGAAACCTTCTGCAAGATGGTCTACAAAGAATTGACTGGTAGAGAAGGTGAATATAGTACAATCAGTGTCTCTTTCTTACTGTAAAGGAACCGAGGGTTCACAGTGCAATACACGGATAGCAACAGTGCTGCTAAAAGAAGCAAAGGGACAACCTTTTTCACACATACAGTACTTTCAAGATCAGAACAGGTGTAACCAGATGAAAATAAAAGCCAATCATTGTGTTTCATCGGAACAAGAGGATAGCACAAAAATAAATTAATTACTTGTCTCTTAATCTTTACTCCGTGTAACTTTCTTTTCCACCCATGAGATCCACCATCCCCATTACATTTGGTCTCCTTCCATGTAGCAGAGAGACTCTAAAATTAAATGAAGGACTCTCTGACTCTGCAGCTGCCCTGGGAAGGTGGGATTTACACAAGGGCAGGATCACTTCTTTCTGGCCTGAGCTCTTTCTCACACTGTATTCTTGTCTCCTATTTCTGAAAAATAGCTCTTTGCCCCCCTCCTTTTGGCTGCACAGCATTACCTTAGCCAGGGAAGGTGGCAACTGTAGCAAGACACACAAGTTGCTCATGAATAGCATCCAGCTATTTGATAGCAGAATGCAGTGGTTTTAGTGACATCAGAAACAACACGTTAACTATTTCCAGCTGAATTCAACCTGGAAGTTGCAGTCTATGCCTTGCACTGGAGAAGCATGAAGTTATCACAAGCAAATTGTGTGTTCACTGCAGAGAGCAGAGAGGAAAAACTCCCTTACATACATCATCCCAGGGAAATGTTTTTGCCAGAAAAGTAGTATTAAGACACATCTGAAAAGTTCGCTACAACAGTTCAGCTGAACAATAGCTGAATTGTAATAGCTACTGTTTAGATAAAGGCCTAAAAAAATACAAATAACACCCTTAAAGATGGCTCAAATTAGTGCATATGCTGATGAAACTGAAGTCATTCAAGAACACTTGCAAAACCTCAGGCAAAGTGATGCCTGCTGTCTTTAGAAAAAATGACGAGCTTTTCTTCATATATCACTGCCCTAACAATGAACTCAAAACTTGCAGAAGGCAGTTTGTACTTCATTGATGAATTCCCCTGTGTTTGACAGCCCTGCAAGAAAACCAGCTGATGAAGCAAATGCAAGAGACATGATTATTTCTAGCACTGCACATCAGAAACTTTATGCTTATTTCAAGTTGCTCCCTCTAATAGAAAAATAAGCTCTTTAAAAGCATGAAGTGAAGCCTCTTCAAATCGTCCAAAAGGATTTTGTGGCAGCTGACAAACACACACACGAAAAAGAAAAAACAAAAGGGTGGGTTATGAAATGGTGAGAAACAATTTTGAAAACTGGGCTTTTATTCCCAAAATAGCCTCACCTTGGCTAGTGGAAAATATGACAGAAAATTTCTCTGAGCTGCAATTAGACTGGACATTTCTAGAGATCATATAAAACTACTACTGCCATGTGACAACCAGTAATTATAGCATTTCATTACTTTTTGACAAAAAAAAAAATTGAGAAGAAACAATAAAAGAAAGTTTGCAGCAAGGAGGATTAGAAGAATTTGTAGAAAACTTGACTTGTGAATGACTAAAGTAATCTGACTATTAAAAAGAAAAAAATAAGAATAAAAAGGATGGTTCTCTAAGCACACACAGGCTGACTTGAAAAACGAAGATCATGCCAACACTTCAGAAAACAAAAATGATCAAACTTAGCTCTATCTCCAGATGTCAATTGTGAATACGAAACAGCTGCCATAGGCAAGGCTCTTCTGAGTGACAAAATCCAGAATATACTTTGGAGCAAGAGGATTGACTCAATTTTGATATGTATGGTGAAATTTTGGTTTGCTTTGTCATTTTCTAAAATTATATTAAATTATAGCACTATTTATTCATCAAGCAATTCTTTTAAAAGTGCTAATACTGTCTCCTACTACCATTAGTTCTTTAAGGAATTTTTGTGGTGAACTACCTGATGAAGCAAATTATCCAGAGATGTACATGAGTGGTTACATTCAAGAAATTCTATCTTTACAGAAGTGCAGATTGTTTGAGATGTAGATTATTTGTGTCAATAATAAGTAATATAGGTATGATTTCCATTCAGCACATTTTGGAAGCCAAAAGCCTAATTTGTTCTCTAGAAAAACCTGGAAAATAGGCTACCTTACAGTTGTTTATGATTAAGATGCAAATTCCAAGTAAGAAAGTACATGGAGGTCCATTGTTGAGACTGGGAAGGAGAATAACTGCTCCAGCATATTTCTCTTTTCATTATATCCTGATAACTCTTCCCTACCTAGGATCAAATGTCTAAATGAAGATGTGTTTCTGTATCTCTCCTATACTCTCTTTCACTACCTGAAAGCAATGTGTCACAATGCACTTGGTTTCAGATCCCATTCCAAT